>NW_012109807.1:24912-52658 GCF_000951045.1 Mandrillus leucophaeus | reverse complement strand
AAAAAAAAAAAAAAAAAAAAGTAGAAATTCTGAGATGGAAAAGCTTTTTGCCCCAGAGCTTACGCTTTCATATGTCATTAATGTAGCTCCCAGCCCTGTGGGTTTTCACTCTAGGTGTTATCACTTGCTTTGATTACAAGACTGTAGACCACAGCCCTGGGTGAACCCTGGCCCATCTGGCGTGAAGACAGAAGAGCATTATACAATTGCCAGCCTCTTCTTTTTACTCATCCTCATAGTCAAGAAATATGTGTATGTGTCCACTGCAGCCTGTGTTTGCTCTGCCTCCTCTCTTCCCGCCACACTCCCAGCTTGATGTTTACCAGCTCATGCTTGTGTCAGTTGTTGGCACTTACTCCTTGGCGAGTCTACAGCTGACCTTACTGCCTCTGGCTCCTTTTTCCTGTGCTCTTGCTCTTCCATCCACCAACTTTATTAATACTCTGTTTGATGACCCAGGTTACCGAGGAGATGTCAAATCAGGGCGGAGAAGGCATGTCTGCGTACCATGCTCTCCCTCCCCAACCTCTCCTCTGCAGGTCCATAGTCACCTATTTGTGATACTCTTCAGACGTGGCCATCCAGGCATTGCCCGCCTCTCGTTGTTGTGAAATACAACAACGAGATTGATCACTATCTATCGATACCTATTTTGATATTTTACTACAGTAGCAATAAAAAAAATTATTTGGGGGAGAATAGGTAGTAGGATAGCTTTATTAAAAGAAAAATAAAGATCACAGATTTTGCTGTATACATTTCCAAATTTTTCACTACAGTTTTTTTTTCTTCATGAAGATTGGATTGTACTGCATCTGGCACTTTGAAACCTGCCTTTTCCCTTTATTATTTATTCTGGGCATCTTTTTTCAGATCAATGATTTTTTTCTTTTTCTTTTTGTTCTGTTTTGTTTTGAGACAGGGTCTTGCTCTGTCACCCAGGCTGAGTGCAGTGTCCTCATCTCGGCTCACTGCAACCTCGACCTCCTGGGCTCAAGCAGTCCTCCTGCCTCAGCTTCCCAAGTAGCTAGGACCACAGGTGCATACCACGACACACGGCTTTTTTTTTTTTTTTTTTTTTTTGATAGATAGGGTTTTGCCACATTGCCCGGGCTGATCTCAAATCCCTGGGCTTCAGCAATCCGCCTGCTTTGACCTCCCAAAGTGTTGGGATTCTAGGAGGTCAAGGACCTCAAACTCCTCTTTCCCAGCAGCACGTCTGAGCTCCTGGCAGGAACATATATTCATGTATAAGCATGAAAAGGGGGGTCCCCAACTCTGCCAAGGGTGGAAGTAGGGAGCCATGGTAGACTCCCTCACAAACACATCCAGTGATGACCAGAAGGCTAAACATGGTGCCTTTGGCCTTCAAGATCCCTTTTAGAAGAAAATTATTATTATCTTCTTGAGTGTGAGTGGAGACAGGGTGGGAGGAGAAGCTTCCAGGACCCTGCCCCACGGCAGACCAGCCTCTGCCCTGTGCATCCCAGGACCCTGCCCCACAGCGGGCTGCCCTCTGCCCTGTGCATCCCAAGCACTTTCTCTGCACTGCCCGCTGTTGCAGAAACCCTGCCTCGCCATGGACACTGTGGAAACGAACGGGCTTGCTGAGTGACTGGCATTGGCACAGCTTTCACAAATAACACTAAACACCGTGATTTCCTCAAGATTTTCTGGAGCTCTCATAGACTGGGCCCTCTCCGTTGTCGGGGGCACAATCTCCCCAGGCTCAAGCTGCCCCAGGGGTGAGGCCATGCAGCCCCTATCGTCACCCTCACTACCCAGGCCTCTAGCCCGTGCTCTTCCCCTCCCTACATTCCCCACAGCCAGATCTCATCAAGCAACTGCTTCTCCAAGTGCTGGTGACTAAACCCCAAAGAGACCTGGAAAGAGGATGTTGGAAACAAGCAGGGGGTGCACTTTGGGGGAAGCAAGGCCTGGGAAGCCGGCACTCTTCTATGTGAGCAGAGGCTGTTGGCTGATGGGCCACTTGACCTTTGACCTGAGCCCCAGGGAAAGTGCACTCTCCCTCTTTCATTTTGTTTATGGCTTCATACAAGCTTCCCATTTATGTGAACGTTCTGACAGAAGAGGGCTCTCATTTGGCCAGATCCTGAAAGCGGAGAATTCTGTCCCCGCTGTGGGACCAGCAGCCTCTCTTGCGGGCCTTTGGCTCTGCCTGTGAGGCAGGTGGGCTGCCAAGGCTTCCCAGCTGGGCTTTTCTGCTTTAGATAAGCTGAGATATTTGTGCATGAAACCTTCTGGGATGTGACTCTGCGAAATGCACGCTGCGCCACACCCCTAATTGGGAGCAGAGTCTTGCTAAACCCATGTGACAGATATTTCTCCGTTTTGATATTGCACAGAATGAAGAAAATAGACAGATGAAGTAGGCCTGCTGGTGCTCTGAGAAGAACAAATCCTAAAGCCAGGTTAGACTAGCTGTGCACTGTTTCCCTCGTGTCTACATTTCTGAAGGATGAGTCTTTTGATTTGATTCTAACCTGCTTAAAAGAGACGGGGAGGCGGAGGAAACAAGGAGCGAGGTGCGGGCGGGTGCCTCCCAGGATGAATAATGGCAGCAAGAAACAAAGTTCCTAAAGCCTAGATGATAAGGGCCTCAGTCTGGGTGTGAATGAACTTGGCCTGACTTCTGCGCTGCCATCATATGAACCGGAAGGAGACAGCCTAGATAGAGCAAGCCTGCTCCTTCCAGAAGCACAAGGGCCCTGTGGCGATTTTTGCTTCAAACACCGCAGAACACAGAGCAAACCCCATGACGCCGTCCTTCAACTAAACAGCCCAGAGCAGCAAACTAGAGGTTTCCGTTTTTAGATTGCAAGGGGGAACAACTGAGCTTTCATGAGTTGGAATTTGCTAACGTAAATTGAGCCTTTGTAAAAGGGCTGAAATTGACCCTGGAGACGGAAAGCACAGGAAATATTTGCTGTGGTCGGTGGGCGAGGACGCTCCGCAGACAAAGCCGCGGCTTCTGCAGTCAGGCCTGCCTCCTCTCTAGGCAAATATTGGAGGGATGACTTTTTTATTTGCAGAGAGGATTTGGCTAATTTTGTTTTATTTGTGTACCTTACATTCACGGAGCACTCTGCACAGTCTGCTGGATAATCTCAATTATTCCTTTCCTCTTCACACCTGTGAGGCTGATGCTCCGCATATTTCAGAGGAAGCTGGCACCAGGAATGAGGGAATCTGCTCAAGCATGAGTCACCCGGAATATTAAACCAGAACCAACACACAAACGATCTGTGCAAAGAGGCCAGCAAAATGAAGGATTCGCTGCAAACTGTCCTTCTGTGGGCATTGCCGGGCTTTGGGCTCCCATCCTTTCCCGGCTCCCCCATTCTGTATCCCTCGTCTGTATTTGCAGGCAGCACCATGGAAATGTGTTTGACAGACAGAACTGCTGTTTTGAATGAACCCTCTGAGATGTCTAAATCAGCCTGTCAGACTTTGCTCACTCTATCATATTTCCCAAGAAGAGGATCAGAGATAAAGGCAAATATGGAAATTCGGAGTAAAAGGTGAGTCTGGAGAACAACAACAACAACAAAAAGTGCCTCCAGAGACTACAACAAAGGAATGCAATAAAATATAGGACAATCTGGTTACTGTGTTGAAGTCACAAATGTAAAGAAAATAATGTATCGAAACGTTACTGTAGCCAAGTGAATGACGCATTAGCACCATAATGAACAATTAGAATTAAAACTTTTTAAAGTGTCGTACAAATATTTCTTTATTGTTTAAAAATGAGCCTTCAGAATGTTTCCAGACCTCATCAGTGAAGGACATACCTACATTTCTAACCCAGGTGAGGTTTTTGAAACGTGGAACATAGCAGTCCCTTTACAAGGAAAAATAATGCCTTTCATGTTGGATTTGTACAATTTCCATATGTTTTAGTAATCATGAAGTACCAAATCCCTTGAAACGTGCAGAGATTCGAAGCTAGAACGAACACAGCATTCAGAGTTTTAAATAAACAGAAAGTGTTTGGGAAAGCAATGTTCTAGAGGTTAATTTTCAATCTCTAGGTATACCTGTCAGGCTTAAAGATGGAAACTTCGGCTTGTCAGTGTCTGAGGCCTCTGTGAACTTGCTGGGGATGAGTCCTGGCGCGGCCCACTCACTGATCCCTCAGCGCTGGCGAGAAAGAAACTGAAACAGCTGTAAGCACTCATTTAAATAGACCACGGCATTCACACAAATGATTGTCGACTTTGAACCCAAGAGCTGGGGTCCCTTAGGGAGACAACTCCAAATCAGACCTTCAAAACCCGGTTTCAGAAGACGCACTGCTGCCTTGCCTTTGTGGGTTTGTTTATTTGGCAATTGCATGTTAAAGAAGTGGGAGTAGAAATCACTTATTTGGACACTTACTAAACTGGTCAAATTCTCTTAATTCTAGAATCCAAAGTAGAGCATCTATGGAAAAATACAGGGGATGAGCTTATAGAGAGGGACACCATCCTGTATAATGCTAAGAATTTCTGTCTGGGGGTGCTAGACACGTGAGCCCACCACCCTCACCAGCTAGGTTCATTGTTTTGTTTTGTTTTGTTTTTTTCTGAAAATTGCTCAGATTCCAGCTTGGAAAAGATTGGACATAACATGGAACCTTAGATCTTTAGCCAATAACCATGTTTATAGATGCTGAGGACCTGAGATCCTGCCTAGTTAGAAGCAGATCTCAGGCACTCAGGATGGCCTTCAGGGATGAGGTGGCCCAGTTTGATTCTTTTCTGGAAACCGCAGACGTAAATAGTATCATCTAAACACTAACATACCATGAATCATGGTTTATAGTTTTAAGTATTATTTGCAAAAACATAAAATTGAAGTAAATTAGTTGCCCCGTTGGTGAGCAAGGCTGTCTTAAGCAGGCACGCAAGATTTCTAAGTGGACCATTTCAGGCCATGACGACCCTGCCCTTGAACATGGTCAGAAAGCCCAGACTCTGCTTTTTATAAATAGGATTCATGTCTTATTGTTCTTTATTCTGGAACCTAGCACAGTGCCTGGCCCAAAGCTGGTATTCAACAGCTATTCATACAGCTAAATTGGGGAGCTTCTTAGCTGGTCTAACTTGTTCACCATTCATTCTGTACTTTGCTACAATGTTAGTCAGCCTGATACACTACATACAAGACGAATGTGAACCCAATCCAGCCCCCAAGGCCCTTGTTTCAGGCCTTAGAACCTACTGTTCTTTCTTATGTATCCATTCATAAATTCTGCAACGGCCTTCTGAGAATCTTCTATGCACCTATAGTGGCACCTACTATATTACTTTTTATCCCTTAGTTGTGTCTTTTTTCTTTTCTTTTCTTTCTTTTTTTTTGACAGAGTTTTGCTGTTTTTGCCCAGGCTGGAGTGCAATGGTGCGATCTCGGCTCACTGCAACCTCCACCTCCTGGATTCAGGCGATTCTCCTGCCTCAGCCGCCTGAGTAGCTGGGACTACAGGCATGCGCCATCACTCCCGGCTAATTTTGTATTTTTAGTATAGAAGGGGTTTCACCATGTTGGCCAGGCTGGTCTCGAACTCCTTACCTCAGGTGATCCACCCGCCTCGACCTCCCAAAGTGCTGGGATTACAGGCGTGAGCCACCCCACCCGGCCCATAATTGTGTCTTAAATATCCCCCCAAGATATGTTTTTAAAAGGTCTTATTTTGCCTTCCAGACTTTCTAGGCTGCGTGTCTCACACTTGCGGCTGCGTCTGTTTGCCCCAGGAGAGCGCCGCTTTCTTCACCTGAATCCAGGCTGGCTCAGCGGCTGCTGGGGCCACCTGCATTTCCTGCTTATGCCTTGTCTACTTTAGATCCACAAAATGCGCCTTCACCACATGCAGTAGCACCTAAGAAAGGCAGTGCCTGATAGACTAGGAAGCTGATGACTCTAACAGTGCAGGGAGCACGCATGAGGTTAGGGACAGACCTGGGGGGCACCGGGAACCATTTCACCCAACTCGACGGCTCCTCTCACCCACAGGCTGACCCAGATTCCTGTCTCAATTCCTGGCCTTTCAAAGGATCGTTTTGGGGTAAAAGTAGCATTTCTGTATAGATAGATAGTAAAAATAAAAAGAAATGCCAGGAATGACCACCAGCAAACTCAGGATGCGTGCTTTCTTCCCAACGTCAGTCACAACATGGATGAACCTTGAGGACATTGTGCTGACAAAGCAAACCAGGCACACATAGACAGGTACCACATGATCACACTTACATGGGAGAGCTGAAAGGGTTAAACTCATAGCAGCAGAGGTAGAATGGTGGCTCCCAAGTCTTGGGGCTTGGGAGATGTAGGTCAAAGGATACAAAGTTTCAGTTAGACAGGAGACACAAGTTCAAGACCTGGGTTGTACAACGTGGAGACTACAGTGAATAACAATGTATTGCATACTTGAAAATTGCCAAGCCAGTAAATCTCAAGTGTTCTCATCACAAAAAAGTGAGCTAATTCATATGTTAATTAGCTGGATGGAGCCATTCCCCAATGTGTACATATTTCAAAACTCTTATTGTACACCATAAGTATCTACAATACTTATTCGTCAGTTTATATATTAATTAATTAATTAACTAAAGGAAACAACTCGGGAAAATAAGCGGAACCAAGACCTTCATCTTGTTTTGGAATAGCACATGCAATGTGTAAGTTGAAGAATATGCAAAAATAGGCTGGCAGCGGTGGCTCATGCCTGTAATCCCAGCACTTTGGGAGGCCGAGGCAGGTGGATCATTTGAGGTCAGGAGTTCAAGACCAGCCTCGCCAACATGGCGAAAGCCCGTCTCTACTAAAAATACAAAAATAGCCAGGCAGTAGTGGCACGTGCCTATAATCCCAGATACTTGAGAGGCCGAGGCAGGAGAATCACTTGATCTCGTGAGGCAGAGGTTATGGTGAGCCAAGATCCTACCACTACACTCCAGTCTGGGTGACAGAGTGAGACTCTGTCTCAAAAGGAAAAAAAAAAAAAAAAAAAGAATATGCAAAAACATATTAATTTGATATTTATATAAATAAATAATATTTTTAAAAGAAAAAGATGGGTGCTTTCCTGGAGAGAGAGAGAGAGAAAGACATAATCTAACGGGTTGGCAATGATTCGATTTTTAAATTATTGGTAGGTACACACGCATGTGCTATATTACTCTTTGTAATTACAAATATGTAATGTATCTCATGTTTGTGTCTTAAGTATCCTCCCGAGCTGTATTTTTTAAAAGGCTTTATTTTGCCTTCCGGACTTTCTAGGCTACGCGTCTTGCACTTGCGGCTGTGTCTGTTTGCACCAGGAGAGCGCTGCTTTCTTTACCCGAGTCCAGGCTGGCTCAGCGGCTGCTGGAGTCACCTGCATTTTCTGCTTAAACCCCGTCTACTTTGGATCCACAAAATACTCCTTCACCACATGCAGAGAAACAACAGCTCCAGTATCTTCTACTTCTTTCTGACCTTGTCTAGAAATATTTTCTTACAGCCCCGTACCTTGTTTCTTAAAGGGCCCATGCACTTATCCATTTATGTTCCCAAACCACACGCAACGCTGTTTGGAAAACTGGTGCCTGGGTCAGGCTTCCTACTGATCAGCCTTCTCCTGTTCAGACAGAAGTCTGCTCTGTGCTGTGTCTTAGTTTTGTTTCACATCTGTTTTTAGTGATGGGGAGGGTGATGGTTAATCTACCTTGACGCGGCAGTCCTCCAATTCTTGATTACCATCCAGACTGTTTTCATCTCTGTACCTTTCTTGAGGTGTCGCACAACTCCTACTTGGCATCCACAATGATCAAAGAGAAATGTTCAGGGAGGTTAGGCCTTGCTCCTCTGTCCCCAGCAATTCCTCGTCCTTTTCAGCTTCAGTGTCATATCAGGCTGATAACTTTAGGGGCCAGTCTCCAAGGTTTTTTATTTTTACTCTTAACCCATCAGGAGGAGCAGCTACAACTCGAGAAGACATCGAGATCTCATTTGGATTGCTTTTCTTTGCACAGAATGCTTTTGCCACCTTGGACATTGTCTCCTGCCTTTCTGGACATCCGCACAGCCCTGCAATATGCCTTGGAGCTGAGTTTTACCTCTGTGTGTCATATTTCTTTCCTGGGAAAGGCTCACACCACTTTGGAGCTTTGCAATTTCAGCTCGTAGGCCCTCACTTATAAATCCATTCACTCCCAGATTCCACATTGAAATGATTTCTTTTGCTGTCTCTCCACCACTGGCTGTAGCCCCTTGAAGGAGGGAGCCGGCTTTACCACGCCTGGCCCTGCAACCTGATGCTTAACACATACTGACCAGGTAAACACAACCACTTCCAGAGCTAATTCCAGCCTTTCCTCCTGCTCCCTGATAACTCTACCTTCATACCAGAACAGCGTTCTCAGAAATCATTTTAGCCACGAAGACTTTTGTTCAAATGAAACAGAGTAAGACTAAACTAGAAAAAGTGCAAATCTATAGACAACTGTTATTTTTTCTAAGCAATCACCCAAACCCTCGCCTCATCTATTAACCAAAAACTCCAGTCTGTTTCATATGAAGCCTCCCTTCCAAAACATAATAATCACACACAACAACAACAACATGTCTTCTAGGACCCAAGGGGTGACTGCCCACAGTCTCAGCCTGGCTGCCTGCTGGGCCCCTGCGTGGCTGCTGCAGCCGGACCTTGGAGAGCACAGTGGACATTCCCCACTGTTGCCAGGAGCCTTTCCAAGGCCGAATTCCTCCCCTGACGAACAAGGATTTTCAGACAAGAGAGGTCCCCTTGGCCAAGGATGCCCCACCCAGGACTCACAAGGCCACTGTTCTGAGTGCTCCACTTGGTTCCCAACCCCAGCTGGTCCCAACAGGCACCATGGAGGCTCCCAACCACCATCCTTCCCTCCCTGGGCTCCACCCCAACCTCAGGCAGCTTTTCCTTTTATACCTACAAAACACAAAAAGCCTAGCTGCCCTCATCCCCTTCCTTAGACCACGGTGCTCCCCTCCTCCCACCCTCCCAAGGGTAGCCCCTCTTTGTCCCTCTTCTGGGATCCTGAATCCATGGTGACCAAGGAAATGAAGCATCTCACAAGCTGTCCCAAGGCGACCTCACTGCCCCAGAAAGCCTGACAAGCACATATAGATTACAGCCAGCCTTCTGGGGATGACAGAGGGGACTCCTCTCCTGCCCTGGTCCCAGGGCTTCCCAGAGCAGTTTGTGAATCACTGCCCTTGCGGTGCTCATGCTTCCTGAGCCCATCGACTCCTCCATCCCAAGGGTCTTTGGAGACTCCATCTCATCCTCAGGTACCAGTCTTTGCAGTTGTTTCTTGCCACAGGCAAGGGAATTTGGGGTCCTTTGATTTGCTCAGATGGTGCCATGGTAAAGAGGACAACTCCAGGCAGCTTCGTGTCTGCTCTGCTGACGGGCAGGTTGTCTCCTGGCAGGAGACCATCTGCTGTGTTCGCTACCCAGAAGGCTCCCACACTTCACCATCGGAACAGCGCCCCTGGCTTGGGATTCCTGCCACCCCAGTGGTCAGCCCTTTTGTGCCTGTTTTTACTCCTCTAGCGTAATCTCCTCATGTAGCCTCGAGTTAACAGCACTTGTTTGCTTACCTGTCTCCATCCCCAGGCGGTGGACCTTTTTGATGACTGGAGCATTTTCCTCACTAGTTCATTCAATAAGCACTGGTTTCTGTATGCCAGTCTGAAACCCCAGACCCCCACCGTTCTGGGTCCTGAATCTCGTCTTCCGACACCTAGAGCGTTACACATTGAGACCTCAGTCCTGCCAAAAGCCGAAACAGTCTAATAAGGCCTACTGCGTGGGGTGGTTGTCAGGACTGACTGAATGCAAAAGAGGCATTTAGAATAGCACCTGTACTGACACTGCGCACGGGTCAGCAGTCACAGCGACCATGGAAAGACAGGGACGGCTCGTGTAGAGGGTGCTGTGCTGCTGCACTCAGGCCCCTCGGATGGGGCATTGCGTTTTCCTGGAGCTGGGGTTGGGGTAGGGCGGGGATTGGCTGCTGGCTGCTCACAGCTACATTCTGTTCTGGGAGTTGACCTTGGCCCAAGGAATCTGCCTCGCCCAAGGTCATGCCTCCTTCCTGGGAACAGTTGGTACCCTAAGAACGGTCCGTGCCAGTGTGCGAAATCCAGGCCCCCTCATTCAGGATGTCTCTGAAGGGAATCCTGGCCCAGAGCTCCTTGTGGGATGGGTTGAGGTCTCTGCCGTAGCAGCGTTGCAGCTCAACCTCTCCCTCCGCCGAACGCCACCTTAACTTCCCGCAGCACTGTTCCCTAGTGCACTCCCCCAAGACCTCCTCAGGAGACTCAGGGCCTATTTCCAGGGACCGTGACCTGTGACCGTGACTCAGTGTACACACCCTATACCCAAGCCCCATCATGGTCACTGCCACCTCCTCCACAACCCAAGAAATTAGGCAAAACAAGATAAAAGGTGACTTCTCTCTGTCCTACAAGACCACGTTAAAATAAAACACACTTGAACTGAATTTGAAGATATTTGAAATTAGAGCTAGATAGAGGTATCCAGACTGAGATGGTTAGAGAGGGCAGGTTGAAGGCAGCTGTTTTCTCTCCTCTCCTTCTAGAAACCCCAATAAAATAACAGGGAAGGAACACACAGTATGTAAACAGGCAATCGATGAGAAGAATCACTAGCAGAAAAGATCTTTCAACAAGACCCTGGGAGAAGGAAAGCAGAGGTGGTGAGGCATGAAAGCTGCAGGACGGCCTGTTTGCCAAAGGTCTGGGGGAAGTGGGGCCCGTGAACCCTGAAGACACTAGAGGGAGGCTGGGGCAGGAACTACAGACAGACAGAGTGACAGGTGTGATGGGTCTGTTGGAAACTTTTTCTTTACAGGTTTTCTAGAGCTATTTAACTTTGAAAGCCATTTGCTTGTACTCCACAGTTTAATAACAATTGAAAAGCATTTTGAATAAAAAAAGATAATTTTGAAGAGAATCAAATAAAGTCTCAAACAAAGGCCATAGGAAAGAAATGCGATGAAGGCAGATGAGGTAAGAGTTTTCTGGACCTTTGATCTTTCTCTCACCTCCTGTGGGGATTCCTAGGTAGCTCCGTGGAGACCCCAGGGATAAAAGTTGGAAAACCACAGTGCAAAGCAAAGGACCAGAGAATTCATCTGCTCGGAAACAGCTGTGTCCCCTTTGGAAAGCGTGGGTTACATTCCCCAGCACTCAGTTGGGCGTTGTACATGGAATTAGCTGGACTGTATTTCAGTAGCTCTCAAATCTCTTTCTTATCAGAAACCAGAGGCATGAGGGCTTCAATGAAAAAAGAAAGGGACATCCTAAAACAGTTTACGGACATGGAGAGCCCTGAGAGGCTTGTTGGGTTTGTCACATTCACGAGCATTCTTCAGCACCGGGGAAAGGGGTCTAGATGACTTAGGCAGGCAAAGGCCCTGGGAATGCTTCAGAAGGGGGCTCTTGGCAGGGTTCTCATTCTAGGCCTCCCACCACCTGTGTGAGGCTGCCACAGAGAAGGTGCAGGTAAAAAAAAATAATGTGGAAGGAAGACATTTCAAAGAAGAGGTCTCAATGGTAACAAGGGGCAGAAGTGAGTTAGTGTGCACCAAAGTCTGAATGATCTGGAGTGATTTGGAACATACTGTCTCCAGGCGATTGAGGAGCCGCGAGAATGTCTGTGTTTCACCCAGGAGAGTGTGTGGGAAAGCAGGTGGCGTTCCCATCTAGGTTGCCGTTGCCTGCATCCAGGCCGCGGTGCAGAGGGGCTGCTTGAGTGGCAAAGTGAGAGTAGAGATGCTGTGAGATGAAGGGAGCAGAGAAGTCCATTCCTTTGGTTAACAGCATTCCAACCCACCGTCATGCATGGCTTTCTCATAGCACCTTTCTAAAGAAACTATAAAGGTTTCACGAAACAGGCTAAAAATGGCCATTTATGGTCAGGAGACATCAAGGCTCCAGGCCACAATGGTGGTGACCATCCAGGTTCTGCTGATAGTTTGTGCCTCCCTGCCACTGTGTTATACTGGGCTTTCACAGTGTGGATTTCATTCAGGCTTCATGCACCCAGCAAGGTCAGCCCAGCAGGTGGGCTCATGTTGCAGGGATGCAGGCAGAGACTCCGGGGCCTGGCGGGCTTTGCTAGTCAATGGCATTAGAAGATGGTGAAGCCAAGGTCTCTTTTGCTGCTGCCGGGTCCTAGTGCCACATTCTCCAGGAGGGAATACACCTCAGGCCTGGGGGGCGCGGTGCATCCCTACCCACCACCCCCAAGTTGCCAATGATGCACTTGCTTACCTGGCCTTATGTGGTCCTTCCACCACAAGCTGCCTCTCTTCCACCTGCTTAACCTCCACCTCCTGCCACAAGCTCTGCTCCCAGCCCGGGCTCCCACTTTCCCCTGCTTTTTGAATGTCTACCTCTTTGCCTGAACCCAGCCCTGACCTTACCAAAACTTACCTATTCTCTGTCCTTTTGTTTTCGTTACTGTTTCCAAAGGTCTCAGCCAGGTCATAGGATGAACTAAAATGTGAGAACGCCTCCAGGAAAGATGAATTTGTTCTGGCTGTATTTTATGGGGATGATGGCTTAGCCCACGGCAAAACCCTCATAGTTGCAGAAGAGACTTTGAGCAAGGAGACATCCCCTGTGCTTCCTTGGTTCATTTCATCAGGAACCTTCAGAGATGGCTTCCTGGAGGGTTACTCTTACATGTCTGTCTGTGGTTTGGAGTCATTGAAACCTAGGCTTATCCTGAAAACTGCAGAGAGCTAACTGTGGTGAACATTCTTGTTTAAACCCTGAAACAATTTGTTCTACTACATGGTAACCAGCATCTTCGTGGCTTTTTTTTTTTTTTTTTTTGGATTGGGGGGGTGCGGCGGAGCAGGTCTGATCTAAGTTACTGACAGAGTTGTTAGAGGTCAGGATACAGGGATGGTTCCTTCAGCCTCTGCACTACCATTCACCCTCATCCAGCACTCAGATCCCCATAATTTCCACATTGTCTTCCTAGATGCTCAGCATTTCATTAAAATAGCCAATCACAGCGTGCTCCATCTTCCTTAGGTGCTGAATCATGAATGCATTAAAAGCCATCACTCTAAATATTCCACACTACAGACTTGTGTGATAAACAGAGTGTGGAATGTAGGCGGGGATTTTCCTGACCGTGTGCTGGGACTCTGCCGGCATACTCAGTGGTCTGGCCGTCCCTGCGCACATTTTCCAAGGCCTCGTCCAGCCCACTTCTTGAAGTAAAACACAGCTCTTTGCTCCATCATCAGGGGCAGCAGCTGGGTCTTCCCCTCGAAGAGGCATACCTTAAGCTGCAGACTTCAAGAGGCGTCCAGATCCCCGGTGCTGGGAAGACCTTGGATCTGCGCTCAAGATCACACAATCGAAATGGAGGCATGGAGAAGATCCCGCTTCTAGTGTGTCAGAGGACTCCTCTGGCTCCTGGAAACCCATGATTATCAGGACCCATCACTGGAAATCTTTGAAAAAAATTAATTCCCTTGTGATTCAAGTTCATAATATTCTCCATTTGACTGTGTTCCGGGTCAGTGGTTCTCAGCCTTGACTGCCTGTTAGAATTACCTGGCGTTGTTTTTAAAACCGTGAATGTCCTAGCCCCATTTCAGCATCAGCCGGGAACTTGTGAGAATGCAGACTCTCAGGCCCTGTCTTAGAACTCCCGAATTAGAGGTTCTGATAGGATCCAACCATCTGTGTTTTAACAGGCCCTCCAGATGATTCTAACACTCACCCAGGTTTCAGAACCTATCCCCACCTCAGAACAATTGATTCCGATTATCTGGGGTGGGGTGAGGAGGCGGCCCTAGTTATAAGGTCCCCAGCTGATCCTCAAGTTCCGTGAAGGCTGAGCTGGGGATAACCCTGCCTGGAAAGCAAGGGCTACTGGAAGTCAGAGAAAGGGGAATCATCAAGTGTGAGAGATGGGAAAGGGAGAAATGGGAGGAAGCAGAGGAAATCAGGAAGTTGTTTGAAAAACTACCTGGGATTTTGTTTCAATCACGTATAGTAAAACATGACAGACATGGAGGAAATATCCTTGAAAGGAGAGTTTATTACGGTTCCCTAGAGCAGGGGGCAGGACATACCATGGGGTCACAGGAGGAAGCACGGGAGTCAGGAGGCAGAAGGGGTAAGGAGAAGCCAGGGGCAGAACCTTTCTTGTGGTTTTCATGGGAAGGAATGAATGAGGCAGGGTAGGTATGCCAAGCAAGCTTAGGATTGCAGGTGTGAACAATTTCAGCAGAGCGTGGGCCATAGGGATAGGCCTAGGTGTCTGGTACCTGGCCATGGGGTGATCTGGAGGAAGGGGGGAATATGGGCTCTGGATTGGTTGATTTGCACATCAAAGTTATGCTGGTAACAAGTTGTTTGTTATTGCTAGGAATTAGCGAACCCTGAGAGGAATAGTTCCTCCCAAGCTCCACAAAGCCCCAAGATATAAGAGCATAAAACATAAAATTTAAAAAAAAAACAACAACAACATGATTAATACAGAAGTTAAGTCACTGAGACCCAGGTTTGACTCTCAGGCTTGCTACTTACCAGCCATGCGAACTTGACTTCTTCCTCTCTAAAATGGGGATAATAACACCTACATAATTTCTACATAGGGTTTATAGAAATTATACGAGACGATGGACTACCACGTCTGGCTCAACTGGCAAATGTTTAATAAATGAGATGATAATAAAAATGCGCAACAGAACACTAGACTTGGAACCTGAAATAAGATGCCATGAGTCGAATAGAGTTTAAACTTTGGAACTTAAGAAAATCATAGCCAGGCATGGAGTCTCACGCCTATAATCCCAGCACTTTGGGAGGCTGAGGCAGACAGATCACTCGAGGTCAGGAGCTCAAGACCAGTGTGGCCAACATGGTGAAACCCCATCTCTACTAAAAATACAAAAATTAGCCAGACATGGTAGTGTGTGCCTGTGATCCCTGCTACTTGGGAGGCTGAGACAGGTGAATCACTTGAACCTGGGAGGTACAGGTTGCAATGCACCAAGGTCGTGCCACTGCACTCCAGCCTGGACAACAGAGTGGGACTCTTTCTCAACTAAAGAAAAAAAGAAAATCATGGCCCGGCATGGTGGCTCACACCTGTAATTCCAGCACTTTGGGGTGCCGAGGTGGGCGGATCATCTGAGTTCAGGAGTTTGAGACCAGCCTGGCCAACATGGTGAAACCCTGTCTCTACTAAATATACAAAAATTAGCAGGGCGTGGTGGAACATGCCTGTAATCACAGCTACTCAGGAGGCTGAGACAGGGAGAGTTGCTTGAACCCATGAGGCAGAGGTTGCAGTGAGCCAAGATCAAGCCACTACACTCCAGGCTGGGTGACAGAACAAGACTCCATCTCAAAAAACAGAAAGAAAAGAAAAGAAAAGAAAAAAGAAAAGGAAAGGAAAGGAAAGGGAAAGGAAGAAGAGGAAGGAATGAAGGAAGGAAGGAAGCAAGGAAGGAAGGAAGGAGAGAGAGGAAAAAAAGAGAAAGAGAGAGAGAGAAAGGAAGGAAGGAAGGAAGAGAAGAGAAGAAAGAGAGAAAACCATAGAGCCATTGACAAACAAGTGGCAGACAAGAAGTGGTGGATGAATGGACATGGAGGGCAGGCTACTCTGAGAGAGAAGGTGCAGACATAACAGTGAAAGTCACACCTGAGGCCTCACTAGGGAATGGAGAGAAAGAGATCTTAGGGTGGGGGAGGTCAAGAGTGCCTGAGAGGTGATAGTTGAATCACAGGGCTTATAATAAGAGACGCAAAACAGTGGTGTTTCAGGAAGGCCAGGACAAAAGTCCTTAGAGAAGTCAAGGAGAACCACATCTTCATCCAAGCAGGTCATATCACTTTGTTCTCTGAGCACCTTTGGAAGAAGACAAAGATGATCCTCTCCTTCTTCTCAACCCACCTGACTGATCTGTTCAAGGTGGAGACCATCTTTTGTGTCTCTGTATTTATAGGACCAACATGATCCTTAACCCAGCAAAGAATTGTTTAATGTAGTGAGACTGAAACTTGGGGATAATTTAGGCATCATTCTGTTTAGAGAAGTGCTTTAACTTTGGGGGTGATACTGGAGAAAGCTTTTATCCTCTTTCATTTTTAGGGTGTGTGCATGTGTGTGTGTGCAATAGAAGTCATGGGGTGAAATACATGAGGCAGAAGGCACTGAGCCTGCCCTTCCTGAACAACAGTCTGGCAGAGCCTGCAGCCCAAGTTCTAGAACTAGTGTGCCATCTAATTGACCATGTGGCCTGTTGCATGTTCCCTATTCCATCTTTATGTTGATATCTTCTTTAAAAACAATTTTGGAATAGATACACTAAACTTATACTGCTTGGGCTTGGTGATTGAGCATTGAAATTTTCTGGGGCCATAGCTATCTTTTAAAAATCTTATTATTGAAGAGATGTTATTAATTTCATTTTTGAGGAATGTATTCATTACCTATGGCTACTATAACAAATTACCACAAATGCAGTGGCTTAGAGCAACACAAATTTACCATCCTACAGTTCTGGGGGTCGGAAGTCTGATATGAGTTTCAGCTGGCTAAGATCCAGGTCTTGGCAGTTCCTTCTGGAGGCTCTAGGGCAGAATCTGTTTCCCCTCCTTTTCCAGCTTCTAGAGGCCGCCTGCATTCCTTGGCTCATGGCCCCTTCCTGCGTCTTCAAAGCCAGCAATGCCTGGCTGAGCCCTCCTCCTGCTGCCACCTCTCTGGCTCTGTACTTCCCTCATCACATCTCTCTCTAACCCTCCTGCCTCCTCCTTGTCCTTTATAAAAACTTGTGATATTTTGGGCCCAAGCAGCACTATCTCCAGTGTCATTAATGTAATTATATCTGCAAAGTCCTGTATGCCATGTAAGGAATGTACTCACAGGTTTTAGGAATCAGAATGAGGACATTTGTGGGGGTGGGAGTAAAGAAGGCATGATTCTGCCTACCCACCACAAGAAACACATGAACACACACAGGCACAGGCTTGTGGGGGGAGCCTAGACTTTTCTCAAGACGTGCAGAGAGGTGCAAAGACAGCGTCTGCAGGATTCCTGCCTGATGGAATGTAGGTGCAGTTGCTTTATTACTGGCAGCCAGCTCTGGTTCCTCACTAGGTGGATGGTTAGGGGAAGGAAAAGACAAGGGCAGTCACTGAAATGAAAATGTGATCATTTGGGTTAATGTGCTTCTGGGAGCAGAGGAGGTGAAGTTTCTCTGAATTTGGACAAGCTTCCATCTCTCTTATTAATCCATGAAAGTCAAGAAAAGTCATTAGCTCAAGAATGCTCCTCATCCAATGCTCAACCTGTATATCCAGTCAAAAGATCATAGATCGAAAGCACTGGAACCTCCTCCAAAACAGCGGCCCCAGCCCCACAGCCTTATTTGGGAAAACTGAGGCTGAGAGAGGTGCCATAAACTACCCAGAGTGGGAAAGGCCTGCCTTGAGTGTGCTTAAGCTGGAATGGAAAGCTTACAGAATTCAAGACTAGTGGATGGAAACTTTTGTAGAGAGAGACACAGTAGAAATAACTGTTTTAATTAGAAACATCTAGGCAGAATGAGAAGAAGTAAAATTCCATTTTCCAGTCATTTGTTTTTTGTTTTGCTGCAATGTGCTGTGTGTTCCAGGAAGATGGTGTCAACAAGCCATCTGTAGGGCATGCAGGTGCTCTTCCTGAGAGAGTGCTGGACGTGCCAGTGCAACCTTGTTCAGCCCTCCTTGTTCCCAAAGGACCCTGCCTAAGAGACCACAGGCCACAGTTACGCACACTCTGTGTGATGCTAAGTGAGCCACCAACGGAAGGAGCAAGAAACACCCAGTGATGTCTGCCAAGCTCAACCACTTCCCCTCCAGCCCAGTGTCCTCTCCCCCTGAGACTCTGCTCGCAAACCACCGCTGTTTAATGTGCTTTCATTTGGGTTAAACGTTACCTAAACGTTAAGCACAGTTAATGTTTATGTCCTCCGAGTTGGAAAAATTAGAACTGACTACTACTATCTGTAGAAGGAGGTGAGCCCTTAGTCACTGGGGATGGGGAAGAAGTGCTGAAATCTGGAAAATGGAAGTCCAGGAAACTCATTTCCTGAAGATCTTGTATCTGCGAGGTACTGTGCTTTGCCTACTCATTGAGTCTTTTCAACAACCTTATATTCCCAGGTATTGTTATCTCATGCAGTGAAGACTGAGGCTCATGGAGCAGGGGCCAGCACTCACTCCTGACCAACCTATGTGGGGAGTGAACTTGGGATGTGAGTCTGCTCAGAGAGCACCTGTAATTCCCGAGTCCAAAATACTCCTCAGGTCTCGCTCTGGGGCTGGGCACTGAAGGCAACTGAGCAGAGGTTCATGGGCTCATGGCCTAATAGCTCTCATAGAACAGGCCTGCTTGTTTTGGAACTCTGAAAAGTCTCTTTTGTAGAAAATGCAAAATGAACCCGATTCACATACACACAGTGTGTGGTGTAAGTAAGCCCCTTCTGCTATTTGAATGTTATTCAAATAAAGGATTACAAATCATCTCGGCAGCTTACATTGCCATTTCCAAATGCAAAAACAAAAAAAAGATCCAGTGTTTAGAAGAGGGGATTTGCTATTGGACCATGAATAAAAAAGGCATCGTTTTCATTTTGAAATAATAGAAACTTAGGTATGGAAAGCACCGAAGAGAACATTCTAGACTAATCCCTTTCCTTTGCCCAATCTCCTACCCACACAAAAGCGCAAATCCCTTCCAAAACATCTCCGATAAGCAATCTCAAACTCCTTCAGTGGTGAGAATAGCCCTCTCCTGGGCAGCTACCATTTGCTTTTACGGTGGATAAGCCCACAATTCATATTTTAACAATGTAGAAAGAAGCAAAGTTAGTGGGTTTGATCCTCTCTTTCCTCTTCTCTGCCCATCCCGCAGGAAAGGAGACCTGTATTATTTTCGTGTTGCTGCTGTAACAAATCAATGCAAACTTACTGCATTAAAGCTACACAAATGTACTTTCTTACAATTCTGGAGGTCAGAAGTCTGAAAGGGGTCTAACGAGGCTAAAATCTAAGCGTCAGCAGAGCTGTGTTCCCTCTGGAGGCTCTAGGGAAGAATATTTTCTTGCCTTTTCCAGCTTCTAGAGACCACCTGCTTTTCTTGGCTCATGGTCCCTTCCTCTGTCTTCAAAGCCAGCAGCACAGCATCTTCAAATCCCTCTGACTCTCAGGCCTCCCTATTTCATTATAAAGACCCTTGGGATTACATTGAGCCCTCCCACATATCCCAAGATAATGTCTCCATTTCAAAATCCTTAACTACATCTGCAAAGTCCCTTTTGCCATATAAAGTTACATATTCACAGTTTCCAGATATTAGGGCACGGATGTCTTTGGGAGCCATTAAACCTCTTTTCTTTATAAATTACCTTGTCTTGGATTTAAAGGCAAGTTGATGGAACACCAGGTGGAACCTTCCTAGGAGCTGAGGAAATAGAGAGCAGGCTTGCAGTGGTAGAGAAAGAAGTGGATGTGACACCCCAGTATCCTGGGAAGAGCCAGGAGATGCTGGATGTTCCACGATGCAGGTAGAAAGGAACCCCAGGCCAAGGGGTCTCAACCTAATCCCAAAGAGTCCTATTCCAAACTTGGCACAGAAGCAATACAGACTCCCTTCAAAGGATGCCAGAACTTAGACAATGAAGATATCAACAGGGCTCAACGTGGGCTGGAGAACAGGGAACTCTGCCAGAAAAAGCTCCAGGGCTTTTGCATGGCTCAGATGGTGATGAGGGAGCCCCATTGATGGCTGGAGTGGTTCTTCTCTGCATCCTAGCAACTGAGACTTGGGCACTGAGCATAGTGTTAATATGATTTAGATTAAATAATGCAATATTTCTGTACCTGAGTGTAGAAATCCCTGATCTACAATTGTGTTTTATTAATGGTCCTACACTGTTACAATTGCAGCTAAGAATCAGCTTCAGTGTTTTCTTGCAATGACAGCAGCAGAGGGGCAATTCAAGACCCACCTCCAACCCCACCTTCTCTAAATGTCTTCCCTACAGCTCTAGCAACACCTCCCTCCTCCCTGAGCATTTACTGACTCTCCTTGTACTTGGCATTTGGCTTGCGTGCCCTTGTGCTGTACTTCTATTGTGTGAGGACACACTCAACATCCCACCTTCCCAATCTAACTGTAGACACTGAGAAGGACAAGTGTACACGTTGTGCATCCCTGAGTCCCCTTTCAGTGCCTGTACCACCACTAGCATGGTAGATCCTGGAAAAATGTTTATTCACAATGAAGAGTCCAAGGAAGCCCAAGAGGATCGCATCTGGAAAGTACAAACCTGTGCAATGGAAAGAAGAAAGTACATGGAGTGATTTGAGATTTGTGGCTTTGGGCTCCGTGACTTTGTCTAGTGTATAGTTTTTCCATTGGTTTCGATTCCCATATGCATTAGCCCATTCTTGCATGGCTATAGAGAAATACCCAAGACTGGGTAATTTTAAAAAGAAAGAGGTTTAATTGGCTCACAGTTCTACAGGTTATACAGGAAGCATGGTGCCAGCATCTCCTTGGCTTCTGGGGAGGCCTCAGGGAGTTTGCAATCGTGGTGGAAGGCGAAGCGTGAGCAGGAAGGTCACACGGCAAGGGCAGGAGCAAGAGGGAGTGAAGGGGAAGGTCCTGGACTTTTAAAAAACCAGATCTCACATGAACTAACTGAGCAAGAACTCACTCATCACCAAGGGGATGGCGCCAAGCCATTGATGAAGGATCTGCCCCCATGATCCAGTACCTCCCACTAGACCCCACCTCCAATATTGGGAACATATTTCAACATGAGATTTGGAAGTGACAGACATCCAAACCATGTCACCCACTGCGCTCCATTCTCCATTTAACTCTTGGCCTGGATTACACAGTATGATCCCTCCTTCAAACCATGCCCTTTCCCTTCTCCTCCACTCCCTACTTCCAGTCACACAGAATTCCCTCATCTCTGACAACCCCAGCACCTTCTCAAACAACCCCACACCTTTGCATACACCCTCTCTGGAAAACTCCTATGGACCTTTCTTTCAAGCCCATCCTCCTGGGGAAGTCCGCAACCCCTCCCCCAGATGGTCATCTTTCCTGATTCAGTTATCAGTCCTGCCCCCATGCTTCTCAGACCTTAGAGCATGCAAATTCCCCAGGAGGTCTTCTTAAAATACAGAGCCTGGTCCGAGCAGTCTGGGGGCTGCGAGGATTCTGCATTTGTAACAAGCTGGATGATACTACTGGTTCAAGGCGTGCTCTAAGTAGCCAGAGTCTACGAAATAAACAATGACTTAGTGCATTTTACTATCTTTTGTCTGGTAAGTAAACTTCTACCAGAACTGATCCCCAAGGCAGAAACTTGGGTTTCCTGATTCATTCAACCAATATTTGTGAATGGCGGAGTGCATCTCTGGGTCTCCAATGTTTCGCTCAGTGCCTGAAACATAGCAGGTACTCATTAGGTGTTTATTAAGTGGATGAATAGATGAACTCTGTAGAATTTTAGGAACAGCTGCCTTTAAAATAATTGGGTTGATTAATTCCATCATCGCTTTTCAAATAATAATATTTGGGAGTACACTTGCATATTAGACTATCAACCCAGCTTTCCATTTCAACAAGAATAAAAATAAGGCCAACTATTTCACTAAAGAAACAGGATGTGTGGAGTTGTGCTATTCATTTAAATGAGAAGCAATAACAGAGGCCCTGCTTTCTTCTACCGGAGTTAGGGCATTGGAAAAGATGAGGATGGAACCCTTGCTTTCCAGAACCTTGTATTCTCCACCAGCTGCTGCCTAATGCCCTTGGTGCCTCTGATATAGCGACCTGAGGTCTGGCTCTCTGTGGCTGTTGAGGTTTAACCGTCAACAAATGAAGCCATAGGTGATTTGCATATTTCTATGTCCTTTTCCACCAACGGGTATGTTATAGTTAAAAACAAAAAAAAAAATGCCAAGCATACACACTAAAAAGGGATGGAAATTTCCCACAATTTCATTTCGACAAAAGAAAAACTTCAGCTGAATTAAATTTAAAGAAGTTTAATTGAGCAATGAATGATTTGGGAATCGGGCAGCCCCCAGAATCACAGCAGATTCACAAAGATTCCAGCACGGCCGTGTGGTGGAAGAAGACGTATAGCCAGAAAAAGGAAAATAACGTACAGAAATGGGAAGTGAGGCATAGAACGGCTGGATTGGTTAAAAGTTGGCGTTTGCCTTATTTGAACCCAGTTTGAACACTCAGCAGTGTGTGAATGGTTGAAGTATGGCTGCTGGAATTGGCCAAGACTCAGCTGTTGTTACAGGCACATACTCCTAAGTTAGGTTTTCAGTCTTGTCTGCTTATTAAGCTACCTCGCAGTTTGTCCACAAGGACTCAAATATAGAAGTACAAAGTCCTTCTTAGGCCATATTTAGTTCACTTTAACAATTCGAAGGCCACATTTTCTGGCCCTAAAATGTGTAGATAATAGGATCCTGCTTTTCTCACTCAGCTCCACCCCAATCCATGAACAGAAAGTGCTACGGCTGGGCAGAAGGAGTGAAAATGGGAAGCACTGGCTGAGGAGTAAGTACAGCCCCCCTCCTCCCCACCCTTAGGATGCGTGTTAGTCCAGGTGCTTTGGTCAAAATCAATAGAAACTGAATCTGGCTAACTTGAGTAGAAAAAGAATCAAATGAAAGACGGGAGGCAGCTGATAATCTGGGAGGAAGCTGAAAGGATGCAACTCAGCAGACGCCGGGATCTAGGGTATGGGAACCAAAGGGCCATCTCCCCCAGGGGAGGCTGTCTGGACGAATCAGCCTTCACCACGCTCCATCCTGGCATCAAGACCCACATTCGCTGGCAGGACATTCCGACTGGTGCAGCTTGGGTCACAGGTTCGTCCCTGGAACAAAAGTGAGCAAAGTCCTTGACTAAAATGCCATCAAGCACACCCAATGCAGGGTAGGAGTTTCTCGAGAAGAACTGAGCAATATTATCAGAAAAAAGAGGTGGGGAGGCTGAAGAACAATCGTCTCCCACCAGGCACAGAGCTCGACCTCACTCCTAGTGCCTAGAAAGAGGCAATGCTGAAGTACGACACTTACAATACAGTCAGTCCTCATTATTCACGAGTTTCGTATTTGTGAGTTTGCCTGCTCAAGTTTGCTTACTTACTAAAATGCCTTTGCAACTCCAAAATCAATACTGCAGGTGCTTTTGAGGTCATTCAGACATGTGCAGGGTGGTGAAAAATTCGAGTCGCCCGGTCACTTTCCCAGCTTTAGTGGTGCAAGGTAGCACTCTGCCTTCTTGCTTCAGCTCTCCTGCTATAAAGCAAGTGTCCTTTTCAGCGACTATTTCATACCACTCAATGTTTGTGATTTCGGTGGTGATTTCACTGTGGCCCCCAAGTGTAGTGCTGAAGTGCTGACTTGGGTCTAAGTCCAAGAAGGCTGTGATGTGCCTTACAGAAAATACACATATGTGTATTAGAGAAGCCTCATTACAGAATGAGTTATGGTACTGTTGGCTGTGAGTTCCACGTTAACAATATGTATTCAATTAGGTGTCTTTAAACAGAAACACACATAAAGCAATGTTATGTATTGGTCTGTTTATGAAAATGTGACCAGAAGCTTGAAGGAACCTAACCCTGTATTTCTCCTGGGAGCGATGGATTGGTATTCATTAATTCAATGTTCAAGTAGCTTTATGGAATATAAGTACTGTGCATAATGAAAATTGAATGTGTATATACGTATATATGTTTAGATTCTTGGTCTTTGATTTTTTACTTTCTATGCTATGTTTTCCTCAGATTTATAGTTATTTCATTTTACTTCAAACCAGCTACTTCTCACAATTCTTGAATATTTATGAATTTATTGGCATTTAATTAAATGCCATGTCACCATCTTGAGGCTTCTCACCCTAGGGTAGGGAGGAGAAGAGTTGATTGGGAGACAGGCATAGTCTTCCTCAGAGAGCGAGTGTCTTCCTATCAGGTTTAAAAGATGACAGTGTTTTTCCCATTTAAGGAAAGCAATCAGCTCAGCTCACACAAATGCTGCATTTCCCTTGCAAATGAGCTTCATTACCAGCTTGTTTTATGCTTTTTCTCTTAGCTAGAGTGAGCTGCTTTCTTATGGCTCTGTGTCATAGTAGAAAATGGTCTCAGCCCTGAATTATGTTCCCATCTATAGCTACACTTAATTATGGGTTTTGCCAGGAGAAAGTGCTATGAATGCTCTGTGCGTGAGCACTTCAGAAGGAGCTCTCTGGTCCTCTGAGACTTCTCTCAGGATTCTCCTGGATTTATAGAAAATATCCTTTCTACATATTTAACTTATCTTCAGTGTTAAACCTATTAATTCCAGGCTTATAATGATTAAGAAACATTAGCAAGTGGCTTGACTTGAACTAAAATCAAAACCAAAGTGAGTCCAAAAGTCCCAATCTGTGTAATTATTCCCTAATGGTACCATGTGACAATTCCAGGTGTAGACCATTCTACAAAATTGCTTGTTTGCTTAGGGGGAAATTTTCCTACAATGGTATTGATAGAAAGATTTATTTTAAATACCAATATTTTCTATGTTCAAGCTATCTCATTCTATACTCATTGTAAAAACAGATAACACAAATGTGTTAATAGTTTACAAAATAAGAAACACAGTCAATTAACGTATAAAAGCATAACTGAGCTAGCCAGTGACAAAATAACATACAAATTTAAAGGCTATAATTGTTTACCTATTAAGTGGATAAATACTGTTTATTAATTAATATTAAACCAGTATTGATGGATGTGCAGACAGACAGGCACACTCGGAAGCTGCCAGGCAGCAAGGGAATTGGGCAGTGTGCGTAAGCACTGTGAGTAATGTACATCTCCACACACTTATCCATGGGAATGGTCATCAGGCATTTGGTTAAACAATTTTGTTCAAGGATATTCAATGAAGCACTGCTTATATGGTAAAAATTTGGGAGCATACTGCATGTATGATAATAAGGGAAAAATGAATAGATTGTGGCCCCTCTTTATGATGGGATATTATACATCCACTAAAATTGTGTTTTTCAACAATGGGTAAGTGCTAATTAATACCACAGTGATCTTTACACATTGTATGAATGTATCACATTAGCACATACACCCCAAAAATATGAACAGTTATTACGTATCAATAATAAAAACACAGTGATACGTCATTTTACTCCCATCAGACTGGTAAATATTTAAAAACCTGGCAGTCTTGTGTATTAATAGGAACTCGAAGCAACCAGAATTCTATACACTGCTTGTGGGAATAAATCTGTTACAACCACACAGAGCTCTGTTGAGCAGTAGCTAGTTAGATAGAAGACACACCTGCCCAAGAACCCACTCCAGGTGTGTTCCCTGGAGAAACTGTCTCACGTATGTGGAGAAGGAAGATGAATCCAAGAATGGCAGTGGTTGGCCGGGCGCGGTGGCTCACGCCTGTAGTCCCAGCACTTTGGGAGGCCGAGGCGGGCGGATCACAAGGTCAGGAGATCGAGACCATCCTGGCCAACATGGTGAAACCCCGTCTCTACTAAAAATACAAAAAATTAGCTGGGCGCTGTGGCGGGCCCCTGTAGTCCCAGCTACTCGGGAGGCTGAGGCAGGAGAATGGCGTAAACCCGGGAGGCGGAGCTTGCAGTGTGCCGAGATCGCGCCACTGCACTCCAGCTTGGGGGACAGAGGGAGACTCCGTCTCAAAAATAAAAATAAAAACAAAAACAAAAACAAGAATGGCAGTGGCAAGGGTGTCAGCACCCGAACGAACGTGGGGAGCAGTGAGCATGTGCATGAGCAGGATGGTGGAAACTCTGCAGCTCATTCGTACAATGGCACACCGCACACCCGGAAGACGAATGGCCAGGACTGACACACCTCCGCATGGATCCATGTCCCAAATAAAATAATGGAAGACAAAAAGCACACAGAGGAAAAATATGTAGAATAAGACACCATTTAAGTTTAAAAACAATGCTGCGTCTTGCTTAAGAATACAAATGTATGAGGGAAAGGTATGAAGAAATGTTTAGGATGATCACCCAAATATAAAAAGAGGTTGCCTGTTAGTTGGGGAAACTGATGCCGGCTGGGAGGTGTGCACAAGGACCTTCAAATGTATTACAGTATTTTATTGCTTTGCTGGAGGGCAACTCCAACGAGATTCTCCTTCTCTTTTTGTAAGCGCTAAACAATGCATAATATTTTTAAAAGAAGACAGAGTGGTATGAGAAGATACAATACAACTGAAATAGGCGAATACATTCAATAGAATTTCACATATGTGTGTAAATATACATATACTTACACACAAAAACATGTCCGTAGTTATTACTTTCAGGCATTGGGCTTATTACTCATGTTCGTTTTCTTTTTCTCACATTTGTGCATTTCTGAGTTAAATATATTATTTCTATCACAAGAAAAAAAAGTATTGAAATGTTTTTAATTTAAAACTCGTATCCTTTTGGGCACTTGATGAGTGTGTATTTAGTTATAGACTGAGGTTAAATTGCAAGCTTCCAGGAGCTCTCAGCAAACGTCCTTCAAGGTCCGACTCTAATACTGTGGAAGCATGTAGAAAAGGCTCTTAGTGACAAGACACTACTCCACTATTCCCCTCTGAGACAAAAATAATCCTAGTGGTCAGGATCGGGGAGAGACACTTATTAGTAATTATAAGTCTTAGAAAAGCCATTTATTGAGAGAGGGAGCAACTACGTCTGGGGAAAGGAAAGAATGCTGATCTCAGTCATTTTAAATCCCTGCACACTTCCCCAGAAGCTTCTAGAAATGTGCGTGGACTGGTTAATAGTTGGTGCTCTACCAACTGAAGGAAACCTTGGAAATGCTTTTCAACCTGGCTTTGTTTTTCTCTAGCACCTCTTCTTCAAAAAGTGTTCATCCACGACGAGGGGTTAGAACAGAAAGGAGTGACTCAAAGCCACACACTGTTTAGGGTAGGAAGGGGCCTGGCACCCATCTCCTGAATATCATCGGATGTCAGGCATGGGAGTTTGGGGCAGTTTCGCACAGACAGGCTGGGACTCAGGCAGACTAAGTGATCCCTTGTGTACACCTGTTCCGCACAGACCCTCCCTTCGGAATTCTGTTTTAGAATATGTAGGTCACACAAACAAGCAGAATAATAGGGTTCAGTTAGCTCTGCTTATAAACTGCAAAACATTTCCAGTGTGCTAAAAATGCAACATGCATAATTGGGCGAGAGCTACTTTGTTTTTAAATCTGTTCTGGTGACATATCTGAGACTCGGCGTCTGGGAAAACTGACAGTATTTTCCTCTCATTTTTCCAGGGTTTCCCCCAGTTCTTTTTGACCTGAGGTATGCTCTCAGCCAGTGTACCTTGGTAGTGGCTGCTGGGAACTTGGCAAACCATCACATTTGCCCATCCTGAACATCAAGGATGGACAGAAGGTGGACGCCTTGTGCTGTCTAGGGAGACTCCAGGGGCCCAGTGTCTGGTTAAAGAACAAGATGGGGAAAACCTCAAGAATTTTATGGGCCGGGCACGGTGGCTCAAGCCTGTAATCCCAGCACTTTGGGAGGCCGAGACGGGCGGATCACGAGGTCAGGAGATCGAGACCATCCTGGCT
>NW_012109807.1:18164-23767 GCF_000951045.1 Mandrillus leucophaeus | reverse complement strand
CGGGAGGCGGAGCTTGCAGTGAGCTGAGATCTGGCCACTGCACTCCAGCCTGGGCGACAGAGCGAGACTCCGTCTCAAAAAAAAATAAAAATAAAAAAAAAAAATAAAAGTTACTCTAAATATTTACATTTCTAAATTGAAAAGAGAATAAGAAAATATACCAGAATGTTGACTAGGATGTTGAAATTATTTTTCTTCTTTTATATTTTAATTTACTTTTCTAATTTTCTGCAATGAATATACGTATCAGATTTAAGAGAAAACTATTTTATTTTATAAAAGGTGCTAACAAAAGATCTCTCTCTCCTTCTCTCTCTCTCACACACACACACACACTAGGAACAGCTGGTGATGCTTTCCAGTCCAAAAATCCAGCCATGGTAGTTAGAAATGGCAGGTGTCAGAGAAAAGGGCTTATTTTTGTGCTGGGAAGAACACTGGGTGGCTTTGATCTGAGTGACCACATGATTTCATAAATATTTCCAAAGGCTTTTTTCAGATTAATTTCACTTTCTATAAAGAAACACGTATGACCAGGTTCACAGAACCACTCATTGAAAGCCAGTTATTGGATGGTTGAATAATTGGATGCTCCCTCCTATTTCACTGGCATTGCAGTCATAAATTCCACCGATTGTCCTGCCTGGACCATCCAGGACTGGAGCCTCTTCCTTGTGACTGACGCAACTCTGTCTATGGTCCCAATGACTTGAACTAGCAAATTGGAATAAAAAGACCTTGGTCTGCGTCTCAAAATTAAATCCAGCCTAGAGTTAATAATAAAGTGCTGGGATGATTTGTTTGTACTTAACAACTGATAAATCACCAAACAAGAAATTTACCAAAAAGTACAGAAGGATTTGAAAATGTCTACAAATTCCGTAACTGCAAAATTTAATCTGTGAATCCCATAATTAATTTTGTTTCCAGTTAAGCAATCAGAAAGCAGCTGAATGCTCCTTTCAATCAACATCACTTAATTTCTTAAAGATCCTTTGTTCGATTATACTAGTTTTTCCAAACATGACAGTCTGATATATTTGGAATAGCATACACATTAGAGAATGAGAAATGAGTGAATAGAAATGGGTTTATCTTTAATTCAGAGTTCCAAAGATCTTAACTCCCACTTACCCACATAGAAATAAACTGATTTTAGAAACGGACGTACTAAAAATTGTTCTTTTTAAAATTAAGTTAAAATAGTATTCAAGCAACATAATATTCAAAAGTATAAAACAATTCATACAAAAGTTCCCAATACAAAGTAACCAGACTCTTAAGTAAAATATTTAGAAGAAGCTGGTCCATTTGATTCAATAAAAAATTAAATTAGAAAAACCTCATGCCTGTTAATGGAACTGAGAAGACAATTTGTCTTTTTCTCCGAAAAGGACATGGGGGCTTCAGATAACCATATGTTTGCTTGGAGTCAAAAATGGGCCATGGCTGCCAAAAAAAGCCAGAGTGATATTAAGCTGTATTAATAAAAGTACAGTGTCCATTGAGGGTGATAATAGTCCCTTTGTGGTGTGCACTTGTTGGAGCACAGCCCATCTGGGGCACTGCAGCCGCTCTGACAAATGAGGCTGCCCGGGCAGAGGCCCCAACGTGCTGGTCGCCTGGAAGCCAAGTCAAATGGTGAGCAGATGCGAGGGCTGGAAAAGGCAAGGGGAAGCAGGGTGGCATGTGACATCCGTATTCTAGCATATGAGGAGCTGTCATGGGGGAGGCGGATTCTGCAGACTGTGTGGTTTCCAGGTCAGAACGAAGAGCCAAAAGATGGAATGTACAAGGAGGAAGATTTCAGCTCCCCATAATCAGGCTTTGCAGCAATTAGACGAAGAGGAGTACTGAACCCCCATCGGCAGAAGCATGGGCGATGGCGGGGCCTCAGTATTGGAAATGTGAGGGATTTTGATTCTATAAACTTATCTTTTCTTACAAGGAAGAAAACGCAAGTGTATATTAGCAAAATATTAGTGTTGGAGGAGACCTCTTTACATGTTTTATTTTATTCTATTTTTTTAAGTTCTGGGGTCCATATCCTGGATGTGCAGGTATGTTACATAGGTAAATGTGTGCCATGGCAGTTTGCTGCACCTATCAATCCATCACCTAGGTATTAAGCCCAGCATGTACTAACTCTTTTCCCTAATGCTCTCCCCTGCCACCCATGGAAGAGATATTTAAAGATCTTCTGAGACAATCTCCTCACCTTACAAGTGAGAACGGCTTGGCCCACAGCTGTTAAGATCACACACAGGTAACTGAGAGGGTTGAGAGGAAACTGGGACCCACCTCTCCTGATGGTGAAGGCAATGGCCTTCCATGACCACATAGCATTACTGCTTTATTTTCATTGAAAACAGACAACATTTGTATCTCCACCTCACATGTTCACATGGGATGCAGGTTGAGTTGGGGATAAACAAATTCTCTAAGTCTCTAATATTTGTGAAGGATGCTGCTCGGCCACAAAATGTGAATGAAAGGTACATTAGACTAACTCTGACAGTGAAGAGTCTACCATCTGGTTGGAAAGAAGAGAAACTATATACGAGTCAAAATAATCCCATGGCAAGGCAATTTATAAGAGTCAAATAGTCAGTTTGGATGCCAGATGCCCTAGGAGTTCAGAGGAGAGGCTGGACTGGATGAAAGGAGATATAGGCCTTGAAGACAGAGGAAGGTGCAAAGAGTAGGTGCAAGGGAGAAAGGCTTAGAGGAGGGAAGGTTGGATTGGGGTGAGGGAGACAGCAGGCGGTCAGGCCCAGGGCAAGTACTTGCTTCCACTATCATTACATAGTCCTGTGGTCGGTAAGTAGAAGTATTCATGAGAGAGGAGTTAATTCGCCATGTCAATCGCCAGGAAGATATACCTCACAGCGTGTTGTCCACATCAAACTCCTCCTTAGGGCTTGCTATGATGTGACCCCCCCCCCATCAGGAGCTCTCAGGCTCCAGGAGCTGGACATTTCTTGCCAGTATGGTTTGGACGTCATACCACGACCCACTGGAACCTACATGCAACAATGTCCAATTGGAGAAAGAGACCAGCACATGGAAAATACGTTCACTTTACACAAACTCAGTAGGGCGAGAGATGAGGGTTTGTGGTCATCTGAAAAAGAATCTCTGTGAAATTTTTTTGTGTGGCTCCTAAAACTCCAATTGACAACCTCGACTATTCCCAGCTGAAATGTGAAGTCTATCAGGACGTGATACTCCCTTACAGGTGTAGCCAAAGGAAGGCAAGTAGTATGCCTCGTGTAACTAGATGGATTTGTCAAAGCTAAGTAGAGAGTAAATGATGCAATCCAGAAGCCAAGGCAAACAGAATGATCAAGAACTATCACAGTCCTTCCTTCGCAGAATTTTTCTCTTTCCCCAAATATGTAGAACGAGAGCAAGACGGTGGGTTTGAGACTACATAAGCTGTAGTCTCAAATGCATGGTGCATTTTCTTTTTTCCAAACTGGGGCGACAGTGATGGCCTCCAACCCTTCATCATGTTGTAATCACAGGAAGCACAGCTCTGTGTAAACATTCCAGTTGATTTTCAGAACAGCCCATCCCGGGTGTCTATAAAATAGCTGCAAGGAAATTCTTGCAAATGAATAACAAACAACTCCAGGTGTTCAAATGAGGAACGTTCCCTAGATGGTACTGCCCAGACAAGCTCGGGTTGTTTCTCCAGGCAAACTTGGTATTTTTTGGTTAAAGAAACCAATACATAAAAAATGAAGGTCTTGCTTACACCCCCTCTCTTGGTTCTTTGCGAGATCCTGAAAGGGGTGACCTCAGAGGCTGCATTTTAGGGACCATGAGCTCTTTGAGAACAACACTTTTCTCCCTGTTTCAAAGCACTTGTTTGTATTTATCTCCAAATGACACAGTGGCGGTTTATTCAGTGACAATCAAAATCGCAGTTTCTGAAGGGTCCTGACTCCAGGGAGAGAGAGCGCTATTGTAGTCCTCTGTCCCCATGCCTGACCGCTTTGAGAGAAAATTAATGACTTTGGAGACTGATATTTCTGCAAACCCCGAGAAAGCAACAATGTTCTGTTTCTGCTGACCGGAAAACTCTGGCGTGAGATTCTCGTACTGCAGATGAAACTTCTGGACAAGGATGCTACTTTACCAAGCCTGGGATGGTGCATAACCCACGCGGTGAAGGAAGAGGACTCTGGCTTGCTGAGTGTTTGTTGCCTTGCATTTTCTTGCAAAGATGAGCCGTCCCAGTTACAGTTTCCCGGAATACTGAAAGAGACATCCCACTTACTCATGCCCAAGGAGCACAAGCAAACTCCACATCCTTTATTGCCTGGAATGAGTTACAGCATGAGAAACTGGAGGGGGAGGCAGGAGTGAGGCGATGGGTTAAGGCAGCTGTGCCTAAATTAAAAATTCACTAGACTTGGCGTCAGAAAACCTGAGTGCGAAACGGTGCCTGGCACGCAGCAGATGTTTAATTCAAACAAAATAATGTCAACAACGAAGGCACAAAACTCACATTTTTAGAGAAAAACAAACAAAACACCAAACAGGATGACTCGAGTAAGATTCGGTTTCCTTCCTACGAGATGTCTCTTTTTTATTCAGCTTTTCCCAATTTTCAACACAATGGTGTTGAATCACGGCAGCCCTTTCTCTTTTCAGAGGAATCGGTATGGGCTTCTGTGGTTGCTGTCTAGTCTCAGCTGGTTTCAGTAGAAATAACCTGCGTTCAAAGCCGTACTCTGCCACCTCCCAGGTGCAGGCCCCTGGACTGCTAACTTCCCTCCTTGCTACAGTGCGGGTAATAAACCCCAGACAGACAGGACTGTGAAGAACCACTGGGATAATGTGCAAAACGGTGCTAACTATGTGCTCGTAGGAGTTCTTCTGTGAAATTATAAAATGTGGGACTAGAAGGAGGGGAAAAAAGGCTCACCTGTTTCTGGCCGGCCCAGGTGCAACAGTCCCCGCTGAGCAGAAAAGAAGGCCCACATTTTACTCAAACTGGTGGGCCTCTCGTGAGGTATGGCGAGCCCAGGGGATCAGTCTTTTGCCAGCCCTCCCTGTGTTTTATTCTGAGGGCATTTGTTTAAAGTGGGTCATCATTCAAGTCAACTTTGCTTGCAAGGCCTTGGGAGACTCTTCGTGCTGCCCATGCGGCCACTGCAAAGAGAGGTCCCACCAGGATGGTCTCAAGGTCCCCAGCTCCCACATTCAAAGGGACCCCAGGGAATCAGAGAGGGGGCCCCCCGCTCCTTCTCCTCCCACTCGGGCTCACAGGGAACATTCACCACCACCCCCATTCCCCGCCACTCCCATCGTCCTCATCCGCTCCAGCAGAAGCATGAGCATTGCTTCTGAGTCCTGCTACGCTCTACCTCGGAAGAGAAAGCTCACCCCAGGCTGTAAGCGTGCTCAGTCGCCAGCACGTCCGCCTGTGTCTCAGGGACCCAGTCCTTGGCAGATGGCTCTGGGGACACAGAGAATTTGCTCAGAAAGCAAAATTCCGTTGTCACACTCTGTAAAAGCTTCTGGGAAAATCGTATTTGGAGTTGTCTTTTAATTAGGGAGCCTTCCATTTTTCCTTGTCTTTTTTTTTTTTT
>NW_012109807.1:10333-18114 GCF_000951045.1 Mandrillus leucophaeus | reverse complement strand
CCCAGGCTGGAGTGCAGTGGCGCGATCTCGGCTCACTGCAAGCTCCACCTCCCGGGTTCATGCCATTCTCCTGCCTCAGCCTCCTGAGTAGCTGGGGCTACAGGCGCCCGTTGTCTTTAAAATCCACATCGTGGTCTTGACTGCTTCTTTCACAAGTCATCAGCCTCAAATGTGAGACCACGATGTGCCCTGGGGGCAAAGGGTGCTATGCAGATCCTCCCAGTCACTCTCCCTGCAGAAGGGAGCCAGGTTTACAGGGCCAGTGTCCCTCTCAGATGACCAGTTCCTGAAAGACTGGGTCGGGGGGAGAGGATTCTTATTCATCTTTTGACTTCCCATTTTCTAGTGCACACCTGCTACATGGGAATAAATAATAAATGAATAAGTAATGCAATATGTTCGAATGAATAGCACAGTTGTTACACGGTAAAGACAGGATCCAAACAGCTAAGCAAGCTGAAGTCCTTGTCGATCAAGAGACAGGAGGCATTGCAGCAGTCAATATGCCTCTTTAACTGTGCACCTACTACATGCAGAGAATATTGCAAAAAAATAAGAAAAGCCTTCACCAGATGTCTCTTATATAGCTTAGACATATGTTTTCCAAATATAGTTGTTCTAAAGCATTTCTCTCACATTGGTTTCTCACTGTAGTCTTGGAGAAGGTATTTCTATAATGTTTAAGGGATGGGAGAGAGGCAGCGAAGAGAGGAAAAGAAAAACTGGAAGTTACTCATCTGATAAAGAATCTATTTTAAGACTCCCTTGAACTAAATGAGGCTGCCTCTCACTAAGCTCCTAGCACACCTGATTTGTTCTGTGAAATGAATGTTGCCTCCTCTCGTCAGCTAGTCGTAAGGGTGTTAGGATTTGTTCTGCACAGGGACACATCCACTTAAACTGTGATTTCAGTAACAGGTATGTAAACAGATCAATGGCATGACAAATGCCACAATACATTTAGTGCCTTTAAGCCACGCTACGAAGGACAGCAGAGAATTCTAACATCTCTCCACACCTTTGAGATCATTGATTTCTAGTACCCAGATGATGAATAAAACCATAATGGTTAAGATGGAACGGATAGGACTCTACAACCTTGCTAAATAAGTATTGGCAGCGATGTGTTCCCAGCCTGCAGAGAAGGTCCGTGCCAGAGTGGAGAACATTATTGATCTATTTGGAGAGAGTGTGGCTTTCATTTATTTTAGGTCCTTAGCTATTTAGCTTCAGGCCTGGCTTGGGGCCAGTAAGAGAGGGACTGGTACGTAATGATTAGAAAGAATTACTTGGCGTGAGGGCTCTGGGCTCAGCCCCAGCCTCTGCCTCTCCTCCTTCTCCTTGCGTATTGGAGGGTCTCTCAAACCTCCAGGTGTACAGTGGTAAAATGGGAAGAGCAAAGGGCTTTGCACACAATACAGATTTGGTCCAATGATAAAAGGCCATGATGCTGGGGGTGTCGAGCATCCCAGAGGGGGCAGCCGTAGAGTCCAGTGCCGTGGGTCTCAGACTTGTGCTTGCCTGGAAATCACACAGGCTGCCAGCTTCCTCCTCCTCGGGCGTTTGGTGCAGGAGGTCTCAAATGGGGCTGAGACCCTGCATTTCGAACATGTTCCCAGGTAATGTCTGAGCTGCTGGTGCAGGAACCACGTTAAGCACCCCCAAGTCTAATGGCTTTAGTAACCCCAGAGTTGGGTAATGCCTGATTGAAATCCCAGCTCTTCTGCTTCCTGGCAGTGTGATTTTGGCCAACGTTCTCATCCTCTCAAAGCCCCAGATTCCTCGTATGTAAAATAGGTAGAACCCCCCACCTGCCTCGTAGGGCAGCTGTGAGAATGAAATGAGACACGTGAGCAAAGGCCAGTGCCCACGGCTATTCAGAGTTCAGTGTTGCGTTTGTTGCTCCTGTCTGCCATTCCGATGAAAAGTTAGGAGGCTGGGGAATTTGATCAACTTTTACGTCCACAGAGTTCAAACGCTTCTCCAGAATTTTGTATGTGAGGAATGAATGAGAAGGAACGGAAGTCAGGGTCTCTATGATTGTTGAAGCTTAGACTAAAGCAGATCAGATGCCAGGCAGGATAACAACGGAATTCCCCGGGAGCCAAATATGGTGCACAGTGCAAGTCTCTGGGGAACCAACCTTGTGCTGGCAAAGGACCCACCGCTGGGTTCAGGAGGCCAGGCTCTGGTCCCAGCCTCAGCACTGACCTGCTGCCTGAGACCTCAGTTTGCCTTGACATATCTGGAACATGATTTCCTGATTCACAAAATGGGGAGGTTGAATTGGATGACCTCTTGTGCCTCTGAAGTTCTAAGAAGGAGACATGGAGAGCAAGGCAGGAAGGAGTGATTCTTGAGAAGGGAGGAGACGGCAAGCCCAGGCCCTGGAGGAGGATGGAGGAAGTGCTGGGGCCGGGAGGGAGCGGGAAGGACACAGAAAGGGGTGGGGGAAAGGAAACTGCCTTTGTAATTCTTCCAGCCTCTAGGGAAGAGGAGCACATCATCTTGTCTCAAGCTGGAATTGGACGGGATTCTGCAAATGGCTTCCAGGTCTGGTGAGTGCTCAAGCCCGGTGCAGCTAAACCTAGCACAAGTTAAGGCTGGCAGGTTACTGGAAATTGAGAAGAGCTACAGGGACCACATGTCAAGGCCAATGTCCTTGAGAGGCTTCTTTTTGTTCCAAAAGAATAAAGGAAAAGGACCAAGGTTCTGCCAGTCCTTTGGGGATATATATGGTCCTTGTAGAGCCAGCACCATCCTAGGAGACAGCAAACACTTGGTGAAATGTGTGTTCTGAGACCACTTACAGTTGAAATGTAGCTAGTCCTAAAAAAAAAAAAAAAAAAAAAAAGGGCTGGGCGTGGCGGCTCGTGCTTGTAATCCCAATACTTTGAGAAGCCGAGGCGGGCGGATCACCCGGGGTCAGGAGTTCGAGACCAGCCTGGCCAACATGGTGAAACTTCATCTCTACTAAAAATTAGCCTGGCATCATGGCAGGCGTCTGTAATCCCAGCTACTCAGGAGGCTGAGGGAGGAGAATCACTTGAACCCAGAATGCAGAGGTTGCAGTGAGTCGAGATTGTGCCATTGCACTCCAGCCTGGGCAACAAAAAGCGAAACTCCATCTTAAAAAAAAAAAAAAAAAAAAGTTGGGCTTTTTGAAAACTATTCCTATTGTGATTCCAATTATGCTTTTCCTTAAGGAGAAGGACATGCAATACAATGTGCTGATAGCGCATAAGCCGCCGTGCTCCCTCAAGCTGCTGTGCTGCTTCAAGTCACCATGCTCCCTCAAGCCGCCGTGTTCCCTCAAGCTGCCGTGCTCCCTCAAGCCGCCATGCTCCTTCAAGCCACAGTGCTCCTTCAAGCCAGAGTGCTCCCTCAAGCCGCCGTGCTCCCTCAAGCCACCATGCTCCTTCAAACCATAGTGCTCCTTCAAGCCAGAGTGCTCCTTCAAGCCGCAGTGCTCCTTCAAGCCACAGTGCTCCCTCAAGCCGCCGTGCTCCCTCAAGCCGCCATGCTCCCTCAAGCCGCTGTGCTCCTTCCAATGGATGGAGCTCCAGAGGGCTCTAAATTCATAATCGGCAACTCTTTACTCTCCAATCTGATGAGGAAAGTTGGAGATAGATGATAATAAGAGATCTCTGTCCTCTAACGCCCCTCTCTCTTGTTTCCTAAGTTCATCTCTCATATTCCCTACATTTGTTCTCAGGCACCACCTGCCTCGGTTTCACATCTCATCTCCTCTCCTGGCCACCTTCTGTCCACCTTACAGTCCTGGGACCCAGCAGCCAGCACCATCTCCCTCCCGTATGCATCTGCTCTCCATAGCAACCACTGGCTCTTTATTATATGAATAGATTGTCCTGTTCCCTCTCTGTGCTGCCCGGTGTAGCACACTGTCCTATCTAGCTAATTATATGTACAGTTAGTTACATCGAGGTAAGATAGCTTACCATCTTGTCCCATGGTTATAACACGTGCGAGTGTGTGTTACCTAGCCAGCTTGTTTAAGAGTTCTTCCAGGGCTGTACTTTCTAAGAGCTAGTGCAAATGTGAAAAACATAATTAAAATAATAGCTGTAATAGCTGGACAAATAAAAGGTGGTACATCCAGACAATGAAATAGTATTCAGCCCTGAAAAGAATCTATCAAGCCATGAAAAGACATTTAGGAACCTAAATCCATATTAGTAAGTGAGAAAAGCCAATCTGAAAAGATCACATATGGTATGATTCCAACTATATGACATTCTGGAGAAGACAAAACTATGGAGACAGTAAAAAGATTGTTGCCTGTAATCCCAGCACTTTGGGAAGCCGAGGCAGATGGATCACGAGGTCAGGAGATTGAGACCATCCTGGCGAACACGGTGAAACCCCGTCTCTACTAAAAATACAAAAAAATTAGCCGGGCGTGGTGACAGGCGCCTGTAGTCCCAGCTTCTAGGAAGGCTGAGGCAGGAGAATGGCGTGAACCCGGGAGGCGGCAGAGCTTGCAGTGAGCAGAGATTGTGCCACTGCACTCCAGCCTGGGCGACAGAGCGAAACTCCGACTCAAAAAAAAAAAGAAAAGATTGTTGGTTGTCAGAGGCGAGGGGGAAGGGAGGGATGAATCGGTGAAGCACAGAGGATTTTTAGGGCAGTGAAAATATTCTGTAGGATCCTAGAATGGCAGATACATGTCATGATACATTTGCTCAAACCTATCGAATGTACAACACAAGAGTGAACCCTCAAGTAAACTATGGACTTTGGGTGATAATGATGTCTCATTGTTACCTCATCTAATGCAGCAAATGCACCATTCTGGTGGTAGATATTGATCATGGTGGAGCTGTACACATGGGCAGACACCGGGGAGATTGGAAATCTCTGTACCTTCTGCTCAGCTTTGCTGTGAACCTAAAACTGCTCTTAAAGTATATTCAAAACTGTATAATTAGCCAGGCATGGTGACTCACACCCATAATCCCAGCACTTTAGTAGGCTGAGGTGGGCAGATCACTTGAGGTCAGGGGTTCAAGACCAGCCTGGCCAACATGGTGAAACCCCGTCTTTACTAAAAATAAAAATAAAAATAATTAGCTGGGCGTGGTGACACGTACCTGTAGTCCCAGCTACTTGGGAGGCTGAGGCAGGAGGATTGCTCGAACCTGGGAGGTGGAGGTGGCAATGAGCTGAGATCACACTGCACCACTCCAGCCTTGGTGAGAGGGAGACTTCGTCTCAAAAAAAAAAAAAAAATGTATAATTATATAATGGCTAACATGTATTGAGGACTTCCCCACACCCTCGTATAAAGCACTCTGTGTATGTTATCTCATTCAGTCCTTAAAACAACTCTCTGAAGTGTATACCATTATTAACCCTGCTTTATATATATGGGAAATAGGGCCCAGAGAGGTTTAGAAACTTGTTCAAGGTCACACAGAAAGGACTGCTTCCACAAGCTAGAGAATGTGGCCTTATACATATATTTTTTATATATATATATATATATTTTTTTTTTTTTTAAGGCATCTAAGCTAGCGTTGAGTGTTGAGTTTTCAGCAGATCCTGGAGGCATCTGCCTCTGCTCTGCATGGATGACGAGCAGCTGACTGTGCTGTCTCCATGTGGATGCAGATGAAGTTTGTTACAGAAAACTGAAAGTACTGCTCCTTGCCGTTGGTAAGCAAACAGTGAGTCACTGACTGGAGCTTGATGGAAATAGGATCACCAGGCACTTGTATATAAACAAGTGTGTTCCTCTCACCATGACAATGATTCATTTTGAGCAGAGAGCTAGAATTTCTATTCCCGAGAGGCCTAACCTGTATTTGTGTGTACGGTCTGCTTCTGCCCTGTTGTTTAGGATAAACAGCCTCTCAGGCAGTTTAGCCCAGCGGTCCCCAGCCTTTTCGGAACCAGGGACCAGTTTGGTGGAAGACAATTTTTCCATGGACCAGGGGGTGGGGGGGTGGCAGTTTCAGGATTATGCAAGCACATTACATTTATTATGCACTTTATTTCTATTATTATTACATTGTAATGTATAATGAAATAATGATACAACTCACCATAATGTAGAATCAGTGGGAGTCCTGAGCTTGTTTTCCTGCAACTGGACAGTCCCATCTGGGGGTGATGGGAGACAGTGACGGATCATCAGGCATTAGATTCTCATACAGAGCATGCAGCCTAGATCTCTTCCATGGGTAGTTCACAATAGGGTTCTCGCTCCTATGAGAATCTAATGCTGCTGACCTGACAGGAGGCAGAGCTCAGGTGGTAAAGCCAGCCATGGGGAGTGGCCGTAAATACAGATGAAGCTTCGCTTACTCACCAGCAGCTCACCTCCTGCTGTGCGGCCTGGTTCCTAACAGGCCACAGACCAGTACTGGTACCCGTGGGTGGTCCAGGGGTGGGGACCCCTGGTTTAGTCAACTCTTGATTATTCCTGAAAAAGGTGCTTTCTGTGATACATTGGATTTTCTTTTGAGTTTTTCTGGAAAGTTCTTTCCCAGTTTTTTAGTTGTTAAAATGCACTCTGTAAAGTTGGTTATCCTCATTCCCTCTTTTGATTTCAGTTGAACATAAGCTGGGTAGCCAGTCCGAGGCTGGAGAAGGGTGTGACCAGGCGTGTTGAGGGGAGGTTCAGAGGCCTCCTGGTCCAGCCTCACAGGACGGGGGAACTTTGGTGCCTGTCTGGTGTGAGTGCCTCACTTGTCAATGAGGGCCCCAGGGTGATTTTCTGACCTGCATAGGCCTCCTCAGTCAGGGACAGACAGGTTTAAAACTCAAGGCTGACCGGGTGCTGTGGCTCACGTCTGTAATCCCAGCACTTTGGGAGGCTGAGGTGGGCAGATTGCTTGAGCCCAGTTCAAGACCAGCCTGAGCAACATGGGGAAATCCTGTCTCTACAAAAAAATACAAAAATTAGCCAGGTATGGTGGCGTGCGCTGGTAATGCCAGCTACTCAGGAGGATGAGGTGGGAGGATTGCTTGAGCCCAGAAGGTGGAGGTTGAATGAGCCCAGATCATGCCACTGCACTACAGCCTGGGCAACAAAGCAAGACCCTGCTTCAAAAACAAAAACAAAAACAAAAAAAAACTGGTAGAGAGCAGCTGAGGGCTGGTCGCATGCTGTGCTCTTTCTCTCCAACTGTCCTCTGAATCTATCCTGTCTTCTCTCACCGTACCATGTGAGTTTAAATTCTGAGCCTTTCAACTATACCTGGGCACGTCTGCAGATCCAGCCCAGTGCCTAACCCTCCCCATCTTATCTCAGGCCCTGCCTGCCCCATCTGCCTGGCTTACGAGCGCAGATGTTTTCAGACTGCTCGGTGCTGAGAAGTGAGTTCTCACCAACTACTAGGTCAGCTCCCAGAAAGGAAGCCAAGTTCTTTATGGACAAATGAAGTTGAGCCCTGGAAAGGGCCTTAGCTGGCCGTCCAGTATATTTGCTCCTGGTCTTCCTTGCCACCACTATCCCCAGGAGAGGGAAATTTATTCCAGTTAAGGGGGAAAAAAAATTCCCATAAAGTATCTGCCCTAAAAGACATGTCTTAAATAGTGATGCTCACTTGCTTGAGAGATCTTTGTTTCATTTAAATGATAAAGCCGCATGGGCGAGTCAGCCGGGAAGCCACAGCAGGACCAATGGAGATGCCGCTGAGAACTGAGTTTCAGCTAAGCGGAGACAGGGGTTGCCTGGGTAGACAGGGCTATTAGGGATTCCCACTTCCCAGGAGTGGTTTGGTCTTAGATGCACCTAAAGGAATGTTTCACTCCCT
>NW_012109807.1:4219-5603 GCF_000951045.1 Mandrillus leucophaeus | reverse complement strand
AATTATAGGAGCAGCTTTGAGGAAAACTCAGATAAAATCCAGCTTTCTTTACACAAGTCTAACCGGCTCATGAGAAAGTTATATGGCATTATGATCACAGGCTGTAAATGGAATTTTCAAGATGTATCCTTTTGTGCAAATCTTAGTGTTTAGAGAAAGCCTTTGTGATTATATGATCAAACAAGAATCTTTTTGCTTTCATTATGACTGAAAAGGGAATTTTGACATAAAAATTTCCATTGCACTCTAGCAGGGTACTATGTGGGTCAGGGGGAGGGGAGGGACTCACCGCAGCCTAACTTGAGCTCTGTCTAACAAACTCCTCTGACTTAATAAAACAACCTTTGTTCTAAAGCTGTATTGAATTTTAGCTAAATATTTGGTAAATAATTTTTTCTATAGTCTTATTCATTATCTGAAAATTTTAGAAAATTCTTTAAAATCAATTAAATCTAGGTTTTTAGTGTAAGCATAAAATTAAACGTTTGAAAATAAGTATAACTTATAAAATAAGCAAAGTAATTGTCTTCATAAATTTCTTGCCCCATTTTCCTTAAAAGGCACTTAAAAAAGAAATGCTGTGTTTTCATCTAACAAAGGAATATAGAATGCACTTTAATAAAATAAATCTCTACGATCCATAATTTAATATATTTTTAAAAGGCAACTTCTCAAATCTACATGCATTTCATGCTAGTAAAATATCATAATGACATGGATAGTCCAATACTTTTTTCTTCTCATTAAAAAAAATTACCTTAACATTATAATTAAAATTCCAAGGAGGCAAAAACCATGTAATTACAGACCATTGCCAGAGAAAGAATGACTTGCACTTTTAAGGACAAAAACAATTTCAGTGAATCAATGTATTGCATAACAATTGTATTCTACATTCACGTTTTTCCATAATATCATGCAAACAGAGAAGGATGGTAAGTACTAGTGTATTTGTTGGGTTGGAAGAGGAGAGAAAACCAAAGTCCACATCCTCTGATATTACTCGTTAAGGAGACTTTTGTATTTTCAAAAAAAGACTGGAAAATTATCTTGCATTGGATGGCATCTAATGGCATTGTCTTCAATCTCTTCATTCCTAGATATGGAGTTGCAAATGTTCTCCAGTGGGATGGGGAAACACAGCAATCAACCAGGCCTTGCCTATGTGTGTCTTCACTGTTGTCTGTGTTACAGCATGTAGATACATTGTGAGTTTTGCACCTACAGCCCCAGCCAATGTAGAGGCCAGGGAGAAGCTACTGATGGAGCTGCTTCAAGAAAGATCCCAGGTCTACGTAAATCTGTTGAACTCATCCAACTTCTTTTACTGTAGGTGACCCAGCACTGACACTGCATGGGATGTAGCCAACTGTGAGCAGAAGTC
>NW_012109807.1:0-2044 GCF_000951045.1 Mandrillus leucophaeus | reverse complement strand
ACAAAACACTTGCAAACTGAAAACTACAAAACATTGGTGAAAAAAATTAAAGAAAGCAAAAATAACTGGAAAGACAGCTCTTGTTCATGTATTGGAAGATTTAACATTGTTAAGATGGATGTTAACACTGCCCAAAGTGATAGATGAAGTGCAATCCCTGTCCAAATCCTAATAGCATTTTTTCAAAAATAGAAAAATCCATCCTAACATTCACATGGAATCTCAAGGTACTCTAAATAGTCAGAACAATCTTGGGAAAGAAGAATAAAGTTAGAGGTCGCATACTTTCTGTTTTCAAAACTAATTATAAAGCGACAGTAATCAAAGCAGTGCAGTACTAGCATAAAGACAGACATGTGGACCAATGGAATAGAATAGACAGCCTAGAAGTAAACCCTCATATACATGACCAAATGATTCTTGATAAGGGTGCCAAAACCATTCAATAGGTAAAGGACATGATTTTCAACAAGTAGTGCAGGGAAAATGGAATATCCACATACAGAAAAATGAAATGAACCCTTGCTCCACACCATATACAAATTAACTCAAAATGGATTAAAGACCTAAATGTAAGAACTACAACTATAAAACTCTCAGACACCCACATGGGGGAAAACTTCACAACACTGGATTTGGCAACAACTCTTTGGGTATGACACCAAAAGCACAAGTAATAACAAAACAAATTAGATGAAATGTACTACATCAAAATTTAAAACACTTCTACATCTAAAGAACATAATCCATAGAGTGCAAAGGCAGCCTGCAGAATGGAAGAAAAATATTTGAAAACCAGATATCTGTTAAGGGCTTAAGTATTAGTCCATTTTCACACTGCTATAAAGAACTGCCCAAGACCAAGTAATTTATAAAGAAAGGAGGTTTAATTGACTCAAGTTCTGCATGGCTGGGGAGGCCTCAGGAAACCTACAATCATGGTGGAAGGGGAAGCAAGCACATCCTACATAGTGGCATGCAACACAGCGTGTGAAGGAGGAACTGTCAAATACTTATAAAACCATCAGATCTCATGAGAACTCACTCACTATCATGAGAACAGCATGGAGGAAACCACCCCCATGATCCAATCACCTCCCACCAGGTCCCTCCCTGAACATGTAGGGATTATGAGGATTACAATTCAAGATGAGATTTGAGTGGGGACACTGAGCCAAACCATATCAGCTTAATACCCAGAATATATAAAGAACTCCTACAACTCAGCATCATCATCAACAACAAAAAATAACCCAATTAAAAAAATTGGCAAAGTGCTTGGAGAAACATTTCCCCAAATAAATTATACAAATAACCAATACACACATGAAAAGACATTCATCATAACTAATCATTAGGGAAATGCAAATCAAAGCCACAATCAGATTTACTTCCACCCATTTGGATGGCTACTATAAAAAACAAAACAGAAAACAAGTGTTGGCAAGAATGCGGAGAAATTGCAATCCTTGTACACTGTTGGAATTATAAGATGATGTAGCTGCTATGGAAAACAGGATGCAGATTCTTCAAAAAATTAAAAATAGAATTACCATATGATCCACTTCTGCATATATGTCCAAAAAAATTGAAAGCAGAGACTTGAGAAGATATTTGCACATTCAGGTTCATAGCAGCACTATTTACATAGCCAAAATATAGAAGCAACTCAAGTGTCCGTGAACAGATCAACGTAAGAGCAAAATGTAGTATAACAGACTATGAAATATTATTAAGGTGTAAAAGGAAAGGAAATCCTGTTACATGCTGTGACACAGGTGAACCTTGAGGACATTATGCTAAGTGAAATAATCCAGTCACAGAATGACCAATAGGACATATAATTCCACTTATATGAGGTACTCAGAGTAGTCAAATTCATAGAGATGAATGTAGATTTTAGAGGGCACTTTTTAATTTTAATAGTATTTAACAGCACTGAAAAAAACACTACTAACATATCAATCACAGAATTCCACTGATAGCTCAGTTCAGCAAGCATCATAAATATGCAAAAATTACTGTAAAAATACTGACCAGAGAC
>NW_012109806.1:0-1648 GCF_000951045.1 Mandrillus leucophaeus | reverse complement strand
TGGATCACTTGAGGTCAGGAGTTCAAGACCAGCCTGGCCTACATGGCAAAACTCCACCTCTACTAAAAAGAAAATACAAAAAAAAAAAAAAAAAAAGTTTCTAGGTTTATTTAACAATGTGAAGTAGTCCTGGGAAGTTGTACTTTGAGCAAGGTCTGCAAGCAGGATGCCTGCACTTCTCCAGTCATGCTCCAGCACCAGGTCGGAAGCTGTCTACATGTGGGGGTGGAGCCTGGCATCCTGGGCCCCCAAGGACAGGGCCTTGAATATGGACTTAGCAGAACAAAGTTGGGAAGGCAGCTGCACCCACCCCGAGCGCCTCCTGTGGTACCTACCCTTCACGGTTCCTGGTAGGGACAGTCAGCCACCAGCTTCATGGCTGGACTCAGATGACACAACGCCAGGAAAAAATTCAAAAGCACCATTACCCTTTCCAATGCCTAGATAAAATAGATGTCTAATAAAAATCTACTAATAATCATTTATTGTTTGTTTATATACAATAGAAGCGTCTTTTCTAATGGGTGTGGGATAAGGACGATGGCCTATGGGACTCTGTCTTGCAGCCCTTGTCCTCGGGCCATGATTTGACCTCAGAATTATGGTGACTCTAGCAAGGCACTGGGGAGCCAGATTCTGCTGCATTTGTGGGCAAATCCTCTATGAGTTTCCAATGGCTCCATGCATCAACAAAACCTCTTAGTTCTTAAAAAAAGGAGATGGAAGAGATTTGGACACTGAAGAGAAACACAGCTGTGCCTCAGCTCCCTGCTGGTAGGAAAACGTGTGCCTAAGGTTGCTTTTCTCTCAGGTTTCCATATTTTTGTTTCCTCTTGCGGAGCTGCCGCTGGAGCTGGAGCTTGTTGGTGAAGAACAGCTGCCTCCAGCCCGTGTCCTCCGCTAGGGCCCTCACGTCAGGAGTGATGGTGTCGCAGGTCGACTGGACTATCTGTTCCCACAGTTTATCAGACATGCACAGCTGTGAGTGGGGAAAGTCAGAGGTAGGTTACAGCACACGTGTTAAGTAAAAGCCATTTACTCACTCAAACTCATTATGAAACTCCTGTTGCCTGTGGGACACTGGGAGAAACACTGCCTGTGCCAGACACAGGTCCTACCTTGAGAAACCTCCTCTTTGAGGAAAAGAGCCAGACACAAATATCTAAGTGCACATATATCTGAAGGACATACCTTCTGCACACACTTAAACTTCCCAGTGACGGCAGTAGAAACAACATGTTCCTACCAACACCAGGCAACGCTCCCTCACGCAAGGGAAAATGTGTTTATTCTCCACCTTCACCCCCACCCCACTGCAGCCAAGTCCCATCAGTCACTGTCAACATCTGGGTGATGTTTGTTGCCTCTAGTTAATTCCAATTCATCTCTATTTATCTATGCATGTATTATTTATTTTTATTTTTGAGATGGAGTTTTGCTCTTGTTGCCCAGGCTGGAGTACAGTGGCGCAATCTCGGCTCACTGTAATCTCTGCCTCCCGGGTTCAAGAGATTCTCCTGCCTCAGCCTCCTGAGTAGCTGGGATTACAGGCTTGCACCACCACACTGAGCTAATTTTGTATTTTTAGTAGAGACGGGGTTTCTCCATGTTGGTCAGGCTGGTCTTGAACTCCTGACCTCAGGAGATC
>NW_012109805.1:0-1080 GCF_000951045.1 Mandrillus leucophaeus | reverse complement strand
AGCCAGGATGGTCTCGATCTCCTGACCTTGTGATCCGCCCGTCTCGGCCTCCCAAAGTGCTGGGATTACAGGCTTGAGCCACCGCGCCTGGCCCATTCTGTTCTTATCTCTGCCTAAGGATTACTGAGGATTACTCTGCCTAATTTTACTCCCTAAAACTTTTTGAAAGATATGTACTCTGTGTGCTCATTCATTCATTCAACATTGGGAAGATATTTATTGGTCACTTTTTATGTCAAAACTGCGAGGGAGGGAAAACAACAAAAACCTAGCACCTGTCTCCCGGGAGGACAATGTAAGCTTGGGTAGGTAGCCAGACTAGGATGGAGAGCAGAAAACAACTGGTATAGGAAACTGTCTCCCCTTTGGGATTCTGTGCTCACCCTCCCTCTCCTTATCCCAACAACTCTCTTGAAAAGAACATACCCAAATCAGAAGCATAGCACGTTAACTGAAGGCAGGGTCCCTGGTGGAGCAATGACAAACAGGGTTGACAAATAGGAAGAGTTCAAGCCCAGAGAGTGTTGCCAGAAGTACTATGCTCTGAGGGTGTTGCTCCCCTCCCTGTATAAACTTGCCTGGTGGAGCACAGCTGGGGCCTGACCTTTGGTCTTTCCTTCACTCACTTTATCACCAAGGTAGCTGATGTGCACAGGGAACAGTCAACACAACACATGAAATAAAGACACATGAAATAAAACAGTTGGGCTGACTAGGAAAATTAATTAATTAATTAATTAATTTGAGGCAGGGTCTCACTTTGTCACCCAGGCAGGAGTACAATGGCACGATCTTGGCTCACTGACGGAGCCAAAGGAAACAGTCAAATAAGGAGTCAGTAAGCAGAAAGATCAGAAAGAGGAACACCTTTAGAAGGCATCAGGAAGGGATGGGAGGGAAGACACAGACACACACACACACACACAACTTAGATACGGAGTGGGAAGAAGAAATGGAAACATTCCGCTTGCATTTGTGTGAGAAGGAGTATTAGGAGAGAAAAATAAACAATAATTAATATAGAAAATATCTGAAGAATGACCAAAAATGTCCCAGGATTAAAGACAAAAGAACACCAAG
>NW_012109804.1:0-1116 GCF_000951045.1 Mandrillus leucophaeus | reverse complement strand
ATAGGTATGCCACCATGCCAGGCCAATTTTTAAAATTTTTTTGTAGAGACAAGATCTCCCTATGTTGCCCAAGCTGGTGTTGAGCATCTGAGCACCTGTCTCTTATACACATCTAGATGTGTATAAGAGACAGGGTTCTGGGATTACAGGGGTTAGCCACCGCGCCTGGCCTACTATAGCTTTTTTTTTTTTTTTTTTTTTGAGATGGAGTCTTGCTCTATCGCCAGGCTGGAGTCCAGTGGCACGATCTCGGCTCACTGCAACGTCCGCCTCCTGGGTTCAAGCAATTCTCCTACCTCAGCCTCCCAAGTAGCTGGGATTACAAGCAAGCACTACCACGCCCAGCTAATTTTTGTATTTTTAGTAGAGGCGGGGTTTCACCATGTTGGCCAGGATGGTCTTGATCTCCTGACCTCGTGATCTGCCTGCCCCGGCTTCCCAAAGTGCTGGGATTACAGGTGTGAGCCACTGCCCCTGTCCTACTATAGCTTTAAAATAAGTGTTCATATTAGGTAATGTGACTCTTCCAACTGTATTCTTTTTCAAAATTGTTATGGCTATTTTTAGTTCCTTTGCCTTTCTGTGTAATATTTAGAATAATCTTCTTGCTAATGTATACGTTCTGTTGGGATTTTGATGGAGATTGTGTTTAATTTAGAGATCAACCTGAATATAATTGACATCTTAATAATTTGAGTCTTCTAATCTATGAACGTGCTGTTTCTCTCCATTTATGTGAGATTGTAGTTTTCAATGTGCAGATCTTTCAAATACTTTATTAAGTCTATACCTAATTATTTTAATTTTTTGGTCCTGTTGTAAATGGTAATTTTAAAAAATCCGTTTCCAATTGATCACTAATAGTATATAGAAATTAATTTTTGTATATTGACTTTGTATCCTGACTTTTTGCTAAACTCCCTTGTTAGCTCTAGAAGCTTTTTTATTTTAATAATTTTTTTTTAGAATTTTCTAAGTAGACAGTGGTGTTCAAAACTTTTCTTTCCTTCTAGTCTGTATGCCTTTTATTTCTTTTCCTTAACTTACTGTATTGGCTTGGCTAGGACTTCCACTGAGATGTCGAATAGGAGAGGTGAGAAGTAGCATCTTTGTCTT
>NW_012109803.1:0-1599 GCF_000951045.1 Mandrillus leucophaeus | reverse complement strand
TTTTTTTTTTTTAAGACAGAGTTTCGCTCTTGTTGCTCAGGCTGGAGTGCAATGGCACAGTCTCCGCTCACCACAACCTCCACCTCCTGGGTTAAAGTGATTCTCCTGCCTCAGCCTCCCAAGTAGCCGGGATTATAGGCATGTGCCATCAGGCCCAGCTAATTTTGTATTTTTAGTAGAGACGGGTTTATTCATGTTGGTCAGGCTGGTCACGAACTCTCAACCTCGGGTGATCCTCCCGCCTCAGCCTCCCAAAGTGCTGGGATTATAGGCATAAGCCACTGCGCCTGGCCTAGTTTATGTTTTTTTATATCCACAATGTACAAAGATGCAATTTTGTGACATCTAGAACTGAAAGGAGTGGGAATGATGTTCAAAAGGAGTAGTTTTTGTATTTTATTGAGGTTAAGTTGGTATGAATTTAATTTAGAGTGTTATAAGTTTAGGATGTTAATGGTAACCTAGAACAAATAGTTACACAATACACAGAAAAGGAAATAATATAAAATTAAAATACTTCGGCCGGGCTGGTGGCTCACGTCTGTAATCCCAGCACTTTGGCAGGCCAAGGCAGATGGATCACTTGAGGCCAGGAGTTCGAGACCAGCCTGGCCAACATGGTGAAATCCTGTCTCTACTAATAAAACAAAAATTAGCCAGGCGTGGCAGTGAGTGCCTGTAATCCCACCTACTTGGGAGGCTGAGGCAGGAGAACCGCCTGAACCGGGAGGTGGAGGTTGCAGTGAGCCGAGATGGCACCATTGCACTCCAGCCTGGGCGAGAAAGACTCTCTCAAAAAAACAAAAATAAATAAATAAATAAATAAAATAAAATAAAATAAAATAAAGAAATTCTACAAAATACAAAAGAACACAGTAATGCAGGAAATGGGGGACAAAAAAATCTATAAGGCACACAGAAAACAGATGGCAAAATTACAGAAGTCCCTCCTTACCATTTAATTATTTTAAATGGTAATGAATTAAAATCTCCAATAAAAAGCGAGAGATCAGCATAATTTATTTAAAAATTATTCAACCATATGCAGTCTACAAGGGATACACTTTAAATCCAAATAAATAGGTTGAAAGTGAAAGGACAGAAAAAACTATTCCATGCAAATAATAACCAAACAAGATCAGGGGTACCTAAACCAATATCAGAAAAACTAGACTTTAAATCAAAAAAAAGTTACAATAGAAAAAAATAGGACATTATTTATTAATAAAATATTCAAAAAAGCAAGAAGGCAAAATAATTATAAATATTTATGTACCAAATAACAGACCAGCAAAAATGGTAAGAGTTGAAGGAAGAAATAGATAATTTTGCAATAACAGATACAACACCCCACTCTCATAATGAATAGAACAGCCAGACAGAAGATAAGTAAGGAAAAAGAGGACTTAAATAATAAAATAAATCACTTAGATCTAACAAACATATAGAGTACTCTACCCAATGACAACAGAATATATATTATTCTCAAATGTACATGGAACATTCGCCAACAGAGACCATTTGTTAGGCCACAAATTGAGTCTTAGTAAATTATAAAAGACAGATGTCATACAAAGTATCTTCTCTGAACACAACAGG
>NW_012109802.1:0-1151 GCF_000951045.1 Mandrillus leucophaeus | reverse complement strand
CGCCCGGCTAATTTTTTGTATTTTTAGTAGAGACGGGGTTTCACCATGTTAGCCAGGATGGTCTCCATCTCCTGACCTCGTGATCCACCCACCTCGGCCTCTCAAAGCGCTGGGATTACAGGCTGAGCCACCGCGCCTGTGTAACGCCATTTCTATAAAGAAATTTGCGGCCAGGTATGGTGGCTTGCGCCTGTAATCCTAGCACTTTTTGGGAGGCTGAGGCAGGTGGATCATCTTAGATCAGGAGTTCGAGACCAGCCTAGCCAACATGGTGAAACCATGCCTCTACCAAATATACAAAAATTAGCTGGGCGTGGTGGCAGTCACCTGTAATCCCAGCTACTCAGGAGGCTGAAGCAGGAGAATCACTTGATCCCAGGAGGCAGAGGTTGCAGTGAGCCGAGATCACGCCATTGCACTCCAGCCCAGGAGACAAGAGCAAAACTCCATCTCAAAAAAATTAAAAAACAGAAATATGCATACTACGGTTCATACAAAAGTCTGAATGAGTATATATATCAAGTTGGTAATGGTTATCTCTGAAATTAAGAAGGAATTGCAGGTTACACATCTCTGTAACAAGATTTTCAGGAAACAGGCACGTAATTTTTGGTAATCAGATAAAAAAAAAATTTTTTTTGAGGCAGAGTCTTGCTCTGTCACCCGAGCTAGAGTGCAGTGGCACGATCTCGGCTCACTACAACCTCCACCTCCCAGGCTGAAGCAACTCTCCTGCCTCAGCCTCCTGAGTAGCTGGGACTATAAGCGCCCACCACCATGCCAAGCTAATTCTTATAGTTTTAGTAGAGACGGGGTTTCACTATGTTGGCCAGGCTAGTCTCGAACTCCTGATCTCAAGTGATCTGCCCGCCTTGGCCTCCCAAAGTGCCGAGATTACAGGTGTAAGCCATCGCCTCCGGCTGGTAATCAGATAAAAACTCTTGGCCGGGCGCGGTGGCTCAAGCCTGTAATCCCAGCACTTTGGGAGTCTGAGATGGGCGGATCACGAGGTCAGGAGATCGAGACCATCCTGGCGAACATGGTGAAACCCCGTTTCTACTAAAAAAAATACAAAAACCTAGCAGGGCGGGGTGGCTGGCCCCTGTAGTCCCAGCTACTGAGGAGGCTGAGGCAGGAGAATGGCGTGAACC
>NW_012109801.1:0-1719 GCF_000951045.1 Mandrillus leucophaeus | reverse complement strand
TATATTCTCCTGGAGACAAAGGGCTTTAAAAAGAATTCCAGCGTGCATTCAGACCCATTAGCTCAGTATCTCCGGGGGCAGGACTTGCCCAATGAGCACCAAGGTTGAGAACATCTGCTAAGGTGGGGAATTGTATGGCTAAATAAGTGAGGGTAAGTCTCAAGGCACTTAGACTTATTTGAACAACAACAATACTGTACAGTTTAGTTTAACAGGAAAGGAGAAAAAGAAACCACTGTGTATTGGAGAGTGAGAGACGGAATGAAAATGAGGAAAAACTGGGGAATGAGGGAAGGAATGAAAATAAATAAAATATCTGGACATAGTTGACAGGCAGGTATGGAACCTACTTGGTCATGGAAGTTCTCCCTTATGGGGTGCAGGAATAGTAGTAAGATTCCATAGTTGAGGCTGGCTTAGGGGGTGGTTCAAAGTGCCTGTTTCAACAGCCTGGATTGTTTTCTTTCTGCACAATGAGGTTTCAATTTAACATGTTATCAAGCATGTAAGTGCTAGCCCTGTTCTTAGTATTAGAAACAAAGATGACAATGACATCTCCCTGCTCTAAACAGTTGACACAATAGCATTAGTTGGGTTGGGGGTCATGGCCTCTATTGAACTGTCTCACTTTTATGACAGAGACCATGGGGAAATGGTAAGTTATTATGAGGACACTTGGAGGTGTGCTTAATCCAGCCTAGCTCAGCCAGGGCAGTCAGGGAAGTCTGCCTGGATAAGACACTTCCTTTTGTGAGTCTTTAAGGGTGGCAGATGCTAATGGCCAGAATAAGGTAATTGCAATGAGTATGGAGAGGAACAGTCATTGAGAAAGCAAGATAAGGTGACCCCTTACACCTCCCATATCCTAGGATGACTCCCAAACTTCCCAGTTTGGGATTCTGGGCATATGGAGAATAGCTGATGATCTGTGTGTGGTGCCTTGTTGGGTTTAAGGTGCCTCTGAATGCATTTAGTTAAAAATGCCCTGTAAGTGGTTGGAAATAATTGTTTAGAGCTTGGGACAGAAATTCAGGCTGAAATAATAGATCTGGGACTCATCAGCAGACGAGATGGGCCCTCATTGCTCAGGAATAGAGGAGATTATCTTGTGAGAAAAAATGAAGGACAAGGACCAAAGTCTGAAGCCCAATATTTAAGAGACAAAGAGGGCAAAAAAAAAAAAAAGTAAAAATTTTTTAAAAAGAGGGGTGGGGGGAGCTTGGAAAAACAGGGCAAGGTAATGACCTGGAAGCTATGGAGGTAAGAGGGTTTCAAAAAAGAGGCAGTGGTCATTAGTTTCAAACACTACAACAATTTAAAGATTAGCATGGGTTCTCTTTCTCTAGCATTTTTAATGGTTCTCTCTGAGTGAAAGGAAAAAGGTCCACATCTCTCTATTTCTATTTATTTATTCAAAAACTTTATTGTACTTTTATTTATAAGAACATGTGACTGGGGGTAGAAGCCAGATTGCATTTTGTTGAGAAGTGAAGGTTAATTGATGAAGGATATAATGTACTTATCTTCACCTTCACAGCCAAGCCTTTTGAAAGAGCCCTTGGAGACAGTGTGAGTTCATGGAAAGGATGCTCAGTAAATGGAAGAACAAAGCAGAATCAGTAGCTTAGAAATTGTAATGCAGTTCATAGAAGTAGGTGGAATGAATCTTTGCTCCTATTTAGTTTCCCAATCTAAGATGAGAAAAGGCCTGGCTGGGTG
>NW_012109800.1:0-1763 GCF_000951045.1 Mandrillus leucophaeus | reverse complement strand
ACAATCTTGGCTCACTGCAACCTCCGCCTCCCAGGTTCAAGTGATTCTCCTGCCTCAGCCTCCTGAGTAGCTGAAATTACAGGCATCTGCCACCAAGCCCAGCTAATTCTTGTATTTTTAGTAGAGACGGGGTTTCACCATGTTGGCCAGGCTAGTCTCGAACTCCTGACCTCAGGTGATCCACCCGCCTTGGCCTCCCTAAGTGCTGGGATTACAGGCTTGAGCCACCGTGCCCAGCAGTTCATGAAACATATGTAAAATGTAAAAAAGTAAAAGCAGAGAGAAGACAATGGCTTGTGGGCTGACAGAATCAGTGGTATGTGGGCTAAAATGTGTTTATGTAAAAGCTGTTGTGGGCAAACTGTCTTCTTTCTGAGTTGTCACGTTTTTCAGTTTCCACAAGTGTCCACATCCAGAAAACAAATTCATTAGATCAGCTTTTATTTGCATTTCTTATCTCAAAAATAATTATATGTTTGTTTAGCTTCTTGTTAGCATAGAAAATTGTTTACTGAGGTAGATGTGGAATGCCAAGATGAGAAAATTAAATCAATTAGGAAATGCTCTCACTGACAAATAGTAGAAACTTACCTGTACATACCAGAAGAATTGGCTTTTCGAATAGACAAGTAAATGTACTTTTTCACTCTTTTTTTTTTTTTTGAGACGGAGTCTCGCTCTGTCGCCCAGGCTGGAGTGCAGTGACGTAATCTTGGCTCGCTGCCACCTCTGCCTCCCAGGTTCAAGCAATTCTCCTGCCTCAGCCTCCTGAGTAGCTGGGACTACAGGTGTGCACCACCATGCCTGGCCGATTTTTGGTGTTTTAGTAGAGATGGGGTTTCACCATGTTGGCCAGGCTGGTCTTGAACTCCTGACCTCAAGTGATCCGCCCACCTCAACCTGTCTCTTATACACATCTAGATGTGTATAAGAGACAGGTGCAATGGCAGGATCTCTGGTCGCTGCCACCTCTGCCTCCCAGGTTCAAGCAATTCTCCTGCCTCAGCCTCCTGAGTAGCTGGGACTACAGGTGTGCACCATCACACTCAGCTAGTTTTTGTGTTTTTAGTAGAGACAGTGTTGGCCAGGATGGTCTCGATCTATTGACCTCCTGATCCGCCCTCCTCAGCCTCCCAAAGTGCTGGCATTAAAGGCACCATGCCCAGCTGTCAGCTAACTTAAAAAAATTTTTTTTGTGGATATGTGATCTACCTATGTTGCCCAGGCTGGTCTTCAACTTCTGGGCTCAAGCAATACTCCTGCCTCAGCCTTCCAAACGGCTGGGTTTACAGGTGAGAGCCACAGTGCCTGGCCTGGAACTTTTTTTCTAAGTAACATCTATTAATATCTCATAGAGATGTCATACCAAAATGTACTCTGAGACTCCCAAGGTAAATTTCCCAAATTGGGAAATTCAGCTCAAGATCACTGTGAAGGACCAGGGTGGAATCCAAGAAGGGGACAGCATGAACCAGGACTAGAGAGGATGGCTAAGGTGCAGGACTAGGTTCTTTACATCACTGAGACATACCATTCTCTCTCTTGCAAGGAGACACTCAGGACATAAAGAACACCACCAAGAATATAGGCTTCCTGATGTTTCTGAGAATCACTGCTGTCATGAGCCAGTCGCTAATGGTGAGTTAACCCTTGTGGGGTTAAGAACCAGTAGAGCGGCCGGGCACGGTGGCTCAAGCCTGTAATCCCAGCACTTTGGGAGGCCGAGACGGGCGGATCACGAGGTCAGGAGATCGAGACCATCC
>NW_012109799.1:0-2052 GCF_000951045.1 Mandrillus leucophaeus | reverse complement strand
ATTAAATTATTGTTAGATTTTCTGCATGGGTCTTTGGAATGTGTCAGCATAAAAACACATATGTTTAGTTATTTATTTAGTGTCACAATCATTAAAATGAATATATATTATTTTGAGTTCCATATTTTTCATTTATTTAACATGTTTCCACATAGTGTCATAATTTTCTTATGATACATCATACTGATGTATATTAGCTTAGATAATTAATAGTTGAACATTTGTTTTTTTCTTTTCTTCTATCATAACTATACTATTAAAAATAATTATAGATATTAACTTTTTGAAAACTTGGTAAGAATTTCAAGAAATAAGCAGGTCTATGATTACTGCTTTTCTTATTCTATCAGTCTTATTTAGGAATGTCAGTTCCCTCATGTAAACTCATTTATGTGAGATTCTGTTATCGAAGCCTTGTGCTAAACACGGGTGGCGCGGCCTGGGGAGAGATGATCTAAATTCAGACTTAAGTTTTGCTGTTAGGAGGCTAAAGTTGATTGGGGAAAAATAATATATAAAAATATTTATTCATTTATTTGGTTAATACAGCCCTAACGTTATTTTTTTTCTAATGGCGAAGTATTTAAATTAGTTTTTTTGCTTGATTGTAATGGACAGACTCAATAAAAGGTTCTATTCTTAGCAGATAACACAAATATATTTATATGGACATCTAGCAAGCAGAAAAACAATTATAGCAAAGGAAAATTTCTGAAAGATAAATGAGGAAAAGAAAAAAAATCATTATAAGGGTATACCATCTAGCCAGATGAACAGTACTACTAATGTTTTCTTAAAATCCAAGTCTAGTTATTTATGGCTCATTTAAAAATCACAGAAATTTTGTAAAAGTAGATCTCACAGCAGTCCTCTAAAAACTAAGTATGGGCCTGGTGCAGTGGCTCACCCCTGTAATCCCAGCACTTTGGGAGGCCGAGACGGGGGGATCACAAGGTCAGGAGATCAGATCGAGACCATGGTGAAACCCGGTGTCTACTAAAAATACAGAAAAATTAGCCAGGCGTGGCGGCGGACGCCTGTACTCCCAGCTGCTCAGGAGGCTGAGGCAGGAGAATGGCATGAACCCGGGAGGCAGAGCTTGCAGTGAGCTGAGATCGCGCCACCGCACTCCAGCCTAGGCGACAGAGCGAGACTCCATCTCGAAAAATAAATAAATAAGTAAGTAAATAAATAAATAAATAAGTATGAATAAGCGCTGAGTGTCCAGAAGGTTCTTCAAGTGTAGTTTTACTTATTTAGGGATTTATTTCTTCTTGTGTTGGGAAAATGGTGAAATAAATTCTAGTGAAATGGTTGTTTGTTTTAAACATAATATTATACTGCATACTTTGGGACATTTTGTAGATTGTGTATATATTTACTTGAAACCATCCTGGTCCAAATAGGACAATTTCCAAGTATTCTGAGCTTAAGATGTTAATCTATATTGATAATGATGATAAAATTGCTACCTAAGCAAGATTTGGATGGATGGCATTTAGATTCCTGTCAGAAATTTCATTGTATTCAAAGCTGAAAATCAGAAAAAGTATTGATTTGTGCTCATCTGTGAGTTGAAAGGAGCAATAAGGGGAATAGTCTCCCTAGACTTAATTCTGACTAACAAAGAACTGTTATCTTAACGTGACAGTTCCATAAGGAGACAGTACTGTTTTCAAAATCTGGGAGGTGAAAGCAAAGGAAGGAAAACTTGGCCATTCTCAGTCATATTTCCTAGAATTTAGTAAAGTAGCTTAAAAAATTTGAGAAAAGTTAGTTATACTTTCAAAATCATACACTCTAAATGAGAATATGACTTGAGAGGAGTGGACAATTCTTAAAAGTGAAAAGAATGAAGCAGGTAAAGAACCTGACACAATCATACCTGTGGACCATGGACCATGGAAACAAAGATGTTAGAGGAGGATACAGTCAAGGAAGAATACAGGAAAACACAGGCAATATCAGTGAAAGCATACGTCGGGAAGAAGAGAGTTTTGGGGGAAAAAATGTGAAGAGCTTCCAAACAGCACCAGAGTCAAATGAGAGTAG
>NW_012109798.1:0-2618 GCF_000951045.1 Mandrillus leucophaeus | reverse complement strand
TTTTGAAAAGTGCTTAATGAGCTGTCCTAAAATTCTAAAATATTTCAGTTATTGACTAGAAAATTGTGTTTATCAAGGATTGCAGCTGCAGATTCAGTGGACCTGAACTCCTTTATCTGGCTTTCTCAGGGCACAGGTTTTTTCCCCTCTTTGGTTGGTATCGTATACCTATTCAAGATTACAAACAGCTAAAGTAGTGACATGAACATGTCAACATGTAGACTTAAAATACGCTATAAGATAGTGCTTCATTAGGCTATACAGACCTTGTTGAAATTACTATGTCTAGGAAACAAATTTTAAGAATATGAGAAATCAAAACCCAGTGATGTTTTAAGATGATTACCTCATTTTTGTCATTATAGCAATCCTTTATTTATTTATTTATTTATTTATTTTGAGAAGGAGTCTTGCCATCTTGGCTCACTGCACCCTCTACTTCCCAGGTTCAAGCAATTCTCCTGCCTCAGCCTCCCGATATCCTGGACAACAGGTCCGTGCCACCCAGCTAATATTTTTATTTTTAGTAGAGACTGGGTTTCACCATGTTGGCCAGGATAGTCTCAATCTCTTGACCTTGTGATCTGCCTGCCTCAGCCTCCCAAAGTGCTGAGATTACAGGTGTGAGCCACCACACCCGGCCACCTTATTTACTTTTAAAAACATAACGTACGATAAGCTAAGCTAAGGAGAAAGGCAGACATACATACTCAGTTTTTCTAATGTCTCAGTTAATGCTGGATTGTAAAGTGCATGCAAAAGATACAGGATCTGCCATTTAACCACTGGACACTAACGCCTTTCTCTCTTGACAAATATTTGTTGAATAAAGGTATAACTAAATTATTATTTACTAAGTTGTTAACAAAAATGAACTTTTAGAAACATGTAATATCTATTATATAGAATTACATTAACTTAGAATAGATGAGAAAGTGATATTCAAAAAACAAACCATGAACTAATTTGATTTATCTTTTTTTTTAACCAACACAAGAGTTTCTTTTTATTATTGTGTATGTGGGTGTGTATGATGTGCTAAACCTTTGTTATGTATAATATTGAACCATTTCTTTATATAACATGGTATATTGAAAAAATCTTAACTATGCTGCTTTTATACTAATGATATGTCATATTTCAGAGAAAGGATTTTTTCTCCAAAATTCATTGTTATTTTGGTTCAAAGAAAATGTAAGTACTTAAAACTGGCAGACAAACTACATCTGCCACATTTGAATGTTCTACATTAGCAACGTAGCTTACTATTTCCACTGCATGTTAAAAGATAGCAGCAAGAAGCCCACCAGGGGATAAAAGAAGCTTGTTGGGGGTAACAATCCTTCTCCTCCAAATTCACACAGTTTACTTCAAAATTTTATGGGACAGTGATTTGTAATTTATGCCTGGTTAACAAACAAATGATAAGTAAATGAATTTAACAAAATACTAGTAAAACAGCATTAATTCTTAAATGAGAGTCATTTTGATGTTTAATGTTTGTTTGCCATATGACCTTATGTAAGCTGTTCAAATGAACTCAGGTCCATTTCTTTCATTTACTCAATTGTCCATTTATTTTTCGATTATTTAAGTATTCACACAACCTTTAATATGCACTAGGCAGTGGGCTGAGTGCTAAAGATACAAAAAGGATTTACACCCTAGATGGCTCACCATCACATAAAGCAAAATTAGTATTTGGTAATGGAAGTCTGAATAATCATTACTGCTAGGAACAAAATAGATTATAACAGAGTATAGAGTACAGAGGAGGTACTTAATTCATGACCAACTTTGTATATCTAGATAGGTAAGTTTTTCTGTCTGACGCGCACATTTTCTGGGCCAAGAGGAAATGGATTTTTGTCAAAATGGTCAGATTTGGGGACTACATGATTGCTACAGGTAAGGATCAGATTATAAAGTAATTTTGACCTACCACATAGATTTTTAATTTTAACATGTCGGTAAGATAGTGCCATTAAAAATATAAGTGGTGGAGTCAGATGATTAGATTTGCATTTTAGGAAAATAACAGGCAGCTGAAGTTCCTGTCAAGGAAAAGGCAAACTCTGTTGAACAGAATGTGTAAAACGTGCAGTGGACCTACTTCTTGGGCTTCAGTCATTTCCACTGTTATGGACTATAATCTCTCTGGAAAGCAGGAAGTGAACCGGAATACTTATAAAGAAGTTCCGTATGTGAGTACTGACCGATACTTCGTTGTGCAGGTAGACAAGAAGCAGTTTACAAAACTGACAAAATTTGACTCTAATCTCAGAAGTGTTTTAATAGTTCAATATTGAATATCAAATATTTAATAGCTCAAGCTCAGTATTGTATTGTGACTATTATTTCAACTATCACAAGTCACCAAGTACAACTTTATTAAAGTGGTGGAAATTTTTGTTAACTGCACTATCAAAAAATAAATCTCAATTTGAGGGAGATACCTTGCATGAAATTAAACTAACCTGTCCTTTTAAGACAAGTTGAAATTTACAACCCACATAGGCATAGGTACCACACAAGTGTTTGCCAACTTTTTGGCTCCCTTTTTGTTTTTCTAGCCCATTGTTGCCCAATCTCAGAATCCTAAATTATTATAGCCCTTT
>NW_012109797.1:0-1313 GCF_000951045.1 Mandrillus leucophaeus | reverse complement strand
TACAATTCAAGATGAGATTTGGGTGGTGACACAGCCAATCCATATTACATATTTATCTTGATTATTTTTATACTTTAAAAATGTTTGTATTTTTAGTATTATAAAAGTAAAATATACTCAGTGAGATGAGCTTAAAACTGTAAAAAAATTAGAATATTAAAGTGACCTATGATTTAAAAAATATTAAATTAAAAAATTATTTTTTCTGGTGTTTGTCTTGCTTTTTGTTCAGATTTTCAAAAATTAAATTAGATTCACACTTACGAACTCACATGCTTTTACTAATTATCATAAAGTTTCTAAAATTATAAATGCTTTTAAATACATCATTTCCATGGCTACATAACACCCTGGTAGAAGAGTGTTTCATAATTTAACCATTAGCAATGTTTATATATTATTGTTAATTTTGTAAACATTTTCATATACAAAATCATTAGTGGAATAAAGAAGATGCTTTTTAAAGGTTTCTTAATATTTATTAGCATGTAATTTCAACTAAAGTTTATACAATTTGTCTGGCCATATTAGAGAGCTCCATTTTTGTCACATGCTTGCCAACATTATTATTTTTAATTTTTATTGTTTTCATTTGCATTTCTGTAACTCCTACTGAAATTCAGTATTTTTAAAATGTGTATTAGTTATAATTGTTCATTTTCTAAATTTTCTGTTGCTATAACTGTGTACTCTTTGGGACCATTATACTTTTTATAATTCATTTGAATGAATTATCCCTATTAATGATATTAACTTTCATTTGCTGTATTGTAGAATACATATTTTAAATTTATTTGGCTTTTATTTTGTTAACAGTGTTTCTTAGTTTTAGAAATGAGTCCTTTGTTTAATTACATTTTTGATTTCTTATATACATAGAAAATCGTTTTTCATTCCAAAAGCAAAATTTTGTTCCTCATATATTTTTTCCTATTTTAAAGGTTTTTTATGTTGTACATTTAATCCATCCATTTTTCTGGATTTGATTCTGGTACATAGTATCAGATAAATATCTAAGAGTTTCTCCTAAATATTGATGGTATTGTCTGAGTATCACTTTTAAATACACTATTTAAATTACAACACAACTGTGTATGAAATTTAATGTTAATATATGTTTCAAAATATGATAGTTTTTAATAATCCTTTTTTTTTTTTCTTTTTTGAGATGGAGTCTTGCTCTGCCGCTCAGGCTGGAGTGCAATGGCACGATCTCGGCTCACTGTAACCTCTGCCTCCCAGGTTCAAGCGATTATTTTGCCTCAGCCTCCCAAGTAGCTGGGATTACAGGCATGTGCCACCATGCCCGGCTA
>NW_012109796.1:590396-591733 GCF_000951045.1 Mandrillus leucophaeus | reverse complement strand
CTTTCTTTCTTTCTTTCTTTCTTTCTTTCTTTCTTTCTTTCTTTCTTTCTTTCTTTCTTTCTTTCTTTCTTTTTCTTTCTTTCTCTCTCTCTCTCTCCCCTTCCTTCCTTCCGTCTTCTTTCTTTGTTTCTTCCTTCCTTCCTTTCTTTCTTTCCTTCTCTCTCTCTCTCTCTTTCTTTATTTCCTTTCTTTTTTGACAGTCTCGCTCTGTCACCCAGGCTGGAGTGCAATGGCGTGATCACGGTTCACTGCAACCTCTGCCTCCTGGGTTCAAGCAATTCTCCTGCCTCAGCCTCCCAAGTAGCTGGGATTACAGGTGCCCACCACCACGCCTGGCTAACTTTTGTAGTTTTAGGAGAAACAGGGTTTCACCATGTTGGTCAGGCTGGTCTGGAACTCCTGACCTCAGGTGATCCCCCTGCCTCAGCCTCCCAAAGTGCTGGGATTACAGGCGTGAGCCACCACACCCGTCCCCATTTCAAGGTTCTCAACAGGGTGGTGCAGGATCAGTTGTTGCAGATGTGGGGACTACAGATTGGAGAGAGGCTGGTAGGGGAAGCAGGGAGATCAGTGTAACTCAGAGAATGAAGTCTGAGGTCATGGCAGGTGGCAGTGGAGGTGGCTAGAGTGCAGGTGGGCTTGGAGGCAAATGTGGTGGTGTGGGGTTTGCTCTCTGGTTGGATGTGGAGGTCCTGGAAGAAAGGATGGAAACAGAATGACTTCTAGGTTTCTGACTTGAACAAACAGAACGACTATACTGTTAGGTAGTTAGATGGACATTAGCAGCTGGGAGAGGGAGAGAGAAGAAAGCAGGAGGGCTGTCACTAAGACCAGCCCTAGCCCACCTAAGTTCAGCCCCAGACCGTCCTAACTCCACCCTAATGGATGGAATTCATGGTAAAATCTGGGGCCAGCACATCCTGGAGGAAGAAAAACTGGGGCACAGATAATGATGGCCCATCTTCACTATACAGTCATTATAATACAATTTACATGTGGTTTTGCCCCTCTGAGTGGGCTTTTCTTAATGAATTATGGGTAAAAACACACGCAGTTTAATTTTAGGGATGTAACCATAAACTGCCAATCAAACACAGCCTAAGTTTCAACTCCTCCCACAAACCGGGTAAAAGCACCTTGAGTTTTGTAAAGAGGTGCTGATTTTACTTCCCAGAAATCAGCCTGCTCTCCCTCAGAGTGTTTTACTGGGTTGCAATAAACCTTGCTTTAAGCTTGCCTTTCAGTGTTAGTTTGCCTTTTTTTTTTTTTTTGAGATGGAGTCTCGCTCTGTTGCCCAGGCTTGAGTGCAGTGGCGCAATCTCGGCTCACTACAAGCT
>NW_012109796.1:586683-588366 GCF_000951045.1 Mandrillus leucophaeus | reverse complement strand
AAAAAAAAGAATCTGTCAGGCCTCTGAGCCCAAGCCAAGCCATCGCATCCCCTGTGACTTGCACGTATAGGCCCAGATGGCCTGAAGTAACTGAAGAATCACAAAAGAAGTGCAAATGCCCTGCCTCGCCTTAACCGATGACATTCCACCACAAAAGAAGTGAAAATGGCCGGTCCTTGCCTTAAGTGATGATATTCTCTTGTAAAATTCCTTTTCCTGGCTCATCCTGGCTCAAAAAGCTCCCCCACTGAGTACCTTGTGACCCCCCACTCCTGCCTGCCAGAGAACAAACCCCCTTTGACGGTAATTTTCCTTTACCTACCCAAATCCTATAAAATGACCCCACCCTTATCTCCCTTCGCTGACTCTCTTTTCGGACTCAGCCCGCCTGCACCCACGTGAAATAAACAGCCACGTTGCTCACACAAAGCCTGTTTGGTGGTCTCTTCACACGGACGTGCATGACAGAATCCATTCCAACACAGGATGCCCAGTAACAATACCATTGGCAGAGATGAGGAAGCCTGGGGGACAAGTGACAGATTTTGAGATGGGTGTCAGCAATTAGAAAGTTGTTTGTGCTGGATGAGGTGGCTCACACTTGTAATCCCAGCACTTTGGGAGGCCGAGGTGGGCGGATCACCTGAGGTCGGGAGTTCGAGACCAGCCTGACCAAGATGAAGAAACCCCATCTCTACTAAAAATACAAAATTAGCCAGGCGTGGTGGCACATGCCTGTAATCCCAGCTACTCGGGAGGCTGAGGCAGGAGAAACGCTTGAACCTGGGAGGCGGGAGTTGCGGTGAGCCAAGATCGCGTCATTGCACTCCAGCCTGGGCAACAAGAGCAAAACTCTATCTCAAAAAAAAAGAAAGAATGTTATTTGTAATATGATAATAGATTTCAGGTGTAAGATCCCTGCATGGAGACAGTGAGTAGACAGATGAATTTTTTTTTATCCTGGTGTTCCAGGGAGAATCTGACCTGTAACTACACACTCGGGAGGAGGGATTAGCATATACACGTTATCTCAAGTCATGGAGAGAATGTGAAGAAGCCCAAAATTGAGCTTTGAGGAACACTAACTTTTCAATGTTGAATGCAGGGGGAGGAGCGTAGCAGAAACTAATTGAGTCCATATATAAATACACACACACACACACACACACACACGTTAAATTAAGATGAGTTATACTAGAGCCTGTTTGTATGGTGTTAATGGTCCAGAACAGAAGGCTGACAATTTAGGAGAAGAATCAACAAAATATCAAAATCTCAGAAAATGCTGGGGGTAGCCAGGCGCTCACACCCTGTAATCTCAACACTTTGGGAGGCAGAGGTGGGAGGATCACTTGAGCCCAGGAATTTAAGACCAGCATGGGCAACATACAGAGACCGTGTTTCTACACAAAAATAAAAAATAAAAATTAGCTGGTGTGGTAGCACATGCCTGCTGTGGTCCCAGCTACATGGGAGGCTGAGGTGGGAGGATTGCTTGAGGCTGGGAGGTCGAAGTTGCAATGAGTTGTGATTGTGAACTCCAGCCTGGGCAACACAGTGAGACCCTGTCTCTTTAAAAAAAAAAAAAAAACCGGGCGCGGTGGCTCAAGCCTGTAATCCCAGCACTTTGGGAGGCCGAGGCGGGCGGATCACGAGGTCAGGAGATCGAGACCATCCTGGCTG
>NW_012109796.1:583287-584484 GCF_000951045.1 Mandrillus leucophaeus | reverse complement strand
GTGAGCCACCGCGCCTGGCCCCTTCCTTCCTTTTTATAGAGACAAGTTCTCACTATGTTGCCAGGCTGGTCTCGAACTCCTGGGCTCAAGTGATACTCCTGCCTTGGCCTCCCAAACTGCTGGGATTACAGACGTGAGCCACTGTGCCTGGCCTAAGCCAGTTTTTCTACAAGCAATGGAAGAGATTGCTGTTTTTTGTTTGTTTTCAGTTAAATACCAGGTAAGTTCAGTGACTTGCTTTGACAGGACATCCTGTATGAAAAATACTTATCTTTGAACACTAGAGTCAAACTCAGGGAGATGAGCTATGTACACTATGATAGGTACAAGGGAAAGAGACCGGTTTGAGGGAACGGGATTCACAACATCCACCTAACGCGCATGTGATACATATGTACATGGCGAGCAGACATCTAAACAACTGGAAACACAGCAGAAGGGCACATGCTTTTCTGAAATTGTTAACTTTCTCCTTTTCATTCAGTACCCATCTAGCTGAACTCACGTAATGAAATGTTCATAGAATGTGACCCTATTCTCTGCTACAGTTAGAGGGATTTGTGAAACTCTTGTCCTTTAATAAAACCATTAGTTGTAATTATTTATTAAATCAATCCATATGTTCCTCTTTCTTTTCACATCCAAATACACTTTAATATGAATGGCAATACATTTTAATGCTCCAGAGGAAAGAGTAGAACTCTGGCCATTGTACGTTCTTTATTAAACATCAATACTGAAAACAGATTTACTGACACATATATATATAAATATAATCAAACTGATAAAAAGGGACAAGAAATAGTAATCTCTCTCTCATGCGGTGGTGCGACTTTGGCTCACTGCAACCTCCGCCTCCTGGGTTCAACTGATTCTCCTGCCTCAGCCTCCCAAGTTGAAATTACAGGTGAGTACCACCACACCCGGCTGATTTTTGCATTTTTAGTAGTGACAGGTCTTCACCATGTTGGTCAGGCTGGTCTCGAACTCCTGATCTCAGATGACCCACTGGCGTCAGCTTCCCAAAGTGCTGGAATTACAGGCGTTAGCCACGGCGCCTGGCCTTCACTTTCTTTTTCTATGTCCTCTCCTTCACTATCGTCTTCATAATAAAAGATGTCTCGAAACGGGAAAACTTGCTTGGGTGCTGCAGGAGTCTGGATTTCAGTGCCTTTTTTCTGCAACATCTTTTCTAAC
>NW_012109796.1:579874-581337 GCF_000951045.1 Mandrillus leucophaeus | reverse complement strand
GCAGGGGCTTAGGTGTAGGCATCGGCTTAAGTGTGGCTGGAGGTAGGTTTGTTGGCTTGGTAGAGGGAGGAAGGAGCTTATGTCTTATGGCTTCACTTTCCTAAGTGGATTATATACATAAGGCAGTAAGGGAGTGTGAGAGGGCTGACTGCGGACATGATCTGATGTGGGGAAAAGCAAAGCAAGCCTACTAGAGATTCAAAGTAGGATCCTTTGGTAACATTGTGTCCGTTTGAGCTTTATCATCATTACAGTGAAATCTGCACAGCTCAGCTGTAATTTTCTTCTGGGAATATTCAGCTCTTCAGGTGCAGGTACCAGGCAAAGGGAAGGGTTCACCCGGGTCTGGTGTCTTAAACAGGGACTTGCCACAGGGGGACAGAATGCCGGGATGGAGGGTGTTCAGGAAGCAGCGATTGTATAATGGACCATGTGACAGCCTGGATAAGCTGGGAGCGAGCTGATGGCACCGAGGTAGGCTGAAGAATGCCTGCGCATGTATTTCAGGAAATAAACAGGAAATGGTGTTCCGAAAGCGCTCGACTGTGTAGCCTCTAAGAAAGCAGGCCCCAAAGCTGCACTGTCAATGCTTGTTTTTTTTGAGATGGAGTCTCTGCCGCCCAGGCTGGAGTGCAGTGGCGGGATCTCGGCTCACTGCAACCTCTGCCTCCCGGGTTCAAGTGATTCTCCTGCCTCAGCCTCCGGAGTAGCTGGGATTACAGGCGCGCACCACCACACCCAGCTAATTTTTATATTTTTAGTAGAGATGGGGTTTCACCGTGTTGGTCAGGCTGGTCTCAAACTCCTGACCTCTGACCTCCTGATCCTCCTGCCTCAGCCTCCCAAAGTGCTGGGATTACAGGCGTGGGCCACCATGCCCAGCCCCTATTACTTTTTTTTTTTTTTTTTGAGACAGGGTCTTACTCTGTCACCCAGGCTGGAGTGTAGTGGCGTGATCTCAGCTCGCTGCAACCTCCACCTCCTAGGTTCAAGTGATTCTCCTGCCTCAGCCTCCAAGTAGCTAGGATTACAGGCAGACACCATGCCCAGCTAATTTTCTTTGCATTTTTTTTTGGTAGAGATGGAGTTTTATCATGTTGGCCAGGCTGGTCTCTAACTCCTGACCTCAGGTGATCTGCCCGCCTTGGCCTCGTAAAGTGCTAGGATTACAGGTGTGAGCCACTGTGCCTGGCCTCTTCAGGCTTTGATGTATCTTACCAAATTGCCCTCCAAAAGGAACATAAAATTTATATTAAGTTCTTCTCCATTTGAAATATCTAGGGTGGTTTTGCTTTCCTGATTGATGGAATAGCCCACCATTGAAATTATCTTTGAATATCCTACAGGAGTTGTGCCTGACTGCCTGACACATTTTTTTTTTCTTTTTTTTTTGAGACGGAGTCTCGCTGTCGCCCAGGCTGGAGTGCAGTGGCCGGATCTCTGCTCACTGCAAGCTCCGCCTC
>NW_012109796.1:575760-576321 GCF_000951045.1 Mandrillus leucophaeus | reverse complement strand
TGTGTGTACGTGCATGTGGTGTGTGTATGTGCATGTGTATGTGTACGTGCATGTGGTGTGTGTGAGTGCATGTGGTGTGTGTATGTGCATGTGGTGTGTGTGAGTGCATGTGTATGTGTGCACGTGCATGTGGTGTGTGAGTGCATGTGTATGTGTGCACGTGCATGTGGTGTGTGTGAGTGCATGCATGTGGTGTGGTGCATAGGCATGTCGTGTGCATGTGCTGTGTGCACATGAGTGTGTGTGTGTGAGAGATGGTAACACCAGCAGGACTCAGCTATTTACAAAGTGGTCACTAAGTGTCAAGCACCGGGATGACCACACCTTACACGTTCATGGCCTCATTTAGGACTTCGGAAAGTCCCGCCACGTAGGGATTACACCTGCCTGTTTCCACCATTTTGCAGCTGAGGAAGCTGAGGCTCTAAGTCCAGTCACTTGTCGAGGTGACTTTCATTACCAGCACGTGGCACCAAATGCCATGTTCTTAGCCATATAAATATTAACAATACTAACCTGGAAAAGTCTTTTTCTGCCAAAATGGAACATAGATAGCTTTCA
>NW_012109796.1:575199-575710 GCF_000951045.1 Mandrillus leucophaeus | reverse complement strand
CCCGTCTCGGCCTCCCAAAGTGCTGGGATTACAGGCTTGAGCCACCGCGCCCGGCCTGGACAAGGCCTCTTATCACGGTTGAGGCATACAGGAGACTGGTAATGACTATGAACTGCTCCTGTTATTGCTGTGTGTAAGGTCTGGTTCCAATTGGTTTACTCACATTCACTTCTTCAATCCTTGCAAAAATCCTATGAGTTAGGCACTATTTTTAACTTGTTTTTCAACTGAGGAAACCAAGGCATAAAGACATTAAGAGACCTGCCCAAGGCCATGGAGTTCATAAGGATTCAAACCCAGGTAGTGATGTCTGCTGAACGCAAAGACGCATTTCATCACAGCCCAGGATATGATATCATCCAAATGGTGGGTCCAGGAGAAACACCAGTGCTGCACAGACACTGAGAGAGAGCACAGGCCTGCAAGTTTGTTAGTGAAAATCCAGGCTCTGGACTCGGTCTAGAGACTAGGAATTGGTAGATCTGAAATGAGGCCCAGAAATTTGTATCTT
>NW_012109796.1:566416-570834 GCF_000951045.1 Mandrillus leucophaeus | reverse complement strand
GTGGCACCAAATGCCATGTTCTTAGCCATATAAATATTAACAATACTAACCTGGAAAAGTCTTTTTCTGCCAAAATGGAACATAGATAGCTTTCAGCCTAGAAAATTTCGTTTGAACGTAAGATGGAGGAACGTCACTTTAGAAAAGGAAAGAAAAGATAAAAAGCAAGTTAGTTTAAAAATCTATGACTTCAATACAGTGTAGTCAGTACATTGATTCAGGTGAGGTTTATAGCTTTACATAAACATAAGATCATCATACATGTGTGATACAAATATGACACAATGTTTTGTGGAAGACGGAAAGCTATTGTTTATTTGGTTTAAAAAAAACATAAAGGGGAAAAAGAATCAGTAGTACAGAATGGATTCGGTTTAAATTAAAATAACTTGCATCACTAGCCGAGAAGGCAAAGTATAATGCTGGCCAATGTGCTGATGCTTACCTGGTGCTCAGCCCTGCCCGAAGCACCTTAACTGCAGCCATAAATAATCCTCACGACAACTCGAGGAGGGAGCTACCACTCCCTCCCTCGTGCTGGAGAGATGAGGAAACTGAGGCACAGAGCGGTTGCCCAAGTTCACACGGCTAATCAGGGACAGAGCAGAGACTTCAGCAGGTAGTGTGACTCCAGATCCTTCCCTCTTAATCATTACACTCAGGACAACGTATTGGTCACAATTCAAAGATAGATGTTCCCTGATATTTATCTTACAAAGCTAAAAAAAAGCAGATGCTTACGAGGTTTTGGTACGTTTTCAATTTACAATACATTTCAATTTACAATAAGTGGGTCAGAAATTATTCTTTAATTGTTTTTTTTTTTGAGACAGAGTCTCGCTCAGCCCAGGCTGGAGTGCATTGGCGCGATCTTAGCTTACTGCAAGCTCCGCCTCCTGGGTTCACGCCATTCTCCTGCCTCAGCCTCCCGAGTAGCTGGGACTACAGGCGCCGCCACCGTGCCCGGTTGATTTTTTGTATTTTTAGTAGAGATGGGGTTTCACCGTGGTCTCGATCTCCTGACCCTGTGATCCGCCCGCCTCGGCCTTCCAAAGTGCTGGGATTACAGGCGTGAGCCACCGCGCCCGGCCAATTGTTTTTTAAAGTAAAAACCACCAACTTAACTTTTTGGGCACTTTTTCCTAATAAAAGGGGAACATTCAAAAACAACTAATCCAGTAGTTAAAATAATTAGCATGAAGAATTTGATCTGTTAAGTATGTAGAGGTAAAAGGTGATCAGATTCTTCCAACCTCTTCATTACAGTAATCACTAGCTGAGGACGTATGTGCCAGGTACCAGACTATGTCTCTTTCTTGCATTATCTTTTTTTTGCGGGGGGGATGGAGTCTCGCTGTGTCACCCAGGCTGGAGTGCAGAGGCACATTCTCGGTTCACTGCAACCCCTGCCTCCAGGGTTCAAGTCGTTCTCCTGGCTCAGCCTCCTGAGTAGCTGGGAATACAGGTGCCCGCCACCACGCCAGGCTAAATTTTTGTATTTTTAGTAGAGACAGGGTTTCACCATGCTGGCCAGACTGGTCTTGAACTCCTGACTTCAGGTGATCCACCCGCCTTGGCCTCCCAAGTGCTGGGACTCCAGGCGTGAGCCACTGCACCTGGCCCATTATCTCCTTTAGCCCTCCTAATGGCCTATTAAATCATTATGCCGATGAGGAAACAAAAGGCTCAGACAAATAGGTAACCATTGCCCGCAGACTTTAAGTGGAGTCCCTGGACTCTATGCCAAATCTGTCTCACTCTGAAACCCCAGCTCTAAGGCAGCCTGTGCCTTTCCCCTTCCCATAATGCTGTGCGCCCAACATGCTGCAGACCCAAGCCCATGCTTCGAGAAATAACAATAATTGATCTGGACATTTTAAAACTAAGCAAGTGTTACATCTCATTAGGTGGAGATGCTATCCTTAAATCCTGCTTATATCATTCACAAAGAAGTTTTTAAGAATCTGAGGAGACTGAACCTTCAATATAATTTTTACCATTTTGTTATTAAAACTTTGAGAGTATATAGTATTTCAAACAGTATTTGACTAGATGCCACAATCTCTATCTTAGAGTTTTGAGATTTGTAAATCTTTTTTTTTTTTGAGACAGAGTCTCACTCTGTCGCCCATCTTAGCTCACTGCAAGCTCCGCCTCCCGGGTTTATGCCATTCTCCTGCCTCAGCCTCCCTAGTAGCTGGGACTATAGGCGCCCGCCACCTCGCCCGGCTAGTTTTTTGTATTTTTTAGTAGATACGGGGTTTCACCGTATTAGCCAGGATGGTCTCGATCTCCTGACCTCGTGATCCACCCGCCTCGGCCTCCCAAAGTGCTGGGATTACAGGCTTGAGCCACCACGCCCGGCCGAGATTTGTAAATCTTAAATAGATAATCAGTTCACCAGTTACCCCTGGCCTGGATTTCGTGGGGCCCTTTTATTTATTTTTATTTATTTTTTTGAGACGGGGTCTCACTTTGTCACCCAGGCTGGAATGCAGTGGCGTGATCTCGGCTCACTGCAACTTCTGTCTCCCAGGCTCAAGCGATCCTCCCACCTCAGCCTCCAGAGTAGCTGGGACAACAGGCATGTGTCACCACACCCAGCTTAATAATCAGTTTTTAAACATGTAGTTTTACTAAAAACCATAAAAACCCATTTTAATTTTAAAAATCATGTGATTTGAAGAAATGTCACAAAGTATACACAAATTTAATGGGAAAGTTTTTTTTTTTTTGAGACGGAGCCTGGCTCTGTCGCTCAGGCTGGAGTGCAGTGACGCAATCTCGGCTCACTGCAGCCTCCGTCTCCCGGGTTCAATTCTGCCTCAGTCTCCCCACTAGCTGGGATTACCGGTGCCTGCCACCATGCCCATGTTGCATTTTAGTAAAGATGGGGTGATAGCATTTCAACATGTTGGACAGGTTGGTCTCAAACTCCTGACCTCAAGCAATCCACCTGCCTTGGCCTCCCAAAGTGCTGGGATTACAGGCGTGAGCCACCACGCCTGGCCGGAAAGTTGAATTTTTTAAAAGTGGTTTGACATTATAAAGGGCTTTGTCAATGCAAGTTGTTCTCAAGATGGGAGCTGGTGGGGTGCACATCAGCGTCACCTCCTTCAAAGCACCTGGCACCCTCCCTGCTTGGGGCCTATGGTGCTGAAGACTGGGTACCCTGCCCCTCAGATGAGCTAGAAAAGAAAAGGCTTTGGGACCACGGCATGTATCTGTGAATCCTGGCAGGGCCTGGACTGAGTTTCCAATTCTCCACATTCAAGAAGAAAGAGACGGAGTATCCTTTCTTGTTTGGTTATAATCCCAAACCATAAATAACTAACCACGAGAACCAGTTTAAACCCTTCTTTTTTTTTGAGACAGAGTCTCGCTCTGTCGCCCAGGCTGGAGTGCAGTGGCCGGATCTCAGCTCACTGCAAGCTCTGCCTCCCGGGTTTACGTCATTCTCCTGCCTCAGCCTCCCGAGTAGCTGGACTGCAGGGGCCTGCCACCTCGCCCGGCTAGTTTTTTTTTTGTATTTTTTAGTAGAGACGGGGTTTCACCGTGTTAGCCAGGATGGTCTCGATCTCCTGACCTCGTGATCCACCCGTCTCAGCCTCCCAAAGTGCTGGGATTACAGGCTTGAGCCACCGCGCCCGGCCAGTTTAAACCTTTCTTAATGGTTCCACAGAATATTGACTAGAAACAAAACAAAACCTTTCCTAATGGACCAATGGCGACCTCACACCAGTAACCACACTTCTGGAAGTCAGACAGGCTGCAGCAGCCTCACCCCACTGTCTACCTTCCAAAACCAAAGGCCAAGCGATCCCTCAACATCCCTGCATCTGAAAGTCACTGATCCCCGAGCCCCATGATGCTCGACAACACGTAGAGGGCCTGTGTGCTGCAGCCCAGCTCTCCCTTGCTTAGCAAGCAGTTAAGTTCAGATATCGAGAGTGGTGGCCTCTCCAATCACAGGAACTGATTAAAAAGGAAGAGCTGTGTACAGTGAAGGCTCACAGTGAAGGTAAAGAGAGACAGCTTATAAACACAAGAGCCATGTTCAATCTCACTTCACAGATGAGAAATGCAAATGAAAACCACAAGGAAACCGAGAGAAGCTTAAAGAGAAACAGGATCTTTATATAGTCTCAAAATGTCTCCCCACAGCCATTTCTTACCACCAAAGGAAGAACCAGCATTTTTATACAGTGGGGAAAAGAGGCAGATGCTGCCTTAGCCAAATAATCGAAACGAGAATCATGTGCCTCGTGACATAATGCAGTGATAGAAAACATCAGAAATATGCTGTACTCCTGCCCAAAGGACACAGCCTGAATCTCCTCAAGAGGAAATACCAGGCAAGTGTCAACTGCGGACATTCCACAAAACACCTAGTCCGTATTCCTCCAAAATTTCACTAC
>NW_012109796.1:562007-564661 GCF_000951045.1 Mandrillus leucophaeus | reverse complement strand
GAGGCAGAGCTTGCAGTGAGCAGAGATGGTGCCACTGCACTCCAGCCTGGGTGACAGAGCAAGACTTGTCTCAAAAAAAAAAAAAAAAAAGAATTTCACTGTATGGGTAAAATATATATATAGTCAGTCTCCTATTAACAGGCATTTTGCAGTCAGTTACTTTGTATACAAGTCATTTCATGGATGTGTGAAGTTGTTTTGTAGAATGTATTTTAGAAATGGAATTACTTGATTCCAAATGGAATTATTAGAATTATTTGAATTTTGAAAGGTACTAAGGCTGCAAAGTATGTAAAATTTACCAAAAAAGATAACAATAATTGGAGGGAGTGAATGTAGATGTTGAATAAGGATGGCTGGAGTTTGACAGTTGCTAAATTGGTTCATTTATTTTGTTATCTGTCTAAAATTTTCCTAATAAAGTTTCTGAAAAAATAATTGGGCATTGCTAATAAAGCAGTACTTAGAAGAAAACATATGGCCTTAAATGTATATTACAAAGAAAGAAAAATGGCAAATGAGCTAAGAACCCATCTCAAGAAGTTGAAAAACAGCAGCAAGATAAACTCAAAGAGAGCTGAAGGGAGGGTATGATAAGGAGCTGACATTAGAATAATCACAAGATAGGGTCAATGCAATCAAAGCTGGTGTTTTGAAAAGGCAATCTCTGGTAACTCCTATTCGAGGAGTAAAAAAAGAAAGTAGGTATAAATAGCCAACATTAGCCATCAGGACATTACTCAGATCCTGCAGACATTTTGCATAAACCATCTCTGGAAAATAGACACTGGTTTCCTGCAGGGCTGTGTGGCTGGTGAGTGGTGAGGGGACACTTTTCACTGTGTTTCCTTTCATGTTTCTTTTTTCTTTTCTCTTTTTTTTTTTGAGATGGAGTCTTGCTCTGTTGCCCAGGCTGGAGTGCAGTGGCATGATCTCGGCTTACTGCAACCTCTGCCTCCTAGGTTCAAGCAATTCTCCTGCCTCAGCCTCCTGAGTAACTGGGACTACAGGCACTTGCCATCGTGCCCGGCTAATTTTTGTATTTTTGTAGAGACGGAGTTGAACCATGTTTGCCAGGCTGGTCTTGAACTCCTGACCTCAGGTGACCTGCCCACCTCGGCCTCCCAAAGTGCTGGGATTACAGGCAAAAGCCACGGTGCCTGGCCTATGTTTCTTCAATTCTGGACTATGTAATCTATTATCTATTCCAATAAAAAAGGTAAAATCAAACTGACCAGTCAAGTCCTTTTTCCTTACGGGTGGGGCATGATACTCAGTTCTGTATTTGAATTGTCACACACAACTAAAATGTTCTAACTGGGAACCAACCAAGTCATTCAACCAGCGCTAAAGCACGGGGTCTCGGCAGCGTAGCACATCAGTCACCTGGAGCTCTGAACTATCCCAATGGCCAGACTCCACACCAGACCAATCCCATTCACGAGAAGCCAGACCCCCACACCAGACCAATCCTATTCATGTGGCACTTGTATTTTTTTTTTTTTTTTTTTTTTGAGACGGAGTCTCGCTCTGTCCCCCAGGCTGGAGTGCAGTGGCCGGATCTCGGCTCACTGCAAGCTCTGCCTCCCGGGTTTACGCCATTCTCCTGCCTCAGCCTCCCGAGTAGCTGGGAGTACAGGCGCCTGCCACCTCGCCCGGCTAATTTTTTGTATTTTTTTTTGGAGAGACGGGGTTTCACCGTGGTCTCGATCTCCTGACCTTGTGATCCGCCCGCCTCGGCCTCCCAAAGAGTTGCGATTACAGGCGTGAGCCACTGCGCCCGGCGCGGCACTTGTATTTTTTAAAAGTTCCCCAGATGATTTTGAAGTGAGAGCTGGGCTGAAAACCAGAGAACTGCTAGTGCTTACAAAGTTTCAAATTGGGTACACAAAGGTCACTGGAACTCCTGGATGTCTAGAGCGTGTGCTGTGTTGTGAACTGTCTGGAGTCCCCTGAGGCACGGGAGTCTGGCCTGCAGACCCACCCAGCCTATTGCTACCATCGTTTTACTCACTGTCCTGGGCCACCTGGCCCCATTCCAGTCCCCTGAATGTGCCCAGCCAGCGCCGGCTCAAGGTGTCTGCATTCACTACTCTGTCCGAACACCCTTCAGTCTCATCCCCGCATGGCTACCCTGCCACCGCTTCGGCTTCCAAAGTCTTCCCTAACCACCCTGATTGCCCCCAGTCCCTTCTACTCTATTTTTGTTTTCTTTTTGGTACCATGCTCTCTGAAATGAGCTTATCTGTTTACAGTCTCTTCCCAGAACTGAATGTGAGTTCCTAAAGTCCTTATTCATCACTACGTGTTGCGCCTGGTATACAGAAGGTAGTCAATAATTATTATTAGTTTGATATCATTATCATCAATGTCGTTTTTAGGTTAATTCTTTTTTTTTTTTTTTTTTTTTTTTTTGAGACGGAAGTCTAGCTCTGTGGCCCACGCTGGAGTGCAGTGGCCGGATCTCAGCTCACTGCAAGCTCCGCCTCTCGGGTTTACGCCATTCTCCGGCCTCAGCCTCCCGAGTAGCTGGGACTACAGGCGCCCGCCACCTCGCCCGGCTAGTTTTTTTTTGTATTTTTTAGTAGAGACGGGGTTTCACCATGTTAGCCAGGATGGTCTTGATCTCCTGACCTCGTGATCCGCCCATCTCG
>NW_012109796.1:556923-560927 GCF_000951045.1 Mandrillus leucophaeus | reverse complement strand
AGCTCACTGCAAGCTCTACCTCCCGGGTTTATGCCATTCTCCTGCCTCAGCCTCCCGAGTAGCTGGGACTACAGGCGCCTGCCACCTCGCCCGGCTATTTTTTTGTATATTTTAGTAGAGACGGGGTTTCACCATGTGAGCCAGGACGGTCTCGATCTCCTGACCTCGTGATCCGCCCGTCTCAGCCTCCCAAAGTGCTGGGATTACAGGCTTCAGCCACTGTGCCAGGCCCGAATACACTGAATTTTAAGCACCACTTATACAAAATTCCAAATGCAGCATCATTATCAGTCCTGTAAGATGATAGAGTTATTATATTTATTAAGTCATCTCTATATTTTAATTACTTTAATATTAAACAAATGGTCTTACCCTATGGCACTAGCAAGATCTTCCCAGTCTATTTCATTAGTATCTTCCACATTTATTTCATACAACCTGTGAGAAAAAATACAAATTAAATTTTCAAGCAAAAATCAGCATGCTAGCCATCTTCATGGACACGTGGAGTGTTAAGAGCTGGAAGGTATCCATGCTTTCGCCCCATTCCAGCTCCCTCATTACACATGCACAGTGAGGCCAGCATCGCAGCCCAAGGTTAACCCAGGTCAGTGAGTTGCTGGGCTGCAGAGATGGGCTGAAAAGACCTCTCTCCTCCTCTGAGCCCTTTGTGTCTCTCACCAAACCATGTTGCTTTCTCACAGCAAAAAACACCACCTCATATTAAACATAGACACACAGTAAGAGGACATCTGTACTATGTGACAGACACTGTGAAGGTCTTTTTTTTAAAATACTGGGTCTCGCTGTGTTACCCTGGCTGGACTGCAGTGGCGTGATCGTGGCTCACTGCAGTCTCAACCTCCTGGGCTCAGGCGACTCTCCCACCTCAGCCTCTTAAGAAGCTGGAACCATAAGCACGTGGCACCATGCCTGGCTAATTTTTTAGATTTTTTTTGTAGAGACAGTCTCCACATGTTGCTCAGGCTAGTCTCAAACTCCTGGGCTCAAGCGATCTTCCTGGCCTCCCAGTGTTGGCATTATGGGCACAAGGCACCACGCCGAGCCGGTTAAGACCTTAAAGCGCACACATTCATTTATAGTAACCCTCCCCCTGACCTACAGACAGGGAAACGGTGCCAAGAGACTCAGTCACGGGCTCCAGACTGCATGACTAATAGGTGGGGCCAACACTGGAACCCAGGCCTGTTTGACTAGAGATGCCCTTCTTGGATCTGCTAATCTATGCTGTTGCTCTAGCAGGGAAAACTGGGTGGGGGCATAGGAAAGAGGATCAGGAAACCCACAGTGAGCCTTCGGCAGGGCTCACGCGTGAGGCAGAGGGAAAGAAGGCGGACAGCAGGGCCAGAACCTACAGGCTCCTGCTGCTCTTTGCTGTTCCTCAGTCGACGTGGGCCAGTTCCACTAGTCTCACGGGCATCACAAAACGGGCCCGTGTCTCCCTTTTCCTCGTTACCCTTCAACACTTTAGCGCGGACCCTGCATGGACCAGGAACTCAAAGACAAAACCAAAGACAAGCAAGGATGACACCAACAAGCTCATGCTGGAGCACAGGAGGGCTCTGTCTGAATCATTCGCCCCCATTTTCCAATGGGCGTAAATAATTTTATCCATATGAAATGCTTCAAAGACTAGAATAATTACATGGAGTACACAGTACGTTTCACATGTTATTTTCTTTTATCCTCCTGAAAGCACTAAGAGGTAGGTACGATTATCGTCATCCTCAGTAGATGAGTTAAGATGAGTAAACTGAGACTCAGAACGGTAGGTCATAGGCCCACAATACATGTGGGAAATGCTGGAACAGGGATTTGGACCTTGGCAATCTCACTGCAGACTCTGCTGGGTTAACAACTTCTCTCTGGCTAGAGACAGAAACAGTTAAGAGGCGTCCGTTTCTATTTTTCCTACCTTTCAATAAGGCTGACCTTGGCCCGCAGGGCATTAACGCCACAGTATATGCGCCGACCATTAGTCATCCTCTTGGTTAGAATTTCTGTCCTACATTAAAAGGAACAAAAACATAGTTTACTTTCAAGGGTAGAGTTTTCATTAAAATTTCCTATATTTTTCTCATCTAAATTGCTCTCATTCAGAACCAACTTCTAACTTTTCTTTTTTTTTGAGACCGAGTCTCACTTTGTCACCCAGGCTGGAGTGCAGTGGCATGGTCTCAGCTCACTGCAACCTCCGCTGTCCGGGTTGAAGTGATTCTCCTGCCTCAGCCTCCCAAGTAGCTGGGATTACTTACAGGTGTGCACCACCATGCCCAGTTAATTTTTGTATTTTCAGTAGAGACAAGGTTTCATCATGTTGGCCAGGCTGGTCTCGAACTCCTGGCCTCAAGTGATCCACCTGCCTAGGCCTCCCAAAGTGCTGGGATCAGAGGCATGAGCCATAGTGCCTGGCCCTCAATTATTTTGACTATTTATACACAGACAGGCATTGCTCTTATTACCATTACCAGCTTTGGAACATCAAGTAAGACAAATTTAGTAAAGTGAGAAATGATTTGATGATTCCTCTAATGCCAAAGCTAGTGGCTACAGGCTGAATGAAGTTTCTAGTAAAGGCAGTGACGCAATTAAAAAGATTTTAAAAGTACTTATCTTGAATAGCAAAATTTGTCACCATCTGACAGATCATTAGCTGTTACATTTACATTCTTGGTAACGGAGATACATGATCCACATGCTGATCAACAACACTGTGGCTCTTAGTGAGAGCCATCCATGTTTACAGAGTTGAAATGTACCAGTGGAGGTCATTTCAATGTTACACAAGGTAAACATACACTCAGAGTTTAAGTTTACTATTTTTTTAATCTCAAATTAATAGCTAAATCTTGCATGTTATCTTAATTATGTTGATCCTGAACCAGTACTACCCTTAATGATCACCATGTCCTCTTTTTAACATTGGTATGTCATCCTCCAATTGAGGCTTATAATTCACTCTTCCTTTTTTTTTTTTGAGACGGAGTCTTGTACTATTGCTGGGACTGGAGTGCAATGGCGCGATCTCGGCTCACTGCAACCTCCGCCTCCCAGGTTCAAGCAATTCTCCTGCCTCAGCCTCCTGAGTAGCTGGGATTACAAATGCCCATCATCACGCCGGCTAATTTTTTTGTATTTTTAGTAGAGACAAGGTTTCACTATGTTGGCCAGGCTGGTCTCGAACTCCTGACCTTGTGATCCACCTGCCTCAGCCTCCCAAAGTGCTGGAATTACAGGTATGAGCCACCGTGTCTGGCCCTCACTCTTCCTTCTTTTAGCTGAAAATAGAGAGTAGAAAGAGCTCTGGTTCCTTCAATATTCCCTGTTCTTTGGAGTTTATTTCCCTGGAGTTGTAAGGTATATAAGCAGTGTGATCTAGGAGTCTGCTTTTAACATAAAATATGCCTACTCTGGATTTCACTCTTACTATTTATTATTCAAGAGCCACTGAGTGCCCTTCGTGTGCAAGGTGGGGGGTCATGAGCACGCAGAACCACTGGTTTGAGGAGTTCGCTGCAGCTGGACATCCAGCTGTGCGACTCTCCAGGTCCTGGAAAAGCTATATCCAGCAAAGAATGTGTGGCCGGAGCAGGACTGAAACTATCTCCATGTGACTGATGTAGCCAGGAGCACGCCTACCTCACTTCATCTGAGGAACCGCGGAAGCAGAAAGCATTAGAAGGGCGGAGCTGTGGCCAGGCGCGGTGGCTCAAGCCTGTAATCCCAGCACTTCGGGAGGCTGAGATGGGTGGATCACGAGGTCAGGGGATCGAGACCATCCTGGCTAACACGGTGAAACCCCGTCTCTACTAAAAAGTATGAAAAACTAGTCGGGCAAGGTGGCGGGCGCCTGTAGTTCCAGCTACTCAGGAGGCTGAGGGAGGAGAAAGGCATAAATCCGGGAGGCGGAGCTTGCAGTGAGCCGAGATTGCGCCACTGCACTCCAGCCTGGGCAACAGAGCGAGACTCCATTAAAAAAAAAA
>NW_012109796.1:555294-556123 GCF_000951045.1 Mandrillus leucophaeus | reverse complement strand
CAGCCCCTGTCTTTTTTTCTAATGCTGCCAACAGATTGCTACCTTGTTTTATTAAAGACTTAGAAAGAGAGTAAAGAAATCAGAAGTCAATATTCAGTTTTAAAAAGGTTCAAGTTCTTTAGGAGGAAAGCATACACTCTTCAATGCATCAGGGCTAGTTACGTGCTAATTTAAATCAGAGAGTGATACGGAAGCAGCGGGGGCAGCAGACGAGACATGACTGTTCTTGACACGTAAGCTTCCACACAGCAGTTACGCAGATATTCTTGGTAACCTCAGCTCTCCACAGAAGCTGGAGAGAGAAAGAGAGAGGGAAGAACTTACCACTTACTTTTACACTGCATCCAATTTCTGGTTTGCACTTTAGCTTCTACTTCTACCCAAGATATGCCCTTGTAGAGTTTTTCCCGAACAATTGATAGGCAACTTTCAGGATTTTCTCGGAGTTTGGAATCCACCTCTTTTAACTCGTGGGGAGACATTTTCTTTAGAATCACTTCTTCAACAGCCTTGATTAGTTTCTGGGTTTCAGACTTACTCCAAGTACCACGATTTCTTTCTGTAGATACAAAAAGATGGTCTTATAGTTGCTAATCTATTTGCTTTCAAACACAATATTAAAAATGAAATGATAAATCAGATACTTTTCAGAAAATAATGGGCATCTCAATTATACAGACAAAAAACAAACACAATTATGTGCATATTAAAATGAAATTACTAACATGGTCATGGATTTTTTTTTTTTGAGACGGAGTCTCGCTCTGTCACCCAGGCTGGAGTGCAGTGGTGTGATCTCAGCTCACCGCAAGCTCCCCCTCCCAGGTTC
>NW_012109796.1:551407-554684 GCF_000951045.1 Mandrillus leucophaeus | reverse complement strand
ATGTCTCTTGGCCAAGAGTTCCTAGTGTAACAATAATAGCCACAGTGACACCAGCACAGTACTTGATGAAGGCACTTGAGAATTTCTGAAGCCAATTATCTATGGCAGATGCCCACAGTATCGATGGTTCACCCTTCTTCACTGGAGACATTCGCAGTCACACACAGACTGAGATCTTAAAAAGTAAGGAGTCTCACGCTGGCAGCTGCTTGGCTGTGCTTTTGGTAACATTCCACAGAATGTTACATTTCCCCCTCAATAACAATTTGGATGAAAATTTAAAAATCAAGAGGTTTCCAAGAAAGAAAAAAAGATATCTAGAGTTCACAAAATTAAAAAAAAAGAAAAAAAAATTCAAGATTTTTCCTTTATTTCTTGGAAACTTGAAGAACTGGCTGCAAGGCACTACCTGTGTGGCCGGAGTATGTGAGCCCCTGTGCTAAACAGAAACCCGACAAGGACTGTCTTCTTAAAGGAAACCTTTTAAGAAAGAGGAGATAGAGACAGGAGGTCACCAACACTGGTTCTGAGAAAAGTCCCCGCCTGACAGGCAGGAACTGCATGCCTGCCTCCCTCCCAAGGTGTCCCGTGCCACCGCGGGAAAGTGACCCTCCGCCCAGGCTCTCCCACCACCAGTTTCTTGGGTTCACTTGGCAGTTATATTTGCACGCACAGTTATTGAAGTGTGGTAAAAACCAGCCTAGTGGGTAAAGGTTGCATGGCTTCACTGAATACAGGAGGAAACCAAATGAATTAGTATAGAGAACAGCTTAACAAACAAAGCTCTCGCAGAAGACAGGTCTGCGGTGATTTCTGGGCATTGGATCAGTTATGGCTGAACCAGGCCTGTCAGGGCTTATTTCTTCAGCGAGGTGGGCACTGGTGGCTGCCACTTACGACTGCTGATCTGCGAGAACTTCAGGGCCACGGAGAGGCTACTTCGGGCCACCATCTCACCAATCGTCTTCCAGTCATTCCCAAGGAGAGAATGGTACATCTTTAACTTCTCAGTGTCTCCTTCGCTATACCTAACAGAAAGGGAAAACATTTCACAAGTTTAAACTCACTATCAGATTAAATACGGTATTCTCATCCCAGTACGCAGCAATCGTGGGAAAAGCTGAATGGCGTAGGCTGTCAGGGAACCCGGTCAGAGTTCTCTTCATTTCCTGTTGGCGTCTCAGTGGTGGTCATCCTATCAATCAATCACTGAAGTCGAGACCAGAGGCCTGGTTCAACTGAACAGCAGCCAGAGCAATCACTTAGCCCTTCTTCAGCTCAGAGCCTCTGTCCCTGTGGTGGAAATCGCTTTCCTCTACCCCACCTGGACAGTGCCTGCCTGCTCGCCAGTGCAGTTTAAACGGTGCGTTTTCAGGGAGCGCCTCCCTGACTCCCTTAGCCTGAAGTCTCCCTGTTGATTGCTCCTGGAGAACACTGTGCTTCTCTTTCACAGCACTGGTCACAACCCGCATTCACACATGCACAGGCTCCCTTGTTCACGCCTCTTCCTCTAGACCAGCACGGCCCAACAGAAACATAATACGAGCCTCTTACGGATTTTAAGTTTCCTAGTAGTCATAGGAAAATTCACTGTAACCTAGTTTTTTTTTTTTTTTTTTTTTTTAGATGGAGTCTCGCTCTGTCGCCCAGGCTGGAGTGCAGTGGCACAATCTCGGCTCACTGCAAGCTCCGCTCTGCCTCCCGGGTTCACGCCATTCTCCTGCCTCAGCTTCCCAAGTAGCTGGGACTACAGGTGCCGCCACCACGCCCGGCTAATTTTTTGTAATTTTAGTAGAGACGGGGTTTCACCATGTTAGCCAGGATGGTCTCGAACTCCTGACCTCGTGATCCACCCACCTCGGCCTCCCAAAGTGCTGGGATTACAGACGTGAGCCACTGCGCCCGGCCTAACCTAGTTTTAATAAAAGGAACTTTAAGAATATATTTCTTACACAGGCATGTTGCGTGATGAAAAACAAAAACAAAAAATAATATATTTCATTGAACTCAATATATTAAAAATGCTATCATTTCAACATGTCATCAGTATCAAAAAATATCAATGATGTATTTTACATTCGGTTCTTCATCTGGAGCCTTCAAAACCCAGCATGTGTTTTACTCTGACGGCATCTCAATGTGGACTAACTACATTTCAAATGTTTGACAGGCCCAGGAGGCTGCTGGTCACCATACTGGAAGACACAGGGCAGAGACCTTGTCGGTTTCATACACTTTGGTATCCATAATGCTTGACAGACAACAGGCATTCCATAAACATACAACAAATGGCTTACTGTAAACATAGAACTACTTAAGAAACGAAAAGTGCATTCATCCTACATAAAAATACATACATTAAAGTACTAAAAAAAGCACTATAATATTATAAATGGATTTTAAGATTAAAAACCTAAATAAGTAAATAAAAAGCAATCTTTACAACATCTTCAGATTCCTATCTGAATAGGAATGGTGGTTTATGTCATCGCTAAGGCAATACAAAAGAAATCCTAGAAAAATACAATTTGTTTGTTTGTTTGTTTTATTTGAGACAGGGTTTGGCTCTGTCACCCAGGCTGGAGCACAGTGGCATGATCATGGCTCACTGCAACCTCCACCTCCTGGGATCAAGCAATCCTCCCACCTCAGCCTCCCAAGTAGCTGGGACTACAGGTGCATGCCACCATACCAGGCTAATTTTTGTATTTTTTGTAGAGCCACGTTGCCCAGGTTTGTCTCAAACTCCTAATCCAGTGATCCACCTGCCTTGTCCTCCCAAAGTGCTGGGATTACAGGCATGAGCCACCATACCCAGCCAAAAATAAACAATAACATCATAGCGTTTTCAGACATTTGTCTGTAAATGCGGCATATGGTGAACAGAAACTGGTTATTCTTCACTATTTTTTTTTCAGATGGAGTCTTGCTGTGTTGCCCAGGCTGGAGTCCAGTGGCACAATCACCACAACCTCTGCCTCCCAGGTTCAAGCAATCTTCCTGGCTCAGCCTCCCAAGGAGCTGGGATTATAAGCGTGCACCACCACACCCCGCGAATTTTTGTATTTTTAGTAGAGATAAGGTTTCACCATGTTGGCCAGTCTGGTCTCGAACCCCTGACCTCAAGTGATCCACCTGCCTCAGCCTCTCAAAGTGTTGGGAATTACAGGTGTGAGCCACCGTGCCTGGTCTATTCTTCACTACTAAGAATCATGGCTGTCAGCCAGGTATGGTGGCTCAAGCCTATAATCCTAGCACTTTGGGAGGCCGAAGCAGG
>NW_012109796.1:547982-551082 GCF_000951045.1 Mandrillus leucophaeus | reverse complement strand
AGGCGAAGCTTGCAGTGAGTTGAGATCCGGCCACTGCACTCCAGCCTGGGCGACAGAGCGAGACTCTGTCTCAAACAAACAAAAAAAAGGCCAGGTCAGGTGTGGTGGCTCATGCCTGCCTGTAATCCCAGCACTTTGGGAGGCCGAGGCGGGTGGATCACGAGGTCAGGAGATAGAGACCATCCTGGCTAACACAGTGAAACCCCGTCTCTACTAAAAATATACAAAAAAATTAGCCAGGCATGGTGGCGGGTGCCTGTAGTCCCAGCTACTCGGGAGGCTGAGGCAGGAGAATGGCGTGAACCTGGGAGGTAGAGGTTGCAGTGAGCCCAGATGGCGCCACTGCACTCTAGCCTGGGCGACAGAGTGAGACTCCGTCTCAAAAACAAAAAAAACAAAAAAAAAACACAAACAATTGCCGGGCACGGTGGCTCACATGTGTAATCCCAGCACTGTGGGAGGCTGAGGTGGGTGGATCACCTGAGGTCAGGAGTTCGAGACCATCTGACCAATATGGTGAAACCCGTCTCTACCAAAAATACAAAAATTAGCTGGGTGTGGTGGTGGGCGCCTGTAGTCCCAGTTACTCGGGAGGCTGAGACAGGAGAATTGCTTGAACCCGAGAGGAGGAGGTTGCAGTGAGCCGAGATCGCGCCATTTCACTCCAGGCTGGGTGACAGAGCGAGACTCTGTCTCAACAAAACAAAACAACAACAAAAATTCAAAATTAAAATAATACTAATTCTTTGATTTTTTTTACTTTCTACTTTTTTTCAGTCAGAAATTGCATGTTATAAAAATATTCTAAGGGTAAATAATCACCACAACACAAATAATACAGTACAAATAGATGAACTGATAAATTATTAGAATGACTCTAAAAATTACTCTAAAAAGTGCATTGCTCTATGTGTGTCACAGGTGGAAATATATTATCTCAGCTGCCACCATTGACCTGCCAAAAGCATTCTCGGAAGTCCCATTTAAAATGTTACCTTTAGTGGTTTGTCTTCAAGTTCTGTTCACAATGGTCTAACCTTGGGGCTGGGGAAAATAGGCAGGGCAGGTCTCAGTCTGTGTATGAACTTTCCTCACCTAAGGCTGACTTCTTTTGGTAAAAAATGTAAAAAGGAAACCGAGGTGACATCAATGTTGGAAGTTTAGGTAATGACCTATGTTTTCGTTTACAATCACAGAGCTAAGGAGAACTCAACTACCACCAGAAGATTTAAGAAACCTGCCTCTCAGAGAGAGGTCCAGTAGTTGAGTAGAAGGTAGTTTTGGGGGGCCCTTGGAATTCAAGCTAACACCTTCCTGCTTCTCCTTCTGTCCTTGAGCAGAGTGCTAACGTGCTAACCCAAACACTCGGTCTATGTTTGGTTTGTTTTTAAATGTGGAATGTTGGAAGCACATTATAATCGGATATTGTATTTGGGGAAAAGGAAGGAGAGAATGACAACCGGGTTAAGCACCCTGGGTTGGTACCACTAAACTGCATTTAACAGACCTAATAATCCCAGCGCTTACCTCCACCTTCAAATAGTTACTAAAAACCCACAGCAGTCTGCTAAGTGCTGGAGGGAACATCTGTCAAGATGGGATGTTTGGGTTCACAAGGAGATGACGAAGTAAGCAGAGAGCAGAGCAAACAGGAGTAACAGCACATGAGGCAGCGTATGGGAAGTGCTAAAGAAAAAGTGTAGAGAAAGCTGCAGATGCAGGAAACAGGTCACTAAGGCTTCACTAAAGAGCTGAGAATGGAAAAGGGCCTTGAAGACGCACACATTTGACACACCATCTGGCTTCACACACACAAATCTTCATTATTTTTACTGTTAATCCACTGCTGTGAATGTCTTGATTTACGGTATCAGCAAAGACTAGAGAAATGTCCTGTCTCAAGCTGCTAAGACTTTTTTCTTACCTGCCTTTGTAATTGTTGACATCGAACATCTTCTTTGCTCGATAGTATATAAGCTTCCAGGGCCGGGCAATGTTCCTACCTGAAGTCAGAAGAAAGGTGATCAGAGGGGCTCACATGACATGAAGTCACAATTGTAAAAGGAACGCAGAACAGCCCTTGTAACAACATGAACTATCCTAAGCCCCGTGTTAAGGCTGGGATTTCCTGTGTCCTGAACAAAGCTGTCTTGAAGAGCAGATATACACAATCACCAGTTTCCTTGGAGATCTCCGAAAACTAAATGCTGAGTACCCCGAGGCTCCAGCTTCCGGTCTATGTAATTTGTGGAAAGAATCCTTACAAGACAAAGTAATTTTAACATGATTTGAATTAAGAGGAAGAGAACACTACGGTGGAGAATACAGGGTAACAGTTCTCCAGAAGATGAACGACAAATCTTTCCCAAATCAGCTTTTCTCACTTTCTCACTTTAAGGTGAAATAATCCCTCAATGGGGGCGCACTAGCCTGTTTTTCTTCGTGGACTCCACAGAACACCTAAGAAATTATCCGCTTTAAATTCAAGAGAGATTTGTTTTGGCTCTGATCCTCCATGACAGCATGACCTTCTAACTTCACAAGCAGCACCTCCAGTCGGAGGGTTCCAGTTACAAAGCACACATATGGCCACACTTAAAAAACGTGGGAGACCACAGTGCGTATAAGGATGTGCTTTGTGTAGCGTACACCAAATATAAATAAGGAACAGGAGGAGAAACCAAAACCATAACTATTGCCAAGGAAGAAAGGTAAAAGTTGATCATTCAATTTTTTACACTGAACTTGGGAGACATGAACACATTCCAAATCCCCAAAAGTAGAGACTGGCAATAAGAATACCATCAGGGCAGGGTGAGGTGGCTCACACCTGTAATCCTGGCAGGTTGGGAGTCTGAGGAGGGTGGATCATGAGGTCAGGATATCGAGACCATCCTGGCTAACAAGGAGAAACCCTGTCTCTACTAAAAATACAAAAAATTAGCCGGGCGTCGTGGCAGGTGCCTGTAATCTCAGCTACTCGGAAGGCTGAGGCAGGAGAATCGTTTGAACCCCAGAGGTGGAGGTTGCAGTGAGCCGAGATTGCACCACTGCACTCTAGCCTGGGCAACAGAGCGAGACTCTGTCTCAAAAGAAAAAA
>NW_012109796.1:544528-546487 GCF_000951045.1 Mandrillus leucophaeus | reverse complement strand
AGTGCAGTGGCCGGATCTCAGCTCACCGCAAGCTCTGCCTCCCGGGTTCACGCCATTCTCCTGCCTCAGCCTCTGGAGTAGCTGGGACTACAGGCGCCCGCCACCTCGCCCGGCTAGTTTTTTGTATTTCTTAGTAGAGACGGGGTTTCACTGTGTTAGCCAGGATGGTCTCGATCTCCTGACCTCGTGATCCACCCTCTCGGCCTCCCAAAGTGCTGGGATTACAGGCTTGAGCCACCGCCCCGGCACAGTTTATTCTTAAATCCAATAAGCTTTATTATTGGATTTAAGAATAAAAGTTATTTGTTATTCTTAGTCATAATTCTTAATAAGAGAGGTTCAGAACACAGTGAAATCAAGAAGGTGATCAAGTCCACTACAACCAGCTCACCATCAATTTAATACCTTGGAGAAAGAAATGATACCTCACTAAAGTTGATGATTTTAATCTGACAGCATTTTAGTTTTATATAACTGTTGTATCCTTTCCGGTGTCTCAACCAATTAACCTCTCGTCCCTTCTCTTCTTGGTGGGAATTAATTATCTGGTCTCTTTAGCCCCATTCTTCCTGGCTACCTTTACCAGAAACTGGGAGAGAACAGGAAAAGCAAGAGCACTTCATTTTGCTAATTTTATAGCTCAGACAATTCTGGTAGGAGACAGAGGTGAAGGCAGCGAAAGAATGCTTCTTGTCCATCTATAAATCTGAATCATCCATAAAAGAAAGTCAGGTGCTAGCTCTGCATACAGGAAGTTCAACAAACCCTAAGGCCCCACAAGCTCACCTTGTGCTTTAAATTCCTTAAACCTTTCTAAGTCATCCCGGTACATCCGCTTGATTGTGCTGGTGGCCCTGTCCTTGATGTTAGGAATGAATTCCTGAAGCTGTCTGACGGCAGAACCCAAATCCGCATCTGAATCATCGGCATCTCCTGAATCTGCATACAAATACCTTGTTTCGGAATCTTCAGCTGTTTCCACATTGCGTTCTTCATTTGCAGGTTCTAACCTAAGGGGTTAGAAAATTGGGTTGCCTAACATCAACACATCACTTGACCTCATAACTTTTAAACTTTTCCTTCTTTTCTTTATGAGACAGAGTCTCGCTCTGTCGCCAGGCTGGAGTGCAATGGTGCGATCTCAGCTCACTGCAACTTCTGCTTCCCGGTTCAAGCGATTCTCCTGCCTCAGCCTCCAGAGTAGCTGGGACTACAGGCGCCCGCCATCGTGCCCGGCTAACTTTTGTATTTTTAGTAGAGATGGGGTTTCGCCATGGCTAGGCTGGTCTCAAGTGACTCACCCACCTTGGCCTCCCAAAGTGCTGGGATTATAGGCATGAGCCACCATGCCTGGCCTTAAACTTTTCTTAAAATGGCTCTCACTTAGGCTACCAGAATATTAAAGCAAGATGAGATCTTAGAGTTGACTCAGTCCATGATTTTCAAACTTTTTACTGGAACTTGAATTACTTGGCTATATCTCAGAGGCAGCCTAGAAGCTAAACGTGCAGCCCTAAGCCCTATTTCCTCTGGTTATTTGCTCAGACTATTTTTCAGAGGTAATTTGGGCTTTTAAATTTACTCACAGATTTTCAGGGCTGGAATAGTTCTTAGTGAAAATCGAATGTCTTATTTCACACATGAAGAAATTAAACTACCTGCCAAGTTTACTCAATTAAAGATGTATGATAGTCTGTACATCCAGGGTATATTGAGGGTCTACCTCTTGATGATTTCTGCCATTTAATATGTATGTGCTGAGGCCAGGTGCGGTGCCTCACGCCTGTAATCCCAGCATTTTGAGAGGCTGAGGCGGGTGGATCGCCTGAGGGCAGGAGTTTGAGACCAGCCTGACCAACAAGGAGAAACCTCGTGTCTACTAAAAATACAAAATTAGCCAGGTGTGGTGGTGCATGCCTGTAATCTCAGCCACTTGGGAGAATCGCTTGAACCCGGGAG
>NW_012109796.1:542444-544478 GCF_000951045.1 Mandrillus leucophaeus | reverse complement strand
TGCTCAGACTATTTTTCAGAGGTAATTTGGGCTTTTAAATTTACTCACAGATTTTCAGGGCTGGAATAGTTCTTAGTGAAAATCGAATGTCTTATTTCACACATGAAGAAATTAAACTACCTGCCAAGTTTACTCAATTAAAGATGTATGATAGTCTGTACATCCAGGGTATATTGAGGGTCTACCTCTTGATGATTTCTGCCATTTAATATGTATGTGCTGAGGCCAGGTGCGGTGCCTCACGCCTGTAATCCCAGCATTTTGAGAGGCTGAGGCGGGTGGATCGCCTGAGGGCAGGAGTTTGAGACCAGCCTGACCAACAAGGAGAAACCTCGTGTCTACTAAAAATACAAAATTAGCCAGGTGTGGTGGTGCATGCCTGTAATCTCAGCCACTTGGGAGAATCGCTTGAACCCGGGAGGCGGAGGGCACAGTGAACTGAGATCGCACCATTGCACTCCAGCCTGGGCAATAAGAGCAAATCTCCGTCTCAAAAAAAAAAAAAAAGGAGTCTGTGCTAAATAAAGAGGCATGGGCAGAATCCATACAAAAGAAATATACCAGTAGCTGGCATACCACTCCCACGTTACCTTGGCACCTCTTGCATATGCTTGCTTGCTGAACAGGCCCGGGTTTTCTTTCGTCGGGGCCTGGGTTTCACACTTTCTTCCATCACGGCGCCATCACCTTCTACTGAATCAAAGAGTGTGCTCTCAGAGTTCTTACTGGACACTGAAAAACCATCACCAGACGCTACGGCCCTTTTGACAGACTTAAGCTTCCTTTTCTTAGACTTCTTCTCTGTACTGTTGGATTCCTTGAACCCTTTAAGAGCCTTCCTGCCTTCCACAATCCCAACCTCACGGCCCACCTGTGATCCTTCAGGGTATGCACTCTCAAGGCTCTCAGGCATGGCCATTGCCTCAAATTCCTGGTGACTGGACTTTTTCTTTTTTTTCTTTGACTTGTTTTTATAAGCCGGTGCTGGTAGTTCTGCAGTTTCACCACGTAGGCCCACAGCAGGCCGGGATTCCTGCGTCTCAGTCCCAACCTCGCTGCCCACTTGTGATCCTTCAGGCATGGCCAATGCCTCAGAGTCCTGGTAACTGGACTTTTTCTTCTTTTTTTTCTTAGACTTTTTTTTGTGAGTAGGTCCTAGTAGTTCTGGAGCTTCACCATCCAAGCCCACAGCAGGCCGGGATTCCTGCATATCAGGCTCAGCCTCACTGCCCGCTTGCGATCCTTCAGGCATGGCCAACGTCTCATATTCCTGGTTACTGGACTTTTTCTTTTTTTTCTTACACTTGTTTTTATGAGCAGATGCTGGTAGTTCTGTCATTTCACCCCCTTGACCCATAGAAAGCCAGGACTCCTCCTGGTGGGATTCCGACTGAGGCAGGGCATCCATTGCCCGCTGGCTCTCCTGTACAGCATCCCAGGATGCAGCTTTCCTCCGATGCTTTTTATTCTTTTTCTCCCTAATTTTATTGTGCAGTGCTTCTGATTTATGTGTATGTGACTTAGCAAGTACCTGAAATTTGTCTGTTTTAGGCTCTTCTGGTAACTTCTGTTCCATGCTCATATCAACACAAATGACATCAACATCCTTTCTAAAAGGCTTTGGTGTGTTGCTAATATTTTCTTTATCCACAAGGACAACTGTAACACCTGCTTCCTCTTCCACCTCCAAAGCACTGTATCTTCTCTTTTTTCTCTTTTTGAGCGTAGCAGTGGCATTTTCAGCATCATCATGGATTCTGGATTTTTTCAAAGGAGAAGAAATGAGATGCTGGAAATCTTTTTTCCTCTTTTTCCTCCTAGTTATTTCAGACTGTTCACTCACCAGGGAGGAGTCTCTGAAAATTTCGTGGGAATGTTTCTGAGGTCTTTCCTTATGTACAGAATACTTTTTCTTTTTCTTGTCAGAAACTGGAGTGTGGATTTCAAATCTGCGTGATTCTCCTTCCATTTTATTCCTATGTGGAAATGTGATGACAACAATGGTTTATTTTTGCTTTTTTTTTTTTTTTTTTT
>NW_012109796.1:539866-541544 GCF_000951045.1 Mandrillus leucophaeus | reverse complement strand
CCCCCCAGCTCTCCATGACATTCTCTCCACTGTCTCCCCACCCTCCTTGCCTCTTGCCACCTTCAGAGCTTGGTTTGAAGATCAGTTCTTCAAGAAAGTTTTCCCTGATTCCTTGGGCTTGGCTTGATTCCCAAGTAACATACTTTCATATTTAAAAAATAAACACTTAGTCATTTACAGGCTGTCTTCTCTGCTTAAAAAAAAAAAAAAGAAAGAAAGAAGAAAAAAAGAAAACAAGGAAGAAAAAGATGGTTTATCTGTCTTGTTCCCCTCTGTGTTTCTACCACGGAGAAGCCATTAGACCCCATTAGAGTGCAGGATCCACAAAAGGGCTTCGCAGTGGGGATATCAGGTATCCACTGACCTCAAACCAGAAGTCAGCCTCTTTGTGAAAGAAGTTGGATATGCCTTGTTAGTGTCCAACAAAGAGCAAACATTCTGCAAAACACTGGAATAAATTTCATAAGCCACTAACGTTAATACTCACATATCAGGTGTGTGCACTTGGAATTAAAATACAGTAACAGAAATGCACTTTCCAAAAGAGATGATTACACATATAATTTTGCAAACATGTCTTATTGTTCTCTTTGCTCTGTGTTGCTTCTGGGTTTCATTTTTTTTTAGATTTTATCTTTGGCTAAATAACACATTTACATGGTACAAAAATCAAAATAATCTTCGTATTTCTTCTCCTTTCTTACACAGAAGGTAACAGCTATATATTGTGATCTGCACTTGCTATTTTTCCTTAACAGACCCCAGAGCTCTCTCTATATCAGCGGTCTTTAAAGTCTGAATGCTAAGCATATTTTCTACAGAAGCTACCTAGTTTATCCTGGGTAGTAAATATCAACTGTATTAGACAAGAAATAGGTCACTCCCCCAAGTCTAACACACCTGCTTGTGCTGCCACATCCTCTCTCTCTCTCTTGCTGCAACAAAGGAAGTGTCCCTTCTTCTGTCAAAGGCTATTTCCTTCCGTTATAGGAAGGAAAATGTGTGCCGGCTCCCAACCCCCTCCTGCCTTCTCAGAGAGATAGTGGTCCCCCAGGTACCCCATCTGTCTCCTGTATCTTCAGCCTGTGTTTTCTAGCAAAACACCAATAATATTTAATCTCCTCTAACTTAAAAAAAAAAAAAAGCAACTGTCATCTAACCCTAAGTCTCATCCAGCTGTTCTCTTTCTTGCCCTTCACAGCAACATTCCTGATAGAGAAATCACTCTTTTCATTACCTCACCTTTCATCCACTTATTAACCCATATCCTTGGAGCTCCCACCCCACTACTCCACTGAGACTGCTCCAGCAAGAGTGTCCTTAAAGCCATTAACTTCAACAGATGCTTTTCAGGCCCACCTTTTAGGACCTCTTAATAAATCACAAACAGAACAGATTATTATTATTTTTTGAGACGGAGTCTCGCTCTGTCGCCCAGGCTGAAGTGCAGTGGCGTGATCTTGGCTCACTGCAAGCTGTGCCTCCCGGGTTCATGCCATTCTTCTGTCTCAGCCTCCAGAGTAGCTGGGACTACCGGTGACCACCGCAACGCCCGGCTAATTTTTTTGTATTTTTTAGTAGAGACGGAGTTTCACCGTGTTAGCCAGGATGGTCTCGATCTCCTGACCTCATGATCCACCCGCCTCGGCCTCCCAAAGTGCTGGGATTACAGGCGTGA
>NW_012109796.1:524208-539326 GCF_000951045.1 Mandrillus leucophaeus | reverse complement strand
CAGGATGGTCTCGATCTCCTGACCTCGTGATCCGCCCGTCTCGGCCTCCCAAAGTGCTGGGATTACAGGCTTGAGCCACCGCGCCCGGCCATAATCTTTGTATTTTTAGTAGAGACGGGGTTTTGCCATGTTGGCCAGTCTGGTCTTGAACTCCTGACCTCAGGTGACCCATCTGCCTCGGCCTCCCAAAGTGTCAGAATTACAGGCGTAAGCTACAGCGCCCAGCCTTGATTTCTTTATATAACATTTCCCCTTCCATCAGTTCCTTTCCTTCTTTTTTGTAAATACTTCCTCTGGTCTCTGGAGCCTAGTACAACTTTCTAAATATATAGTCTCTCCCTGCTAAAAACTTTTTAGAGTTCCCCTGTTATTCTTAATATAAAGTCAAAATCCTCACAGACCTGCAAAGGTCTTCATTTCTTCATAATCTAGCCTAGAGATGGAGAGAGGTAGGTCCATGCCTACCTCTCTACCTCTCACTTCTCTCTAGGTTTCAGAAACCCTGCTTTTTTTCAGTTCCCACCACACTTCTGGCAGTTATAATATGATCGGCTTCTTGAGGGCTGGAATTTTGGCCACCTTGCTCCCAAATGGCTCCCCAGTGCTCCAAACATATTGAAAGAACGGATATGCATTTATCCCCCCTTACTCAAAACATACACTTCCCGCCCTGCAGATATGTGCTCAAACCTGGTCCCGGATTCTCTTACCGCCTTTGAGGTGCCAGAAAAACCCCGCTCCGCTCCCGGGTGGGCGCTCCAGGGCTGAGAGGGGAGGAACTAACCAGATGTGAATTCTCCATCTTCTCACTCCCAAAGACCCAAGCCTCGGCCAGGCGCGGTGGTTCACGCCTGTAATCCCAGCACTTTGGGAGGCTGAGGCGGGTTGATCACCTGAGGTCTGGAGTTCGAGACCTGCCTGGCCAACATGGTGAAACCCCATCTCTACTAAAAATACAAAAATTACCTAGGCGTGGTGGCGGGCGCCTATAATCCCAGCTACTTGGGAGGCTGAGGCAGGAGAATCGCTTGAAATCTGGAGGCGGAGGTTGCAGTGAGCCGAGATCGCGCCACCGCACTCCAGCCTGGGCGACAAGAGCAACACTCCATCTTTAAGAAAAGAAAAAAAAAAGACCTAAACCTCAGTTTCCCCAAGATAAGGCCTGGGGCGAAGACTGCGGCCTGGAGACCTCAGGCCAAAAGGCGCGTCACCCAGAAGACGGGGAAATCCACCACCCCACGCTGGGTTTTTACGCGCGCATTTTGAAATACAGAAAAAACTAACAAAGGCGCTTTCAACTTACCCTCCGAAAGCGCTGCCACCTTTCTCCCAACCCGGAAGTGCTGCTGATGAGGAAGCGGAAGTAGTAGTGCGTCGCCTTCCGGCCCCCTCGGCGTCACGCTGTCATGGTAACACGGCTGCCGCTAGGCAGTGGAAGCGCGCGCAGTTGTCTACCCGTTTTCCTTCCAGGTCCTTTAGAGGTCAGGTGGGGTAGAGCGTACTCCTAAAACGAAGAAAGTAGGACAGAATCCCCCTCCATTGACGTACTAATGCATGCGTGCATTCCATTTATTCCAGTTTTTGGTGAACTCCAGGAACAACTTGGGAAGACAGATGATAAATCAACTAAGATAATTTCAGATTATCTAGTAAGGAAAATAAAATAGGGTAACATGATGGAGAGTGACTAGGGGACAGTGGGTACTACTTTAGATGTAAGGGAGGGCTCACTGAGGAGTGACATTTGAGCTGAGTTTTTGGTGAACTCCAGGAACAACTTGGGAAGACAGATGACAAACAAAGCAACTAAGATAATTTCTGATTACCTTGTAAGGAAAATAAAATAGGGTAACATGATGGAGAGTGACTAGGGGACAGTGAGTGCTACTTTAGATGTAAGGGAGGGCTCACTGAGGAGAGACATTTGAGCTGAGTTCTAAATGAAAAGGGCAGGCAAAAAATCTAGACAGAAGAGTGTTCCAGACTGGAAGGGAATGGAAAAGTCCTGAACTTGGTTGCTGGAGGACCTGGGAGAAGACCAGAGCAGCTGGAGCACAGAGTGAATTCACAGAGTGAACCCACAGGGTGACAGGTCGCACACGCCCAGCCTAAGTGAATGCATGTGAATGCAGGGGAGAGGGTAGGAGATGAAGTCAGAGGTCTGCAGGTGCAGAGTCTGATGGATGTTAAGCTTGGACGAAGTCTCAGAAGGTTAGAGCTGGCAGGAGTTTGGAGATCTATCCCAGTCTTCCCATTTCAACAGAGTCCTGAAAAGACCTAGCTAAAAGGGCAGCTTTAACCTGGTTATCAATTCAAGGCCATTATATTTACCAACCAAACGTTTAACCGTTTTGGATAGGGAACATATACGATACAGGCAACAAGTTTTCTCACTTAATCCTTCTAGGTATCTATGAGGTATTATTAGCCCCACCTTGTGGATAAGAAACCTGGGTTTACAGTAACTTGTCAAAGGTGACTTAAATGGGCCAGCCAGAAATCAGACCTATGCTCTTTCTACTACTCCACTATCTTGCCCCTCACTGTTCCACCTGACTTCTATGTGATCTGCCAAGTGTCTTTGATTTAAAAATGCACAACCTATGCTTCCGTGAAAGTCTGGAAGGGAAGCAGGTTGGAGAAACAATGAACCTATATATGCTGCTCTGGGATGTGGATGTGCAGTTGGAGCTCTGTCCGGAGAAGTCTGTAAATGTGGTGGTGTCCACTGTTGATACGTAAGGCCTTGAAGTCCAGGTTCGTCATTGGTGTCACGTGTTCTGTGGTGAGCCCACTTACCCAGAGCCTTGTGGTGCTAGTGATGCATGAATGAACCCACAAAAGGCTGGCACTAGAGGAGAGATTAGAGATCATACAGGTTAGTGGTTTCCAATCCTCCTCCAACTGCACCAATCACTTGGGAAGCTTTTTTGTTTTGTTTTGTTTTAAATGCAGATTCTCAACTTTGCAATGGATTTTATAATAAACACTATTGTATCACATTAAAATCTTCGAACATGATAATGACATTGTAGTTATACATGGGAATGTCCTTGCTACCTGATGAAGTACCTAGGGTTAAATATGGTGTTGACAGATACTTTTTCAGGTGATTTTGTAACGTGTGTATGTGCATACTCACACACTCACAGAGAGAGAGCAAGAAAATGTGGCCAGTGCTGGGGATGGATGAATCTGTTAGTCCAAACTACACCATTTTGTAAGCCCCCTGCCATTCCACAGACCTTGGTTAAAGTGAAACATTCCACGGGGGTTCAGGCGGTGAGAAACAGCATGCCTCTTATCATATTCTGCTGGGAGAAAGTGCCAGGAACATCACATTCCACCAGAACAAGGGCCAAACTGCCTCCTCATGGGAATACCTTATCAACATCTTCCCAGGCAGTAGGCTATTCCCCCCGGGGCCCCTCCCTGCCCAGGCCTATAATTTCCCCAGCTTGTAAGCAGCGGTGGGCACTGGCATTAAGCTGGTCTCCCACCTCTGTAGGTCTTATGCTGGACATAAAGCCTGCGTTTGCTGTAGAGCCACCACTCTCTCTTTCTTTAACCCTCCCCTTCCCTTCAAAATCTAACAGAATCTAGGTGAAGCCTATATGTATTTTCATTGTATTCTTCTTTTGACTTTCAACTTTTCTATAGGTTTGAACTTTTTCACAAAGTTGGGGGTGGGTGGTTAAGGGGTTTTTTAAAAATGCAGCATCTGTCCTGGTGAGGTGGCTCATGTCATTATCAGAGCAAGACTCTGTCTCTTAAAAAAAGAAAAATAAAAAAAAGAGAGCCTCAGGTGACGTTTCCAGATATTCTGATTCAGTGAGTCCTGTGAATCTTCGTTTTTCTTTTTTTGGCACACGTTCTCATTCTGTCATCTAGACTAGAATGTAGTTGCCCAAACACGGCTCATTGTAGTCTCAACCTCCTCCAGCGATCCTCCTGCCTCAGCCTCCCCATAACTGGGACCACAGGTGTGTGCCACTACACCTGGCTAATTTTTTAAATTTTTGGTAGGGATGAGACCTCACCATGTTGTCCAGGCTGGTCTCAAACTCCTGGCCTCAGGCCATCCTCCCTCCTAGGCTTCCCAAAGCAATGGGATTACATGGGTGAGCCACCGAGCCCAGCCCAAATCTGTATTTTTCAATTTCCCTTCATTCTGTTGCTTAAATTTGGGAACCATTGGTCTAATCCAACTCTAGACTTTCCTTGTCACCCATCTCACAGGACCAAAAAAAAAAAAAAAAAAAAGCCCATTGGATCCAACGAGTCCTCCCAGTGGGTCAGCCTCAGCATCAGGCTTGGAATGCCTTTCGTGCTCTCTCTGGGGTGTGTGTGCGGCGCAAGGAGTAGAGGTGGGGAGGGTTTGTGAGTGGAATGGGGGTGAGCAGAGGATGGAGTCTTTGACTTGAAAGACTAGTGTAAATGACCCTCTAAGAGCCACGCCGCTTTGAACGCAACCCACTGGAGATTCTCGGTTCTTCTGTATCGATTCAGGAAAACTCCAAACAAGTCCACACTGGTAGCCACCAAGAGTTTCTTGAAAGAAAAGTACAAGCCGAGCCGGGCTCTGTTGGCGTCCCGTCGCCATGGAGACGGGCCGTTGCATTCGTCCTCCAGGGGTGGTCTTGGTTTTCTTTCCTCTCCCAGTCCGCAGCGCGGGGCCCAGGAGACACCCTGAGGACCCGGCGGGGCTTCTTCAGGGCTCCGGAGCTCTTTGCAATGAGGAGCCGCGCGAGGGGGGCGCGCCTGGCTCCAGAGGGGTCCTGGCATCTGAGTTTCCCCCCTAGGATCCCGGTGGTGCGGCCCGGGTCGCCCGGCAGGCGCCTCGGAGCTCCCAGCTGGCCTGGACTTGGGGAAGCGCGCCCAACCCAGCCCGCGGGCCGACTCCCCGGCGACCCCAAGGATGCCAGAGGGCAGGAACGCCGGCCTGGACCCCACGCGATGGAGGAAGCAGCAGCAGCCTGTGCGCCGCACGGTCAGCCAGGTCTGCCCGCCCCCGCGGCGGCCCCTGACCGTGGCGGACATCCGTCCCGGCATGGAGAACGAGCGGCTGGGGGTCGTGCGGGACTCCATGTTTCAGAACCCGCTCATCGTCAAGGTGAGCACCCCACGCCCACCGCGCTTTCGCAGTCGCCGGCTCCGAGCACCCACGCCGCCGGGGGTCCCCACCCGCCGCACCCTGGCCCCTCGGCCCGGGGTCCGAGCGCAGCGTGGGAACCTCCAGCTCTGGTCCAGACAGGCTGGAACCCCCGTGCAGGTCGCGTCGCCTCTCTGAGCCTCGGTTTCCCCATCCTCACAGTGGGATGATAATGGCACCACTAAAGGGACTCATTGGGAAGACTGAATAAGGGTAATTTCTGCGGGACCCCGGGACAGAGCCTGACATGGGGTAAGCCTGCAATGGGGGCTGCTGTGGTTTCCCACAGAGTGAACCCCACAGGGTGAGAGGTCGCACACGCCCAGCCTAAGTCCTGGCTGCCAGAACTCCTAGGGTAAAGGCCGCCTCTCCCGTTCCCCTGCACGCCTGGGTTACGTCTATGCAGCGGGGGCTCCGTGTCTGTCCTGGAAGCATCACGTCGAATATTCATTTCCGTCCAGTCATACTTATTTCTAACCCAAATTACAACTCTAAGAGAAAAAAAGCACAGTCTTTGGCCTAGGAGGCTCCGCAGACAAGAATGAGGGAGCTGCGATTTCGGGCTAGATCACATTGCGCTTCCCTCCTCCCCACCTTTAGCCTCGCTTCCCGCTGATGGGAAACCAACACTGCTGTGGCGGCCACACCTTCCCGGGGGCTACGGGAGAAGTCAGGCTGAGGCTTGGGGGTCGGGTAGCAAGCCTCGGGGCGAATTTATCTTGCGCCGCTGGAGGGCAGTGCGCCTTTAAAAATGCGCTCCGCGTCCCAGGTGCGGGAGTGGAAGGCGCAGGTGGTAACCGTGGATTCAGCAACAATTATTTGTGTGACCGCCAGGCGCTGAGTAGAGCCCAGAGGTGGTGGTGGCGATTTGTTTTTGTTTTGGGGAAAAGGGAACCCGTGCTAGAATTAACTGAGTTAATTGGCTCCTGGCAAAACATTGACTCCCTCCTCTTGCCTTCCCTAAACTCGGTCCTGCAGAGGAGGAAGGATACTGCCCAGGTGCAGGCTGCACCTGGGCGAGGCTGACTTACCGTGCTCGTGCCTTTCCATCGAATAGGCCCCTTGGGCCCCTCAAAGTGGAACAAGGTCCTTCACTTACTTCTAGATGAGAAGAGCCACTCTCAGTGGACACGCAGGACAGGCAGGTGGGGCTCACTATTCTTGTATCAAGGAGAGAATCACGCCCGCCACCTCTGACTACCTACGTTAAGGTTAGGTCGTTGCTTTTGTTCAAGTAGTTAGTAGGGAGCCAACTTCTTCCTACTGAAGTGTAGAGTGAGGGCATATGGAGTTATTCTCCATGGTGAGTTAGCATGTGATGCCCACGCTGAGCGATATGTACGTACACACACGTACATGCATATGCATTTCCGTATGCACCCATATACATACTGTTTACATCTATCATGTATACATGCATGCGTATAATATGCATGTACATATGTGTAAAATGTATGTACATATGTGTAAATTTCCCCCTTCTTTTCCTTTTTCCTTTTGCTTCCCCCGGCCCACCCAGCTTTATCGAGGACAGCATTTGGCCTCTGGATGGCACTAGCTGAACAGCTTCCAGGACCGATTCAATCCCTGATTTCTGAACCCAAGCTTAGGGTTGGAAAATGTACAGGAGATGACTCACCCACGACTGGGGTTCTGTCTTCAGGGCACGAGATGCAGAGCGGGTCTGCCCTGGCCCCTGGTGACCATGCTGGAGCAGCAGGGACCCACTTCCAGGCTCCCGCTCCCTGAAGATGGAGCCTGGGGTTCTCTTCTTCCATCAGGGGCCGCCAGGGGGCAGCCTTTACCTCTGGCTTTCCTTAGTGGGTTCTTCAGGGTCTGTAAGGTACTTTCTGGAGCAGTTAAGATGACATCCACTTTTCGGTATTTACCATGTCATATAATATTAGAATATCTTATAACTGTAGAGGTCAAAACCTGACCTAAATAGAAGTTGGCAGAGAAATTGACCACAAAGGGAAGCTTGACCGTTACCTTTTCCAGACCCCTTTTGCAAATGAGCACACTGAGGCCACCTCTGTTTTGTTTGTTTTTTGTTTTTGTTTTTATTTTGCTGAAGGTTTTGGCAGAGCTTGGGTTTGCAGCTTCGTTGGCTAACTCCCATCCCAGCATTATTTTTACCACTCCAAACAGCTTCCTATATTATTATTTTTTTAATTATGAAACAACTTTGGTGTTTTTGACTTTAAAGAAAAAGGGAAAATGGAAAATATGTGAGGTTGTGGAGCTTTAAGATTTTTTTCTTTGCATGTTATGGAAATTTCTATTGAGCTCGGCTTGTGGATTTCTTCATTGTGGCGTGTCAGTTTCACAACCACAGATTTTCAGATCCCCGTGGTAGCCTGTGCCTCCCTGCTATGTATGGTAGAGGTTGGGAGTGCACTCTGCCTTGGTGTCTTTAGGAGGGTCATTAGAACTAAAGTATATTTTGGTTTTGTCTAAGTCTGAACCTGAAGGTGTGCATCTATATTGGAAGACTATAGCACCTTAGAAATAGGCATTTATTCTACCGTATTGGGGGGTTGTTTCTTGGGTTGCTTTCTCCAATGAATAGGAACAGCATTTTTTTTTCATTTAAAATGTAGAAACACTGACTGAACAAACTCAACAGTGTTATTTCACATCCATAAAATTTACCAGGATGTATACACATCAGTTATTCAAGAACACGTTGGCCGGACGCGGTGGCTCAAGCCTGTAATCCCAGCACTTTGGGAGGCCGAGTTGGGTGGATCACAAGGTCAGGAGATCAAGATCATCCTGGTGAACACGGTGAAACCCCGTCTCTACTAAAAAATACAAAAAACTAGCCGGGCGAGGTGGAGGGCACCTGTAGTCCCAGCTACTTGGGAGGCTGAGGCAGGAGAATGTCGTAAAAACCCGGGAGGCGGAGCTTGCAGTGAGCTGAGATCCAGCCACTGCACTCCACCCTGGGCAACAGAGCGAGACTCCGTCTCAAAAAAAAAACAAAAAAAAAGAACATGTCTGCAAAATGCCACTGTAACCAAATGAAAAGTGAAAAACTGAAACATCCAAGCAGGTATTTTATCTACAAATGCTCAACAATCATTTGCCTCATTTAAAACCAAGTCAACTGGTTATTTCATAGGAGTGATTGAATCAAGTCAGTGTTTTACGTGGCCACAAAAGATGTAAATATTTTCCATTAGAAAGGGTTTCGACTCTAGTGTAGACAGTGATGTGCAGTTAGCCAGTTTTCCTTCAAATGTGACTCTGGGAAGAATAAAATTAAATAGAGAAAGAACCAAGCTTCTCCCTGCTTGGTTCTCATTTCTCCAGAATTCTGTGACTCCACACAGAATCCTGCTACAATAGCCTTCAAGACTCCTTCACAAAACCTGTCAGGGTTGCACCTTTCTTGCCATCGGAACTCAGCTGATAACCTGTCAATACAATTATAGGGAGAGACTGCTTGGTTTGCTCCCCTGACAGCCTTGGATCTTCTGTCGCCCTGGAGAGGCTGCCTATGTACAGGGGTGGAATTTATGGAATCGAGCACCCTTAGAAAGTGCAAATGATCCTGGCACCTGATTTTTTCATAATTTATTACTGACTTTGTTTTTCTGTGGGATTTTATGTAACCAATAAGAAGTGCAGGCATTTGTAAAATAGAGTCATAGAATATAGACACAGCATTTGGGGCTAGAGGGAATCTTACAGACATCTAGTCCACCTTCTTTTTTGAGAAGCTCAAGGCCCAGTGAGGGGAACAGACCCATCTGAGGTGCTATCCTCACCTGGTGGCAGAAGTGGGATGAGACTCAGGTCTCCTGGCTTCCAGCCCCACGTTCTTTTGGCCACAACATACGATTAATTAACCAAAGACAGTCCAGGTTGGTAACATCCTGTACAGCAGGCAGTCAAACAGTGTTCACAGGTGAACCAGATTCCAATATCATTTCATTCAGTGTTCCTTCCAAAGTGAGCTCTACTGATTTCTTAGGACTTGTTGACAGCCAAGAAATATTTGTTGAAGGTTTACCAAGTGCCCAGTGCCACCCTAAGCTTTCCTGGGGGCATAGAAAGAAGTTTAGAATTCAGTGTTGCTGAGTTTCACAGGAGTCAACCATTTACTATTTAGCTGGGGAGATGGGATACATACACACGTTTATAAATGTTCAGATAGAGATGAACGCAAAGAGGCAGGCAGCTTAGCACAGCACCTGCCGTAAGGAAAGCTCTTGGGAAATGTTAGCTCTTATTCACACACACAAACACACACACACACACACACACACACACGAGGCATGTATGCACAAATAAGACAGGCATTGTGATGTGTCTCCACCCCCATAGTTTGCAAGTGAACTACACTGCCCAGAGAGTTCAGATTTGTGGGAAGGGAGCTCTGGGCAGGTCTCAGGAACCTGGAAGCAGACCTTGAAAAGTGAAAAAGCAGAGCTGGGAAAGTCATTCAGCTCAATTCCGCCCTCCTCAGCTCCTAAATGCTTGTAGGTTTTCACCCCAACTTGAGTCCTAGTTTACAAGACCCAGTGCTGCTGCTGGGATCATTATCATTATCATCACGAGGAAGCGTTTATTTAGAGCCAGTGTGTTCAAATTGGATGCTCTACAAAATTAGGCAACCACACCATGCCCACTAATAGCTTAACATCTCTAATAAATATTGATGCCGGCGAACATAAAGGCAGGGAGAGAGACCAGCACAAAGAAGGCAGACAAAAGCACAGTTGTACAAATATCCCAGCGTGGGTCAGTATTTTTATGACATTTGAGTACAATCTGAAAATGTGACATGCAGCTTTATTGTTGAAGAGAATATACCCCTGATTGCTCCAATCCTTTTACATTCAATTACAATGTAATAGGAGAAAATAAAACCTTAGGAAGGGATTAAAAAATGAGCTGCCCATTCTAACGGCCCCATCTTGGAGGGCCAGTGGATCGGTTTCATTTTTCTAGAGAGTGCTGTGGGTTGATCCATCCTTGCAACTCTCTCCCACTTGGCCCTTTTTTCTTCTTTTTAAACCAAAGCCTCCCGCTTCCGGGTGCCCGGTTACATCCTTCAGTGAGTCGGGCTGAGGCAGGAAACTAACTCCCCTGCCCAGCCCCTTGGCCATTTCAGAAAGCCGAGCTTCCCCCTTCCCCAGCTTGTCACCACCCTGGGGCAGCCGCTGCCCTGCCGGAGGAGCGCGCTGTCCTCTTTGTCCCTCTGAAGAAGGTGTGCTTTGGCTTTGAAGCATTAATTAAGCGTAGACCTCAGCCCCAAGCACTTGGGTTCCTCCTGTTGAACTCAGCACCTCCTGATTACGTGGCTCTCAGAACACTGCGGTGGCGTGGCGGGAAGGCCATTCCTCCAGAATAATTCTGAGACTGGAGTGAACTTATCAGAGGTCCCTTCTCACACCTTCCAGAGCGTTCCGGGCTCAAGTGTTGCTCACTGTATAATCCTGCCTGCTTGTTCCTTATCTTGAAAGACAAAGTTTTCTTCATTTACAAATGACCCTGTGTATGAAATTTCAAACCCCATTTTCTATTGCAGTGGTTTGCACACTGCTCTGTGGTCTTCAGGAGCACTGGAGGTCTCGTAAAATGTCTGATTCAAACAGCCTTTTAAGAAAATGCATCTTTATATTTAAAGTTTAATAAAAACATCAATACAATTAAATGTATTTTATATCAAATGCTAACAATGGAGACCAACAACATGTTAGCTATGCCTGAAGTTTGCTAGCTTTGGGGTGTTAGTTCTGTGTGTGTGTGTGTGTGTGTGTGTATGTGTGTCATGAATGTAAATGTGTCACAGACAATGAACATTGTAACCAGGCATAGGATTTTGGGCTGAGCGAATCCCTTCGAGTAGGACAGTGTGCAGAGGGCTTTGCGGTGGTCCCTGAGACCTGGGCTGTGTTAAACCTTAGACCCATCTGCTGGGCTCTCACTCCTGCCTCAAGAATCTCAGGTTGGTTGGGCAAAAACGAGGGAAGGCACACAGTCACACTCATCCAGTGCCTGGTTGATTTTGGCATGTGCCGTAACTGTTGAGTGCTTCTCATCTGATCTTTTGTATTCTTTTTTTTTTTTATTTTTGAGACAAAGTTTTGCTCTCATTGCCCAGGCCGGAGTGCAGTGGCCTGATCTCGGCTCACCACAACCTCTGCCTCCCCAGTTCAAGGGATTCTGCTGCCTCAGCCTCCCTAGTAGCTGGGATTACAGGCATGCGCCACCACGCCAGGCTAATTTTGTATTTTTTTTTTAGTAGAGACGGGGTTTCTCCATGTTGGTCAGGCTGGTCTCGAACTCCCAACCTCAGGTGATCCACCCACCTCAGTGCTGGGATTATAGGTGTGAACCACCACGCCCGGCCAGGCTGGAGTGCAGTGGTGCAGTCTCACTCACTGCAGCCTCCACCTCCTGGGTTCAAGTGATTCTCCTGCCTCAGCCACCCGAGTAGCTGGGATTATAGGCATATACCACCACGCCCAGCTAATTTTTGTATTTTTAGTAGAGACGGGGTTTCACCATGTTGGCCAGGCTGGTCTTGAACTCCTGACCTCAAGTGATCTGCCCGCTTTGGCCTCCCAAAGTGCTGGGATTACAGGCGTGAGCCACTGCGCCCGGCTGATCTTTTGTATTAGTTTTTTTAAAATGCCAGCATTTGTTGGTCATTGGTAATGATTCAACTTTAAATAAAATTGTCCTTGGAATCTTCTTTCAAGCTCCTGCATCAGTATGTGAAGACCACAGTATAAATGAGGAGGGCTGTTAAAATGATTCCAGACTGCAACTTTTGTTTTCTTTCTTTCCTTTTTTTTTTTTTTTTTGAGACAGAGTCTCGCTCTATCGCCCAGGCAGGAGTGCAGTGGCGCAATCTTGGCTCACTGCAACCTCTGCCTCCCGGTTCAAGCAATTCTCTTGCCTCAGCCTTCCGAGTAGCTGGGATTTCAGGCTCCTGCCACCACGCCCAGCTAATTTTTGAACTTTTAGTAGAAACGGGGTTTCACCATGTTGGCCGGGCTGTTCTCGAACCCCTGACCTCATGATCCACCCACCTTGGCCTCCCAAATTGCTGGGATTACAGGCATGAGCCACCACGCCTGGCCACAGCTTTTGTTTTCACGCAACCACAAAAGATATCGAAGTAGGTTGGTTGCCCAGGCAGATAGAAAATTGCAGCTACTTCAGCAGAGAGGAAGGCCAGCAGTGTGGTATAGATGCCAGGTTGGAGCCAGCAGATCCTGGAGTGAGTTCTGTCTCAGCCACTTACTGGCTCTGTCACCCCACCCACGAGACTACTTACCCTTTAAGCCTCAGTTTCCCCTGCTTTAAAATGTAATGGTAATAGCACCCTAGCATGGGAGAGTTTTGAGGATTCAATGAGACAATGCAGGCAGGGTCTGCCCCAGGAAAGAGCTTAGTAAGTGAGCATTTTGTTATTTTCCTTTATCCTTAGTCCAAATATTTATGTTTCTCAAAGCTACCTTATTGTTCTCAGCAATTGAAGTCAACGTTAAATGTCTGAACTTATAAAGAAATGGAGAATGAGACAAATCCGCCTAAGTGCTTACAGTTTTTCCCCCTTTCTGTTCTCACTGAAAAATACTGTCACCCGGCCGGGCGCGGTGGCTCATGCCTGTAATCCCAGCACTTTGGGAGGCTGAGACGGGCGCATCACGAGGTCAGGAGATCGAGACCATCCTGGCTAACACGGTGAAACCCCATCTCTACTAAAAATACAAAAAAAATTAGCCAGGCTTGGTGGCGGGCGCCTGTAGTCCCAGCTACTCGGGAGGCTGAGGCAGGAGAATGGCGGGAACCCGGGAGGCGGAGCTTGCAGTGAGCTGAGATCGCGCCACCGCACTCCAGCGTGGGCGACAGAGCGAGACACCGTCTCAAAAAACACACACACACACACAAAAAAACAAAATACTGAATACTGTCACCCACCTCATCTTGTGTTACCTGTGGCCATGTACCCTGGCAGATGGGTGTGCCCTAGTTGCCAGTGATGAGTGCCGAGCTTACCCCTTGAGGATTCTTGGGGAAGTGGCTTAATTTCTCAGCCTGGGTTTCCTGATTTGGAGAGTTTGGGTACTAAGACCTACCCTACCTACATCTCAAGGTTGTAACGTGGTTGGATTCAAATGAGATACTATATGATGGAAGAGATTATGGCGAAGTGGAATGAGGTCAGGAGTTCTTAATTGAGGGGGGCAGTTTTGCTCCCCAGGAAACATTGGGCCATGTCTGGAGACGTTTTTGGTTATTACATCTGGGGAGGGGGTGCTAGTGGCATCTGGTGGGCAGAGGACAGAGATGCTGCTCAGCATCCTGCTATACACAGGACAGTGTCCCCCACCCCAAAACGAGGAATCCTCTGGCCCCAAATGTCAATAGCGCCAAGGCCGAGAAGCCCTGAACCAGGAGACATAAAGGAGACGTGGGAACTCTGTTATCCTTCACCCATGGTTCATGGTCTCTTGAAACCTAATGCAAAGACTCTAGCAATGAGCTGGTTTGGTTTTAATTGCTTCTCTACCCATTGTTTGCTTCCGATTGTCTTCCTCCCATACATTTTATGGCTATTTAAAATCCCCCCTCTTTGAATCCGTTTCCTTTCCCTGAGCAACGTAGCCTACATGAGTTTGCTAGCTTTTGTCTGAGACTTGTCAATCTCTAGACTCACCCATGTTGTCCTTTAAAAAAATAAAAAGCATTTCCAGCAATCCATACAGTGTGGCTCAATAATTCATTAGATAAACTAATTAGCAAAGGAACTGATTTGTTGAGTAATCACTGACCAGTAGACAAGCTTTGTTTCCTCGGTGCACCAACTTCTAAGGGTTTTATTTGGTTTGGTTTTGTTTTCCTCAGCATGAACTAATCTAAGATTTAAAACAAAATTGATGTAGTACACCAGAAATTAAGCTCACAGTGGTCCAGGGCCCCATCACAGACTCTGTGCTCTCATTGTGGCACTAAATACAGCATTTCGGGGAAGCAAATAAATATGCTTTATAAAGAAAACAGCTGTATTTTTCCACCCAATCATTTAAAGGCACATCAGGGTTCGGGCAAGAAACTGACAGACATGGGTCAATGAACAGAAAGGTCAACATGAGTAGCACACAGGAGGGAGAATGGCCACCAAAAGGATTGTGGAAAACCCATAATGAGCCAAAAAGAGGGATTTTTGATCTTTTATATGAACCAAACAATACATATTTGGGAGACCAGTGAACTCAGAAGCATGCAAGATAAATTTCTTTGTGTGGATCGAAATCTTTTGTGTTTGTCCAGAAGAAGGAAAGTGGAGGCTCAGAACTCTTTGATTTCAAGGTATGTATGGCATTAGTGAGAGGCCACACCGCTGCCAGGTGGCTGGCTGTTTGTAACCAATAGCACAGTGTCTAAGCGGTGCCATGGCATCAGAGAAGCAGCCCTAGCGAGCCAAAGCTCGGATGCCACAGCCTCCCACAAAGATGGGGCACCCAAAAAGGCAACGAGAGAGGTGATCTTTCGGCCACAGCATTTCTGTTGAGGGAATTAGAAAATCTACTGGCAGCTTTATTAGTTAATTTTACTGGACAATAGTGAATTTGGCCGTGTCACCACGTTAAAATGCCATCATAATATTCCCATTATGTAGAACTGCATTTGTATTTTCCACCTGCTTCCCAGGAGATCTTTAAGAACCAAGATATTGGCTTTTTTTTTTCTTTGTATGCATTGAAGACTGCTAATGAACCCATCAGCCAATGAGCAAATATTTATTGAACACCTACAATGTGCAAGGGACCGGAGGAAACACAAGAGGTTGAAGACTTTGTTTCCAAGAAGTTGTAGCCTGATCAGAGAGAACCAGACTTTGCACACTAAAATCCATAAGTTATTAAAAGTGGGTGGCTGGGCCGGGCGCGGTGGCTCAAGCCTGTAGTCCCAGCACTTTGGGAGGCCGAGACGGGC
>NW_012109796.1:521662-523273 GCF_000951045.1 Mandrillus leucophaeus | reverse complement strand
AAAAAAAAATTAACTGGGCATGGTGGTGCACACCTGTAATCCCAGGTACTCGCAAGGCTGAGGCAGGAGAATTGCCTGAACCCAGGAGGTGGAGGTTGCAGTGAGCCGAGGTTGCACCATTGCACTCCAGCCTGCAGCCTGGGCTACTGAGTGAGACTCTGTCTCAAAAAAAAAAAAAAAAAAGAACAGAACAATAATTCCATGATTCTGTGCATTCATTCACTCACAGATTTAATTAACACTTTTTGAGCACATAATGTGTACCAGGCACAGTGCCAGGCACCAAGGAGACAGGGGTAAACCCACCTGGATATAGGCTTTGTCCTTGAAGAGCTTACAATCTAGCAGGCAGAAGCAGACATAAGATGAAAATCAACAGCAAAGTGGTACAGACATGGCCAGAGCCATCCGGACGGGATCCATGCCCAGCACTGAGAGCAGCTCCATCTTCACCTGGACGAAAGGAGATGAGGAAAGCTCTCATAGGCTGATGGTTTGGCTTGTGTCTTTTTTTTTTTTTTCCTTTTGAGACAGAGTCTTGCTCTGTCATCCAGGCTGGAGTGCAGTGCCATGATATCGGCTCACTGCAACCTCCACCTCCTGGGTTCAAGTGATTCTCCTGCCTCAGCCTCCCGAGTAGCTGGAATTACAGGCGCCCGCCACCACACCCAGCTAATTTTTGAATTTTTAGTAGAGATGGGGTTTGTTTCACCATGTTGGCCAGGCTGGCCTCAAACTCCTGACCTTAGGTGATCCGCCCAGCTTGGCCTCCCAAAGTGATGGGATGACAGGCATGAGCCACCATGCCTGGCCTTGGGCTGAGTCTTGACACAAAGATTAGCAAGTATGTGGGGGGAACTGAAGAGGTGGAGGCAGAGGGAGATCCAGATTTTGCCAGGCTTAAAGTTTATGCAATGTTGGGATCCCTCTTTAAGAAACAGAATACAGAATTACAAATAATTTTGAAAATTAAGTCCAAGGCCTTGGAATGGGCCCTGTGCTGGAGAGTGACCCTGAAGCTAAACTTCACTAGTTTCATGGTAAATCAACTTTGGGAGAGAAAAAGCTTCCCAGGAGAAGAGAGAGCGTGTTCAGTGGGGCTGGAATTTGGGGGGATGCACGCTAGACCATTAGACTTGAGAATCCTCGATTCTCCTCCTGGCTGCATGATATTCAGTCATTCATTCATTTCTTCACTAAGCATTGCACAGTTCCCCTGGACCAGGCACACCGGGTCCTGGCACCACAGCGAGGAGTTCACAGTCTACTGCACACTCTCATTGGCTCTGAAACCTTGAATGAATCACTAGATGTCTCTAAGCCTTGATTCTGTACACCTGAATGGCTTCTCTCCCATCCTTCACTTGCTCATTTGACCATTTGCAAACTGTTTATTGGGGAGCTGTTATGTGTGCGGGGCCTTAGGGACACCTCAGTGGATAAGACAGCCTTAGTACCTGCCAGCAGGTGGCTTCTTCTTTTTCTTTCGAGATGGAGTTTCACTCTTGTTGCCCAGGCTGGATTGCAATGGTGCAATCTCAGCTCATTGCAACCTCCGCCACCCAGGTTCAAGTGATTCTCCTGCCTCAGCCTCCCCAGTAGCTGGGATTC
>NW_012109796.1:520477-521107 GCF_000951045.1 Mandrillus leucophaeus | reverse complement strand
AAAAAAAAGTGGGTGGCTGGAGGTAGTGACTCACACCTGTAATCGCAGTACTTTGGGAGACTGAGGCAGGAGGATGGTTTGAGCCCAGGAGTTTGAAACCAGCCTGCACAACATAATGAGACCTGGCATCCACAAAATTTAAAAAAATTAGGCGGTTGTGGTAGTGTGCACCTGTAGTCTCAGCTACTCAGGAAACTGAGGCAGAAGGATTGCCTGAGGCCAGGAGGTTGAGGCTGCAGTGAGCTATGATCACACCACTGCACTCCAGCCTAGGTGATAGAGCAAGACCTTGACAAAAAAAAAAAAGTGGAAGGAGAGGTGATGAGAGGCCAGAATGCTACGTTTAAGAGTTGAGGCAGGAGCTGTGTTGGGGCTTTCCAGGCAGCTCAGAGAGCTGATGAGGTTGGGCTGGGCCTGTAGGATGGACCGGATTCCACTGGGGGAACAGGACAGGAAGGGGACACCTAGAGCAAAGGCACATCACCTGGTATGTGCAAGGTGTTCTCAGCAAGAATGGACATACCTGTAATCCCAACACTTTGGGAGGCTGAGGTGGGTGGATCACTTGAGGCCAGGAGTTCGAGACCAGCCTGGCCAACATGGTAAAACCCTGTCTCTACTAAAAATACA
>NW_012109796.1:516207-518567 GCF_000951045.1 Mandrillus leucophaeus | reverse complement strand
TGTTGCCCAGGCTGGATTGCAATGGTGCAATCTCAGCTCATTGCAACCTCCGCCACCCAGGTTCAAGTGATTCTCCTGCCTCAGCCTCCCCAGTAGCTGGGATTCTAGGCTTGCACCACCAAGCCCGGCTAATTTTTGTATTTTTGTAGAGAGGGGATTTCACCATGTTGGCCAGGCTGGTCTTGAACTCCCAACCTCAGGTGATCCACCTGCCTCGGCCTCCCAAAGTGCTGGGATTACAGCCGTGAGCCACTGTGCCCAGCCCAGCAGGTGGCTTTGAAGACCCTGCAGAAGACAGACAGTAAAGCCAAGGACCCCTCACTCAGAGATACACATTGCGGAGGAGTGCAGGGTGCTCAGAGGCTAGCGAAGCCCCAGCTGGAGGATAACACGGATGCTACGTTTTAGCCCAGCCTTTCGAGCTGAGGGGGTCCTGGTCAGTGAAGAGGTACTGGAAGTAGAGTGTGTATGTGTCCGTGTTCGGGTGATCAGTGAGACGAGACTGTTCCAGGCAAAATAAGAGATTTTATGAGAAGATCCAAAGCAAGGAGGAGCCTGGAGCTGTGGGGAAAGAGGGCCAGGGGGCTGCAGTGAAGCAGCAGGGAAAGGCAGCACTGAGGTGAGGCTGGGCAGGAAGTCAGAGGTCAGGGACACCTGCAGGAGTCAAAGCAGGGGGAATACACAAAGGGCTGAGAGACAGGTCCAGAAACCAACAAGAGGCTGCAGCAACCACACCTCCTTCCCTCCACTGAAGGTGACAACAGGCTGGCAAAGGGATACACTCTCAGCTGCAGCGTGCTGCGGTGTGACAGCTGGGATGGACATGTTAGTTGCATTCTGGTCCCCAACCAGGCCAGGCACGGATGGCAGGATGTGTGCCTCCAGGCTGGTTTAGGGTTGGTGACTACGATTCGTTTATTTTTTGTAAGTTACACAAGCCCAAGTCTGTCGCACTCTGTATTTTCACCAAGTTGTTTGAGGGAACCTGCTGGAGCAATTCTGGGGTGTCCCTTAGGGCTGAGTGTTGGGCTTCGCGGCTGCCTCCAAAACCTTTACAAACCGTCACTGAAGATTTTGCTGTCTCTGTAGGCACCCCAGTGGGCATAAATTCAGAGGTTTAAGCAAGTCTTTTAAAAACTCCCCTTCTAAAAGGACAGCACCTGTTGGGCGAACCTGAAAGCTCTGTCTTTTCTTAGGCAGCCGCTTGCTTCTTGGGGAGATCTTCCCAGGATCACCTCTCAGGATGCTCACGGGCCTGACTTCTCCCGGAGTGGGAGGATGAGGAGGAGGCTGAGCCTGGGTCTGGGTTTCCAGGAGGCTCCTGGCTGTAGACCATTTGATCAGCTGATAGCTCAGTGTGCCCACTGACAGCAGCTGCCCTCTGTGCAATGTGCTCACTGTATGCCGGGCACCGTGCCTCTCCCTTACATCTTTGCAACAATCCTGAGACGGGATGACTATCATTCCCATTTTACAGATGGGGAAGCCGAGGCTTATAGAGGTTACAGAAATTGCCCGTAGTCACCCAGCTCATGCCTGGACGAACCAGGCTTCCAACCAAGTCTTTCATCCTGAAGTCTGAGGTTGTAACCACCGTGCAGATCCAAAGAACTTAGTGACATCAGTGGCCATCACTTCTTGAGTACCTGACCAAGTGCCAGATCTTTTACATATATTATCTCAACTCTGCAAGCTCCATGTCTGGAGCCCAGAAGGGCTCAGAAACATGCTTAAGGCCACATGAAGGGTAAATGGCAGGACTGGGGCTTGCAGTGTGGCCTGAGTGAGTCCACAGCCTGTCATGCTTCCTACATGTTAACGCCACATTGCCCGTTACCCTGGGAGACCCCTTTGTCCTGATGGGAGAGAAGAATCCAGTTAATCCATGTGCTTATCACCTGCGTCTATATCTATCTGAAGGGTCAAACTCATCTGGGGATGTGTTTTCTGTTCTCCAAGGACCTTACAGTCTAGTTGGGCAGAAAAGTCGCATCACACATGTGCACCTACGGCCAGAAGTTGACTGCACAAGGCTGAAACCAATGCAGCCAAGACATCCGTGGCTGTTAAAAAAGAGTTAGGAGGCCGGGCGTGGTGGCTCACACCTGTAATCCGAGCACTTTGGGAGGCCGAGGCGGGCAGATCATGAGGTCAGGAGATGGAGATCATCCTGGTTAACACGGTGAAACCCCATCTCTACTAAAAATACAAAAATTAGCCGGCATAGTGGCAGGTGCCTGTAGTCCCAGCAACTCAGGAGGCTGCGGCAGGAGAATCGCTTGAACTAGGGAGGCAGAAGTTGCAGTGAGCCGAGATCGTGCCACTGCACTCCAACCTGGGCGACAGAACGAGACTCCATC
>NW_012109796.1:507784-516157 GCF_000951045.1 Mandrillus leucophaeus | reverse complement strand
CCATCTCAAAAAAAAAAAAAAAAAAGAGTTAGAAAGAGGGGGCAGCCCTGGCCTGGCCTGGTCCAGAAAGACCTGTGGAATTGCTGGAGGGCTGAGAAGAGGAGGGACAAGTGTAGACAATGACCAGACAAGGTGAGAAATTGGCTGCCATGAGCCTGAGTGCATTTTCAGGGGAAGTCTGGAGGGAGCACGCTACCAAAAAGGCAGCAGAGGAAAGTTCCTGGGAAAGGGACGCTGGGATCAGGTGAGGACCACTCAAGGAGCCTGCATTTTGGGTGTCATCACTTGAAAGTTTAAAGAAGAGACTCGGGATAAAGACGCATAGATACCGGGTTTCCCACGGATGTCAGATTTCAGGTTATTCCAAACGTGCGCATCTGCTGGCCAGGGAGCCAGGATGGCTGGGGGCAAAACCTCCATCAAGGCTGAGCAGAGTGACCTCCCCCTTTTCAAAGGAAAGGCGTCCCCTCCTCCTCTCCCAGCCACGGCTCCCTTCTTCTCCCCACCTCCCTAATCAGAGAGAGCAAATTGTTATCAGATTAGCGCCAGCAATGAAAAGCACAGTCCCGCTCACCCTCGCAGTTAGTTAGCATTTAGATAGACTGGGACTGAGGCCCACACAATAGGCATCAAAGCCCGGCTCAGGGCGGCGGGAGGGATTAATTTCTTTAACCAACAGGCCTGATCTGGCCTAACTCATTACCCTGCCTTGTCAGTGTGGATGTTAGATTCGATTGAAGATTATACCATTTAGGCCTTTCCCTTGTTTTCTGCCGAAACCGGGGCTATTGAATTGCACATTCTTGCGTCGCCCCCGTCAATACTCAGCGGCCTGAGGTTCTAATTCTGCTTCATTTAAACTTCATCAACTTTTCCAATCATGTGGAAGGATCCGAAATAGGCTCTGTGAGCAGAAAGGCCCGATTCCCTTTGTCAGATAATTTATTCTGTTTTCTCCTCCCCCACTCCTTTGCTTCTCTTTCTCTCTCCAGCCTCGCTCCCCAATCCCCTCTCTCAATGCTCCCCCCTCCTTATCCCCATGCTGAAAATGAGATTACAGTATTTAAATGACTATGGTAATCAATCTAGGGACCCCGAGCTGAGATTGAGGTTAATTTTTCCTAGCAGAACAAAGAAGTGTGATGCCTTTGGGGATGTGAAGGTGCAATCTGGGTTTCTTGCTTGTGTTTCTTCCCCCTCCCCCGAAATTGCAGTTTTAGGAGTCTTTTCTTGTTACTAACTAGGCGCCGAGTGTGATTTTTAAAGGCGGCAGCTCCTAAGAGAGCAGAAATGTAATTTTGAGCTGATAAACAGCTAACGGCCTTCAATCAACAATTTTAATAGGAAAAAAAGAGTCACTTACATGATATGGGTACAGATCTAATGAAAGGGTGATCATTTACCTTATTTATTTTTAAACACACGCGGAATAATTTCCCACTGTGTTAGAACTAGTAATTACAGCCACATAGTGCGCCTGTAAACTTTTGAATGAAGAGCCTTGTCAGTCAGACGGCCCTCTCCCTGCCAGCTTTTGCTGCTATAAAAGTTGAGATTTTGTCATGTTTTGGCTAATTGGAAACCGGGTCATTATACCATTGAAAATCTACATGAAAGTGACTTGTTCAATTGTTACCTGAAGCATTCACAAGCCGGCCAGTCATTCTGCTGGGACCCCCGCCCTCCTCCCCCAGCTTCTAAAACAGAGAGAATCAAAATATGTATATTTCTTTGTCTCCCTTTGCTATCTTGTCAGAGCTGTTTTACATGCTGCCACCCAATGTTATCTTTTATTTGTGTCAGGAGAAAGGATTTGACAAGTTCCGTATACAATGTTCATTTGGCAAGGCAAATTTTTCATACCAATTTTGAGTTAGGAAATGAAACTATCTTTCAACAGAATGAGCAACATCATTTTTGGACAGACTTATTATGAGAGAGAAGATTGCAGAACTTTATTTCCTTGCAGGATCCCGAGAAGTCTAATACATTTTTTTAAAAGTAGGATCCCGTTTCCATCTGCAATCCCAGTTGGGGGAAATGAGAAACAACGGTAATGTCTTCAAACAGGGAGGCCTAATGTCACATTCCCCCCCTCTTCCCTGTTCCCCGCCAGTTATTAAAAGGCTGGAATAAATTGTTCCTCTTCTATATTATAATGACTTTGCTTCAGACCCTTTAAACTGTGGGTGAGTTTCTGACAGTCATCCACATTTGCAAAGCAAAATATTTATTAACCATCATCGTCTGAAGCAGCAGTGGAACCTGAGGCAACCTTGTTTGTGCAGAGTGAAATTCCCCCGCCCCCGTGCCCACTTTCCATCCCTGTTTGCCTAAAAAAGAAGATTCGCTCACCCTCTGTGCTACCAAATTCATTTGGGGCAGTGGTTTATGGTGACATTTTTCTTTCTTAAAGCAAATATTGACTCACCATGGGGAAATTAAAACTCCATTAGGCATCGCTACATTGTCGAGCAGCCTGCATTACAGCAGTCAAGCTACTATTAATTGGTTTCTTCCTCAGGAATAATTCAGGGAGGGCAGAGGGAATGGAGAAAGAGAAGATGGATCTCAACCGTAATTCCTTAAAATGACACCATCTAATACAGCAAAGGTGATCATTATGCGGTTGTTAATCTAAATATAAAGAAGACACTGCCTGATAATAGGATGAATTTATCAATATAAGAAGCCTGCAGCCGAGTTATTTCTGGGCTGGAGAGAATACATTTTAAGACACAGGTGGGCCAGCCTTGGCCAGATTTGGGCCAGAACCGGCTTCGCCAGAACACAAGAAGCCCCGATTCTTCTCTCTTTTATCTGGGTGAAAAAGTTTTTGTTTCCTGCAATAAGGTAATAAGGTGTTCCTGCAGCCCATTCACGGCTTCCTTCTCAGCACTAACGCTCTGCTTTTTCACCCTGGCCATTCCCTCCTTGGCCATCCAGCAATTCCCGCCATGCCCAGCCCATCCTGTGTCCCACCCACTCCCCCAGACTTCTTCCGTCCTTCTCGGGTCTAGCGGCTTTGCCCTCTGTATTAGGGTTGCCTAACGAATGACCACACATCAAGTGGCTTAAAAACAGGTGTTCTGGGGCCAGGCGTGGTGGCTCACGCCTATAATCCCAGCACTTTGGGAGGCCGAGGCGGGTCACGAGGTCAGGAGATTGAGACCATCCTGGCTAACACGGTGAAACTCTGTCTCCACTAAAAATAAAAAAATAAAAAAAACTAGCCGGGCGAGGTGGCGGGCACCTGTAGTCCCAGCTACTCAGGAGGCTGAGGCAGGAGAATGGCGTGAACCCGGGAGGCGGAGCTTCATGTGAGCCAAGATCGCGCCACTGCTGGGCAACAGAGCGAGACTCTGTCTGAAACAAACAAACAAACAAAAAACCATAAAAAAACCCAGATATCTTGTCTGGGTGCGTTGTAATCCCAGCTACTTAGGAGGCTGAGGCACGATAATCTCTTGAACCCGGGAGGTGGAGGCTGCAGTGAGCCGAGATCACACAACTGCACTCCAGCCTGGTCAACAGAGTAAGACTGTCTCAAAACTAACTAAATAAATAAATAAAAACAAAACAGGTATTTATTCTCTCAGAGTTCTGGAGGCCAAAGTCCAAAACCAAGGCATCAGCAGGGCTGGTTCCTCCTGAGAGCGGTGAGGGAAGGATCTGGTCCAGGCCTCTCTCCTGGCTTGTAGATGGCCCTCATTATGTTCCCATGACATTCTGCCTGTAAAGGTGTCTGTGTCCAAATTTCCCCTTTTTGTAGGGACAACTGTCCCCTGCAGTATCACCTCATAATTAACAAATTATCTTGCCAATGATCTTATTACCAAACGAAGTCACATTCTCAGGTGCTAGGAGTTAGGACTTCAGCATATGAATTTTGAAGAGACAGAGTTCAACTTCTAACATTCTCCATTGATCCCATGACCCAAGTTTGTTGAGCGTTAGATTCTTTTTTTTTTCCTGAGACAGGTAGCCTTGACCTCCCGGCTCAAGTGACCCACCTCAGCCTCTTGCATAGCTGGGACCCACCTCAGCCTCTTGCATAGCTGGGACCACAGGGACATATGCCATCATGCCTAGCTAATTTTTAAGTTTTTTTTTTTTTTTGGTAGAACATGGGTCTTGCAGTGTTACCCAGTCTGGTCTCAAACTCCTGGGCTCAAGCAATCCTCCCGCATTGGCCTCTCAAAGCGCTGGGATTACAGGTGTGAGCCACTGCACCTGGCCAGAGCATTAGATTCTTAATAACTGCAAGGAGCTGGGCATGGTGGCTCATGCCTGCAATCCCAGCACTTTGGGAGGCCGAGGCAGGCGATCACTTGAGGTCAGGAGTTCCAAACCAACCTGGCCAACATGGTGAAACCTCGTCTCTACTAAAAATAGAAAAACTTAGCTGGGCATGGTGGTGGACGCCTGTAATCGCAGCTACTTGGGAGGCTCAGACAGGAGAATCCCTTGAACCTGGGAGGCAGAGGTTGCAATGAGCCAAGACTGCACCATTGAACTCTAGCCTGGGCAACAGAGCAAGACTCCGTCTCAAAAACAAACAAACAAACAAACAAACAAACAAAAAAACTGCAAGGAAAAAACACACCTAGGTTACCCTGGCAACGAGGTCCCTTCCAAACAGCTGGGGAGGTGCAGAGGTAGGAGCCATTCTCTTATCATCCATAGTCTGGGTTTTGAGACTAGGGCACATACCCAGGTCCCAAGGCCTTCAGGGCACAGTGAGAGCTTTGAAGACTCCCCTGCTCTGTGTACATTGGCATCACCAGGCTGCGACGGTGATGGTCAGGGTCCCACCAGGCCATCTCTGACTACTGGCTTCTGTCATGTCTCATTCACATGTGACTGCTTTGGGCTTGGGTCCTGATCTCTGGTCCCTGAGTTTTGGTAAGAGTTACAAGGTAATCACTAGAGTGTCACCCTGAATGTTGAACTGGGGGCCTCTGTCTAGTTTTCTTTCTTTCATGATAATGGTTTTTCTCAAATGTTTGTCTATTCTTGGTTGGGTATTGTATTTTTATTTGCCATTTCCTAAATATTTTCCTGTGAATGTTTTTTTCTCTCACTGCTAGAGATTGCAGGGAAGAGGCAGGCTAGACTGGAAAGTAAGATAAACTAGTGGTTTTTCTTCTGAGTATGAGAACAAAGAGCCACATGAGGGTACCTTGAATCTCTCCTTTCTGCCCAGGCATGGTGGCTCACACCTGTAATCCCAGCACTTTGGGAGGCCAAGGTGGGCAGATCACGAGGTCAGGAATTCGAGACTAGCCTGGCCAACATGGTGAAACCCTGTCTCTACTAAAAATAAAAAATTATCCAGGGGTGGTGGCAGTGCCTGTAGTCCCAGCTACTCGGGAGGCTGAGGCAGGAGAATCACTTGAACCCAGGAGGCAGAGGTTGCAGTGAGCCGAGATTGCACCACTGCACTCTAGCCCAGGTGACAGAGCGAGACTTCATCTCAAAAAAAAAAAAAAAAAAAGAAAAAAGAAATCTCTGCTTTTCATGATCATTGCTTTAGTCTGAATGCAAATGCCACCCTTGCTTTCTGCTTGGTGACAGGCTCAGTTAACCTTGGAAGGGGAGAGGCTCAGTTAACCCAACTGCTCCCAAAGCAGCTCCCCAGAGAGTCCACGGCTGCTGCCCAGAGCCCTCTTTTCTCTGGTGCATGGGGTCTGCACTTGGTATTAGGGGTCTGCACTTGGCATTCTCCTAGGCATTCCCTGGCTCCATGGCTGTCATCTCCTATATTTATTTCTGGTGGTGGTTTCCTCTGGTTTTGCTTTTCTGTTTGTCTGATTCTGTCTAATTTCTATCATTCATAAATTTTTTAAAATTTCTGGCTCGGTGATGGAGCTCACTTTCTCATTTTCCACACTATTTTGGATTTTTTTTTTTTTCTTTTGGAAAATACTTTCTCTGTCCTGTCGTGGCATTTGTGGGATGGGGGGAGAGAAAGAAGATGAACGGGCTTAGTCCTCTGTTTTGATCCGATCTCCGTATTTCTCCTTCCTAAGACTTTTGCAAGCATTAGATCTCATAATAAACTGGTAAGGCACATTCCAAATCATAGCCTTAAGATAGTTATGTTTATCCCCTACAAAAAGATTTTTAGAAACTACCTTAGCATCTACTTATAATGCAGCCAAGAATGTATCCATTTTTCCCAATGACCAGAGCTACCCTGTGAACTAGAAACCCACTTCTTTGTTGTGATCTGAAGCAAAGCCCTCCTGTCCTAGTCATTCCTACCAGATTGCCAAGGTACCAGAAAATCTCAGCAGAATCCCCTCTCTTATCTGACACATCTGGGACCTCAGTCAATATGTCAGAAGGAAGAAGCAGCACTTCAAGCTATTTTTACCCAGTAACAGAAAACTTGTTCCTCTTCTGGTCATGGCCAAGTAACCTCTTACCGTATCAGCCTTCCCAGAGATAACATTTATATACTCCAGATAAAATGTAAAAAAAAAAAAAAAAAAAAAAAAGCAGAAGAAGAAGAGGAAGCTAGAAAGTGAACAAATGCAGGCAGATACAGCAGGCAGATGAGGGAGTCAATGCATGGAGGAAGACAACAGCAGGAGATGACTTTCCTATTTTAAAAACGACTTTTATCCAAAGGCCAGGCTATAGTCAATGCTGCACAGTGTCTACAGTTTGGATAGAAACCTGTGATTCTATTCAACCTGTGGTTGAAGAACCAGAAGACAGAATCGGGGCAACCACTGTCACTGGAAGGTGAGGGAAGAATCCAGGAAAGGAGAGAGCCAGAGAAGGGAAGTCTAAATTCAGGATCTCTGGATAATCCCTGAACCCATATAAATGGGGCAGACACTACAAAGCCCAAATAAGGCTAAAATAACAGAACTTAGATGTGAATTTCCATCCACTGCAGAAGAGGCGAAGTTTGCCTCTTGCAAATCAAGTTAGCTTCTTGCAAACAAGACAAACAACAAAAAATGTTTAAAAAGAACATAAATAATCCAGAGTCTCTACAATGGGTCAGTCACAATGTCTAAGGCATACCTCAGAAGTATATTTGACAGACAAAGAAATAGGAAAACGTGACTCATTCTCAAGTGAAAACATATAGAATTAAGATAATTATCCAGATTTAGAATCAACAGTCCTGAATTTAAAGTGGATGCTATGACTGCACTTAAGATGTAAAGAAAAATATGTTCTCAGTGAATGAAAAGATAGGACAAAAAGTAACCAACAGGAATCTAGAAGTGAAAATACAATGTCTGAAGTAAAAATTCACTTAATGAACCCAACAGCAGAATCTAGACAGCAGATGATTCAGTGATCCTGAAGATATACCAGTAAAAGTTATCCAATTGAGGAACAGAGAAAAAACATTGAAAAAAATGGGCAGATCCTCAGGGACCTGTGAGATGATATCAAAAGGTCTAACATGTGTACTTGAAGAAATAGTAGCCCAAATTTCCCCCAATTTACTCAAAGACATATTAGTTTGGTGCAAAAGTAATTGCAGTTTTTGCCATTACTTTTGCACCAACCTAATACATCTCAGTGAATCCCAAAAAGATTTCTTGAACTCCTGGCCTCATGCAATTCTCCTATCTTATCCTCCCGAGTAGTTGGGATTCCAGGTGTGAGCCACCACCACTGGCTATTCAAACAAGATTCCTAAAAAGTAACAAAACCACACCTGTGCACATCATAGGCACATTGTGAAGAACCAAAAATAAAGAGAAAATCTTGAAATCAGACAGGGAAAAATAACACATTGCATGTCAGGGAACAACAGTTCAAATCATCACAGATGTCTCGCTGGAAACACGGAACCCGGGAACAGAGACCTTGGCCCGGAGTCCTCTCTTAGAATTTCTAGTTCTATAAAAGGACATCAGGAAGCAGGACACAATATAAATAAGCCTGGATTTGGGGGAGGACAAAAGGGTGTTGTGTGGAAGAAATGTGTGGTTTCAGGGACAAAGTGGAGTGGAATCCCTAGCAAGATGTGAACAGAGTCTGAGGGCTTTACCTGGGAGGAGTTGGGTGGCTAGGAACCTATATTTGAGAATGCAGCTTCACAGTGTTATTGGGAGCCAGATCCATCCATAGACTGTAGCAAGGACTTTGGACTTGGACAGGTGTGCAGTTTACCCCTCCTTCCGCTGCTTGCTAGCTGCATAACCTCAGATAGCAAGAGGGTCCCTTCTTAGTCCTCGGTTCCTTTTTGTTGTTGTTGTTGAGATGGAGCTCGCTCTGTGGCCCAGGCTGGAGTGCAGTGGTGCGATCTTGGCTCACTGCATCCTCTGCTTCCAGGGTTCAAGCAATTCTCCTGCCTCAGCCAACTGAGTATCTGGGACTACAGGCACACACCACTAC
>NW_012109796.1:503617-506364 GCF_000951045.1 Mandrillus leucophaeus | reverse complement strand
TGCAGTGAGCCATGATTATACCACTGCACTCCAGCCTGGGTGACGGAGCGAGACCCTGTCTTGAAAAAATAAAAATAAAATAAAGTAAAATAAATAAGGCCCAGCTCTGGATACTCTCCTCTGGAAGTCTTTCCGGACCCCATCCCCGCTCTGAGATGTTTTACGTGTCCCTGCTCTTTGCTGCCATTGTATCCTGTGTGTATTTCTGTCATTGTTCTTACCATGTATATGAAAATGTCTGTCCTTGTTGGTTCCTTGTGGCCAGGAACCAGGTTTCTATCCCCAGTGCCTGCAGTACTTGGCATAAAGTAGGTGTTCAATAAATGTTTGTCAAATGAGCAAATAAACAGTTTAATGAGGACCTGGGAGACTGTCTCCTAGGGAATAGTAGCCTTGGCATTTCTACAAACATCTAGATCTATTTTCAATCCAAAGTTAAGACACTTTCATTTTAAGATTCAAAGACAGGCTTTTCTCCACGAAGGAAGGCACAGCTATGTGCACAGGTGGGTAGAAGCTATGAATTTGCAATTTGGTTTCACCGAGAAGCAAAATATCTGTGCGTATAACTTTGTGTAATTGAAACACGATTCGTACCACAACAACCTGTGTGTTATCAAGCCTCCAAGCGCCCACGAGCAGTGCAAACGGATATAGGACCCTGTAGGGGGGCGGAGGGATTGCTTCTGGTCTGGCTTTTGATTTGAGCATTTAACAAGTAAATCCAAATGGGCACTTTGAAACCATGATCCCTTCCAGCATGGCCATTCTGTGGATACGCGCTCTGCCTGGGCCGCCCAGAGCACAAAAGCGAAAAAGAAGGAACACATGGCCGGTCCCAAGCCAGAAAGGGCCTTTCTGTGACAGGATATTGAGCTGTTTGATAAAGCCCAATATTACGCTTGAATTATGCTTGAATGCTTAGAGAAAGAACATTGTTCAAAGACGCTTAACACAGACTCAAGTGGATCGCTTTCTTCCGCCGCCTTGGAGGTGGTGGTGTGGGCTGTAATGATTTGGTATTGTATTTATAAGCTGACAGCGTAATCCTAGGAACAGCGGGAGGGGATGCAACCCAGGCAAGACTTTTCCACCCTGCTAATTAAAACAATCCTTCCTCTCCCCATGAAAGCTAATGAGACAGAAAGCGAGTGGGCTAATGAAAATGTCACCACGAGATTGCCCACTTATTTTATTTATTTACTGAATGTTGTAACTTCCATTTTGGGGTTCTAAGAGAGAGAAAGAGAAAGAGATTTTTAAAAATGTGCTAGAAAGCCCCTTTCTCATTCATCACTGCTCTGCCCAGGATGAGCTATCACCCCGCGTATCTTTAGTGATCTGAAATTTTATCTCCGGTTGTCAATAATAACGATATGCTAGGAAAAGATTGTGTTCACTTCAAACTGAATAGAAGTGAAGGAATCTGAACACTTTTCAGAGTATTTCCCCGTGAATCCAAGAAGCCAGTTGGTTTATTAAAGGCTTGGGCCCTGGGGTGGCCAGTCGAGTTGAAGAAACTTCATCAACACCGAGTGGTGTTTGGTGGACGGGAGCAGTGTGTCCAAACACACTTAATGTCTACACCAACAGCATTTGGCACTGCCAAGATGGCAAGAACTCAATTAACATGGTATCTAATGGCGTCCAGCATGACCTCACCCTTCAATACCATGAGGGCACCCCAGGGCCCTCCTTCATTTCAAACCCTTGCATTTTTCTAGAATGCTTGGTGATGTCAGCTCATGACTTTATTGGCAACCACTGTACACTGGACCAGGGAAAGAAATACAGGTTTTACCTTTATGTAGATTCTGATAAGTGGGATTTTTATGCTGGTGAGTCTGGATTTTTGGTCACCAGAGTGCATTTGCTCAGTGAGTGAACTGAGACCAGCAGCAGGTGCGCATTCCCCAGGAGAACCCAGGGAATGAAGAGAGGATGATGGTCTGCTTATGGACTTGGCAGGTTTATTCATTTCCATGGCTGCCATCACAAATCACAACTTGATGACTTGAAATAATAGGAAATGTATTCTCTCACAGCTTCACAGGTCAGAAGTCTGAAATCACAGGTGTTACTGGGGCCAAGCTCTCTCCAAGGGCTCCAAGGGAGGGTCTTTCCTGGCCTCTTCCAGCTTCTAGTGGCTCCAGGTGTTCTTGGCTTGTGGCTGCATCACTCTGATCTCTGCCTCTGTGGTCACATGGCCTCTCTCCTGTGTCTGTCTCCTATTCTCTCTTACGAGGGCACTTTCCATTGGATTTATGATCCATGTGGATCATCCAGGATGATCTTATCTCAAGATTCTTAATTGCATTTGCAATGATCCTTTTTCCAAATAAGGTCACATTCACAGGTTCTGGGGACATATCTTTTGCAACCCACTATAGTAGGGTTTGCAAAAAAGTTGAGTTGGTCTCTTGATCCAAGTCGATTACACAAGCATTTTTCACTCTTTCTTCAACAAAGAATTTTTCTCCCTAATTTTTCATGGCATGAAGATATTTGCAGAGTGATCTTTATGAAAAGAATAGTCAGGAAAAAATACAACATTTTGAAGACATTTAAGTGATATCTAATGGCCTTTCCACCATTCCACATTTGAAGTTGGAGACTTTAATGCTATGGCAATTCAAAGTGATAATTATGAACACTTCAAGTGAGATTCCTGATGGGGAAAATGCCCGTGATAGGTTGATGAGTGGGGCAGTGAGGAGGAGGTGGAACACAAAATTATATGTCTAGTG
>NW_012109796.1:500848-503567 GCF_000951045.1 Mandrillus leucophaeus | reverse complement strand
GCACCCCAGGGCCCTCCTTCATTTCAAACCCTTGCATTTTTCTAGAATGCTTGGTGATGTCAGCTCATGACTTTATTGGCAACCACTGTACACTGGACCAGGGAAAGAAATACAGGTTTTACCTTTATGTAGATTCTGATAAGTGGGATTTTTATGCTGGTGAGTCTGGATTTTTGGTCACCAGAGTGCATTTGCTCAGTGAGTGAACTGAGACCAGCAGCAGGTGCGCATTCCCCAGGAGAACCCAGGGAATGAAGAGAGGATGATGGTCTGCTTATGGACTTGGCAGGTTTATTCATTTCCATGGCTGCCATCACAAATCACAACTTGATGACTTGAAATAATAGGAAATGTATTCTCTCACAGCTTCACAGGTCAGAAGTCTGAAATCACAGGTGTTACTGGGGCCAAGCTCTCTCCAAGGGCTCCAAGGGAGGGTCTTTCCTGGCCTCTTCCAGCTTCTAGTGGCTCCAGGTGTTCTTGGCTTGTGGCTGCATCACTCTGATCTCTGCCTCTGTGGTCACATGGCCTCTCTCCTGTGTCTGTCTCCTATTCTCTCTTACGAGGGCACTTTCCATTGGATTTATGATCCATGTGGATCATCCAGGATGATCTTATCTCAAGATTCTTAATTGCATTTGCAATGATCCTTTTTCCAAATAAGGTCACATTCACAGGTTCTGGGGACATATCTTTTGCAACCCACTATAGTAGGGTTTGCAAAAAAGTTGAGTTGGTCTCTTGATCCAAGTCGATTACACAAGCATTTTTCACTCTTTCTTCAACAAAGAATTTTTCTCCCTAATTTTTCATGGCATGAAGATATTTGCAGAGTGATCTTTATGAAAAGAATAGTCAGGAAAAAATACAACATTTTGAAGACATTTAAGTGATATCTAATGGCCTTTCCACCATTCCACATTTGAAGTTGGAGACTTTAATGCTATGGCAATTCAAAGTGATAATTATGAACACTTCAAGTGAGATTCCTGATGGGGAAAATGCCCGTGATAGGTTGATGAGTGGGGCAGTGAGGAGGAGGTGGAACACAAAATTATATGTCTAGTGTGATTGCAGTTTTGCAAAAATTATCCTTGTCCATGAACAGGGCCAGGAAGTGAACTCTGAAAAATGAAAAGTGGTAAGTTATAGATAGGAGCTGGATTTTCCCCCTACCCCTACTTTATAATTTCTGTTATGAGGATCATTTTTAAAGTTACAGTAGAGTTTGCCTCTATGGGGAGAGGAGGACTCCTGGGACACAGGAACAGGAGGGAGACCCGCTCTTCATTTCACACCCTGTGTATCATCTGACTTCTGTGTCATGTGCATGTAATACCTATTCAGGTAACTCGATGCACAGAGAAAGATGACAATTCCTGTCATCATGAGGCCTTCCCTGATCGCCTTGTCCCCGAATGCTGGGCCTGCTTTCTGAAGACTCCTTTAGCTGTTGATACACTGTGTGTTTATAACATTACTCTGCAATTGTTTACTCTTTTCTTCTTGTGCAAGGAGTGAGAGCATGGGCTAAGGCTTGAAGCAGAAAGACACTAAGGTGTACTCCAAGAACAGAAAGACGGTCAGTATTACAGGTTCAAACTTGAGGCAGGATGTGGCAAGAGGTGAGGCTGAAGGAAAGAGTCATGGATATCACGGTAGGAGTCTGGACTTTGTCCGAGGGCAGTGGGAAAACATCAAGAGGGGTGGGACCACTTTTGCATTTTCGAGAGATCACCCTGGGTGTGGAAAATGGGTATATAGTAATTTCGCCATATAGGTATAATAGTTACAAATAAACTTCAAGAGTACAGGCAAAAGTAAGACATTGGCCAGGCGCAGTGGCTCACTCCTGTAATCCCAGCACTTTGGGAGGACGAGGCGGGTAGATCACCTGAGGCCATGAGTTCGACAGCAACCTGGCCAACATAGTGAAACCTTGTCTCTACTAAAAATACAAAAATTAGCAGGGTGTGGTGGGCACACACCTATAATCCCAGCTACTCAGGAGGCTGAGGCAGGAGCATCGCTTGAACCCAGGAAGCAGAGATTGTATTGAGCCGAGATTGCACCACTACACTCCAGCCTGGGAGACAGAGCGAGACTCCATTTCAAAAAAAAAAAAGTTAGGCATTGGAAAATAATTAGAAAGTGATGCCTTTAGAGTATTTATTGCATTATCTTAATATAACTTAAAGTTTGTATAATTTAATTTTTAATAATGTCCCTATTTAACAATTGGCTTGCAAGATTCCTGAATACTTAATGATTGGCTCTGGTGAGCTGATACTGACTTTGTATACCATTGGTTTCTATTGAGTCTCAAATGCATGTATTTTAGGAGAATGTAATATACTACCACACACAAAAATCTCCAAGATAAGAGGATTCTGAGTTCTCCTTTATTTGGGGGGACAGATATGGTCAATATATATATATTTTTTGAGACAGGGTCTCAAGTCATCCAGGCTGGAATGTGATGTCACATCATGGCTCACTGCAGCCCCAAGCTCCTGGGCTCAATCAATCCTCCCACGTCAGCCTCCCGAGTAGCTGGGACTACAGGCACACGCCAACATGCCTGGCTAATTTTGTATTTTTTATAGAGATGAGGTTTCACCATGTTGCCCAGGCTGGTCTCAAACTCCTGAGCTCAAGCGATCCACCCATCTCAGCCTCCCAAAGTGCTAGGGTTACAGGCGTGAGCCACCGCACCTGA
>NW_012109796.1:497218-500272 GCF_000951045.1 Mandrillus leucophaeus | reverse complement strand
TGAGCCACCGCGCCCGGCCAATATTCTTAAATAAAGGAAGCAGTTGAACATGATATTTCACTCTGCACTGCATCCAGCCCCAAGTCCTGAAGAACAAGACCTGGCTCACGTGGGTAGAAGCTGCTAAGCCAGAGAGGAATTTCCTGGTAGGGGCATTCAGGACCAGGGTTTCCTCTTTCACCTGCTGAAATCACTGGCTTTGGCTTCCTTCCTCTGTGAGGCTCTGTGATTAAAGCCAACCCAGGCAGCGGAAGCATCTTTCTGGTCACTCCCTGCTCTGAGCTCTGAGCCGAGAGATCTAGCTCTTTGTGGTCTGATTTAGTCTTCCTGACTCATCTTCAGATAAATCAGCTACTGTTAGTTTCAGCTCTTACTCTGGGTAAGATGCTCTCATCTACCTGTCCAGAGCAAACATCTGTCTTATTCCTCGATCCTATGGTGCGGTGATGTAGATCACCACTCAGGGAAGAATGGAGAATATCACCCTTATCATAGATCATCATCATCAACATCAGCATCACGTCATCATCATCATTATCGACATCATAACATCATCCTCAGTGGTGGCAGCAGCAGCAGCAATAACAATAACAACAGCTCTGGAAGGCCAAAGTGAGGGGATCACTTGAGCTCAGGAGTTTGAGACAGGCTTGGGCAACATCGTGAAGCCCCCTCTCTACAAAAAATGTCAAAAAATTAGCTGGGCATGGTTGCACATGCCTGTAGTCGTAGCTACTTGAGAGGTCGAGGAGAGAGGATTGCTTGAACCTAGGAGGTTGTGGCTACAATGAGCCATGATCACGCCACTGCACTCCAGCCTGGGTGACAGAGTGAGGCCCTGTCTCAAAATAATAGTTATAACAGTAATAATAATAATAAACAACTCACATTGACTGAACAGTTTCTATGGACCAGGAACTGGTTTTACAATGCATTCTCTCATCAAATCCTCTTAACAACCTGACCAGAGTAGATACTATTGGTATTCCCATTTTACAGATCAGAAAACCAAGGCTCAGAGAAATACGGAAACTTGCCTGAAGTCATACTGCTAGTGAGTGGTGAAGCCAAGATCTGAACCTCCACTAGGCTGACTCCACAACCCGTCCTCTTGTTAGTAACTCTGCTACAATGCCATTGACTAGCTATTGACAATTATGATTAACATCTAGATGACGTTTGAGGGTTTACAAAGTACCCTTGAATCTATCATCTCATCTGCTACCACCCTGGGAGGGCCACCATTATTTCTGTCATCATTTGAGAGTCCAGGGTGCCGAGGCTCAGGGAGGTATAGGGCTTTTAAGAACCCATCAATGGTAGACAGTAGAGTGGTTCTGAACCTGGGTCGGACCCTGCAAACTATGCAGGCTGCCCTATTTTACATAAACACTTTCTGGGGTCTGGACCATTCTTCTTCAGCAAACACCTCCCATATACAGGACTTTCTGATGCAACCTGTGTGTGTTCCCAAAATAGCTGTTGAGTGACAGTCTAGCCTCCTTGATTTGAAGCTTACAAAGACCACTGTTTTCACTATCACTCTTCTCTCCTTGCCTCTTACTTCCTTTTCCTCCTTACTCCCTTTTCCTCTTCTCTGCATCCTAAACACACAATACCAGGGTCGGTGGGACCCGCAGCCTTTGTTTTCAAAGTAAAGTGTTGAGAATCTCACCCCACAAATCTGTCATTTGCATACTGTTTCTTTGGGAGTAGGGGGGAAAGGAGGCTGTGGGCCAGATATTTTCATGCAATTCTACTCATTATTTACACAGACAAGGAGATATTTCAGTAAAACTGCACTCAACTCTGAGTGACAAGGTATCTTCTGCAGTGCAAGGTTCAGGGAAATTGTAGTGAAGTTGACAGCTTTTTAATGTACAGTTGCTATTCCACTGAAATACGGCATGTTTTTATTTTGAAAGTACAAGATGACCTATTTATTAGCTGTGATTCAAGCTGAGTTTACATGCTGGGAAACACAAAGGGAGAAGAATAGCATATTTCTTTTGAGGGCCACAGACGCCCTCCCCGCTCCCCCTCAACCACACATAAGAAAACATTGAAACCAAGTTTTCCGAATTGGAGTGGACGTATTTTCCTTGAAATGACAGCCTACCTTGGAATCACGGGAAAAAGTTGCCAATTACCTTAATCATCCTCCTCAGGGTAACAACAAGGAAGTGCTTAGGCTGCCTCGGTGCGAGCAGGCAGAGTGAGCAATGAGTTCTGGGAGGCAAACAGCCCCGGGTTCAAATACCGGGAATCCGATCTTCTTCAATGGCAAGGCTCAGGTCTGGCACGCCTGAACTCCTGCTCCTCCAAGGGTGGCTGGAGTGCCTGCAGCGTCCACAGCCCTGGGCGCTTGCTGGAGACGCAGCATCTCAGCCCCCACCCCAGACCTTCCTAATCATCAGAACCTGTATTTCAACAAGGTCCCAGGTAATCTGTGTGCATATTCCAGTTTGGGAAGTGCTGGGCCAACCCAGAGAATCTTCTACCCTTTGTGCAGCTTAGGGAGGTTCAGTTTTGCACTTATTTGGCACCTCCTACTGTGTGCCAGGAGCTGATCTAGGTACTAGGAATACAGGCAGTAAGACAGACATAGCCCCTGCCCTCCCTTGGGCGTTTCCAAGACAAGCAGCGATATGGAACAAGGAATTGCAGTGAGGATGGATTGTAAGACCATTCTCACCAGGATAGAATGGCATTCGCATCTTGATGGGATTGTAACGGGCAAAATTTATTCAATAAGAAAAAACGGGCTGGGTGCAGTGGCTCACACCTGTAATCCCAGCACTTTGGGAGGCCGAGGCAGGCAAATCACTTGAGCACAGAAGTTCAAGACCAGCCTGAGCGACATGGCGAAAACCTGTCTCTACCCAAAATACAAAAAGATTAGCCAGGTGTGGTGGTGTGCACCTGTGGTCCCTGCTACTCAGGAGGCTGAGGTGGGAGGATCGCTTGAGCTCGGGAGGCAGAGGGTGCAGTGATCTGACATTGAGCCACTGCACTCTAGCCAGAGCAACACAGTGAGACCCCATCTCAAAAAAA
>NW_012109796.1:493670-495843 GCF_000951045.1 Mandrillus leucophaeus | reverse complement strand
TTGTCACTTACATATGTAGTAGCAGTTTTTTGAGATATTAACCCAAGATGTAGGAAGCATTCTTCCTGAGAAGGACAACACTATGGTCTGTAAGGCTCAAATTGGAGCATGACGTTGAAAATAGGATTCCAGATTACATGCATGGGGCTTCTGGCCCCACTTGAATAGTAGACACTGGACTTGAAAATCACTTGTTTGGGTCTGCAAAGCATGAATTTTGCACCCACCACACTGCCCAGAATCGGTGGCAGTTCTGGGCCATTTTCCCATTTTATTCAATCAGTTGTTGAGTTCACATACCAGCCATTCCTTGAGTGTCAACTCTGTGCTGGGTCCTGGATAGATGACAGTGGCCCTCCGGGGCCCACAGACCAGGCTTCCGGACGTGCCCAAGATAAGAGCTGAACAGCCACCAGGGTGAAGGCTCCACCTGGCCCTTCATTGGATTCTGAGAACACCCTTTCCTCTTCCCCTTCCCGCTTCCTACAGAGGTGGCTTTGCAGCTCCGAGGGAAATCAGCTTGCACATGGAAGCCCTGGGCATTAGCAGAAGCAACGGAAGAAGGTAATTGTGAGGATAAGATGCTCAGATGGGGTTTTCCAGCCAAGCAAACCTAGAGCCACCTGCAGCATTGCCAGGGAGACAAATGCCACATCTGGAAAGATATCTGCATAATCCACAGCTTGTCATTTGGGCAGGAAGTATTCTCTCTCCTTTGAGAATCTGCCTTATTATGGGCTGGATCCATGCCAGGAAAGAGGAACAAGAAGGGAATGAAGCAGGAGCACATACACTCAGCACATTCATACCGTGGTTTGTCCTCTTGGCTTGTGGCCCGCCTCCAGGGCCCCACAGGTTCAGGAGGTGCCCGTAGTTAGATTCAAGAGAGACGGCCATGGCAAGGCAGGATGGCTGACCTGAGTCCTCCCGGCCGGCCGGCTGGGTCTTGGCTGTGGTCTCCCGAAATCGTGCAGTGTTTGGATCCATAGTGAGGTGTGTTGCAAATCATTTGTCGCTGCTGGTAAAATACTGACTTTTGCAGGTTATTTATCTTTTTTCTTTAATTTAAAAAAAAAATTGTAGTAAAATATGCGTGACCTAAAATTTGCTGTCTTACCCATTTTTAAGTGTAAAGTTACGCGGCATTAAATGCTGAACCGCATTAGATACTGCGTTATTGTGCCACCGTCACAACCATCCAGCTCTGGAACTCTTTTCATCCTGCAAAACTGAAACTCTGTCCCCATTAAACAACTCCTTATTCCCCCCTCCCAGCCCCTAGCAACCACTGTCCTATTTTCTTTCTTTTTTTAGACAGAGTCTCACTCTGTTGCCCAGGCTGGAGTGCAGTGGTGCAATCTTGGCTCACTGCAACCTCCGCTTTCTGGGTTCAAGCAGTTCTCCTGCCTCAGCCTCCCGAGTAGCTGAGATTACAGACATGCACCACCACGCCTGACTAATTTTTGTATTTTTAGTAGACACAGGGTTTTACCATGTTGGCCAGGCTGGTCTCGAACTCCCGACCTCAGGTGATCTGCCCGCGTCAGCCTCCCAAAGTGCTGGGATTACAGGTGTGAGCCACCGTGCTTGGCCTCACTGTTCTATTTTCTGTCTCTATGAATTCGACTACTCTAAGTACATCATAAAAGCAGAAGCCTACAGTGTTTGTGTTTTTGTGTCTGGCCTATTTCACTTAGCCTCATCTTCATCTGTGTTGTAGCTTATGTCAGAACTTTATTCCTTTTCAGGGATAAATACTATTCCACTGTATGGATAGATCACATTCTGTGTATTCATTCCTCTGTCGAGGGACACCGGGGTTGCTTCTACCTTTAGGCTACTGTGAATAATGCTGCTATGAAGATGGGGGCACAGGTTATTGGCTTTTGAAAAACAAAATAAATATGCTGGGCACGGTGGCTCACACCTGTAATCCCAGCAATTTGGGAGGCTGAGGCGGGCAGATCACTTGAGGTCAGGAGTTCAAGACCAGCCTGGTCAACATGGTGAAGACCTTTCACTACTAAAAATGCAAAAATGAGCCAGGCGTCATGGTGGGTGCCTGTAATCCCAGCTATTCAGGAGGCTGAGGCAGGAGAATCACTTGAACCTGGGAAATGGAGGTTGCAGTGAGCCAAGATTGCACCACTGCACTCCAGCCTGGGCGACAGAG
>NW_012109796.1:491989-492830 GCF_000951045.1 Mandrillus leucophaeus | reverse complement strand
TGGTGAAACCCTGTCTCTACTAAAAATACAAAAAGTAGCCGGGCGTGGTGGCAAGTGCCTGCAGTTCCAGCTACTCAGGAGGTAGTCCCAGCTACTCGGGAGGCTGAGGCAGGAGAATCGCTCGAACCTGGGAGGCAGAAGTCGCGGTGAGCCAAGATCACGCCATTGCACTCCAGCCTGGGTGACAGGGAAAGACTCCGTATCAAAAACAAACAAACAAAAAATACAGCTCTCTGGACCCCATATGTGGAGAGTGGGACTCAGAAGGGGGCCTAGGAATCTGCACTTTGCCGAGCTCCCAGGCGATTCCCATGCAGGCTGCCTCTGGGCCACACTGATCAGAGCCAGTCTGTGCAGTTGTGCTGTTGCTGGAAGGAGGAGAAGCTAACATGGGCTCCCCTCCCCCCAGGCCTCCTGCCTGCTGCAGGGTGACTCATGCCAGGGATGAGTGGGGTGAGGGGAAGGAGAGGCATCATGAGCAGTCAGTTCCTTACCAGCAAATTTGGGGGTGGGGGAGTTGCTTACCTTGACTTCAGAATTTTTTTCCAGCTTTATTGAGATACAATTAACAAACAAAAACAGTACATGTATGGTGAACAAGGTGATGTTTTAATATGTGTATATATCATGAAATGATGACCACAATCAGGCTAAGTAACACGCCCATTGCCTCACATAGCTTTTTCCTTTTTTTTTCATTTTTTATTGTTATTATTTTTTTAGGTGGAGTCTCACTCCATCGTCCTGGCTGGAGTGCTGTGGCGCGATCTCAGCTCACTGCAACTTCCGCCTCCTGGGTTCAAGCTATTCTCCTGCCTTAGCCTCCTGAGTAGCTGGGATT
>NW_012109796.1:483662-487254 GCF_000951045.1 Mandrillus leucophaeus | reverse complement strand
CAGTCTGACTCTCTCCAGATTCTACACTCTGCCACTGATTCTGCATTTTATGTTTTCCCCCTTAAAATCAACTAACGAGCAGAAGAAACTCGGTGCAGAATGCAGCTGCAAGTGCTGCGCTTCCATCTGTCAATTAGAACCTGCCTCTTTCTGGGGATGCAGAGAGTGAACTAGGTCAAATTAATTGATCAGTGTTGGTGTTAGAGGACCCCTTCCAAGAAAAGAAAAGCCATATTATTCACATTCCAGTTTCCTTTTAAGCCTAGCAAATAATTGAAAGCAGACTTCAGACAAGCGTAAGGTGACCCGCCCTGACTAGGCTGCTTGGGGTCTTGTCTTCACTCGCCAGCTTGGACATGATCCCTGCTCCTGCCACCAGGAGTGCGTGGCCTTTTCTTGGACGTCCCCATCCACAAAGCAGCGTGCAGAGTGGCTCCGGTCCGCACAGATCAGCATGTCGGTTATACACAGGGTGCCCTCCGTGTGTTTGGACCTAACATTCCTCTCAAATACACACTAAGCTGCTGACAGCAACAAACGCGGGGACTTCAAACACCTAGCGCAATGTACATGTTGAAAGAGTGGTTTTCTAGAATACTAAAAGGTAGAACATACCAGAAAATTGGGCTGATTAAAGAACCAACCTGCTACTTCCTCTCTGTACTCAGCCCTAGAATATTTCTTAATAAAACCACCCAACATTCAAAGGATATGCACTGGAGGAAAGACCTACTTAGGAGTGCAGTTTACAAGGCAGTGAGATTATTTGTTTTACCGCAGCCGCTGTATTATGCAGTTAGGGGCTGCCAGGGGAGGTACCCATTGGTAATGTGGTGACAATGTTATGTGCTTTGTTTGGGAGTGTGGCTTAATTAGATGACAACTTGGAGGTGCTAGCTGTTTGCAAGGTAATACTGGTCTCCTGGGCTGAGGACTAATTTAGCTTTTTCGTTTAATTCAGAAATGGCGAGAGGGAAGAAACTCAAATTGTACTGGATCAAGAAACACACACACATGCACACACGTGCACACGCATGCACACACGCACACACGCACACACGTGCACACACACACACGCACACATGCACGCACACACGCACACACACGCACACATGCACACGCACATGCACGCATATGCACACACACGCACACATGCACACACACGCACACATGTACACACACATGCACATGCACACATGCACACACACGCGCACACATGCACACACACACACATATGCACACACACACACTGATACTATATGTACATCACAAAACTTTGGTTGCATGACCCTGGGAAGGACTGTGGTCTCAGAGTCAGAGAAGAATGGAATGGCTCTCACATTCAATTAGGTTGATTAAAACACATCACTGCTGAGACCTTTCTCTTCCCTCAAGCACCATAGCAGGCAGTATAATGTTGTGTTAAGGCACAGCCTTGGCTCAGGCAGACCAGACATTGGGCAGGTATTTACTGAACCTCTCTGAGCCTCCATTTCTTTGTAAAACAGGGATAGTAACATTCGCCTCCTGGGCTGGTGCTGGTGAGGATCCAGCACTTGGCAGAGTTCTTAGAACACAGGAAATGTTCCCCAAATGAAGCCTCTGTTTTTTGTTTGTTTGTTTTTGTTTTTGTTTTTTGAGACAGAGTTTTGCTCTTTTTGCCCAGGCTGGAGCGCAATGGCGCAATCTCGGCTTACTGCAACCTCCACCTCCCGGGTTCAAGCGATTCTCCTGCCTTTGCTTCCCGAGTAGCTGGGATTATAGATGTGTGCCACCACGTCCAGCTAATTTTTGTATTTTTAGTAGAGACAGGGATTTGCCGTGTTGGCCAGGCTGGTCTCGAACTCCTGACCTCAGGTGACCCACCCACCTCAGCCTCCCAAAGTGGTGGGATTATAGGTTTGAGATGCCGTGCCTGACTGAAGCGTCTGTTTATTATGGGCAGTCGGGGAGCAGAGATACATGAAGGGACAAAGGATCTTGCCTCTAGAATAATCGGGAGATAGGCACCTATGACGTGGAGATGAGGTTATGGGAAAAGCCCAACAACTGGGCTGTGGACAAGGACAGGGCACCGTGGAGGTGGGAAGTCAGAGGAAGCTTCACAGAGGGGGCCAGTCTGGAGGTAGGTTTACACATTTCCTTTATTGTTCACAAAACTTGTGATTTTTACGCCATAAAGTTGATCCATTTTAAACATCCAGTTTGGTTGACTTTGGCAATTGCGTGCAATCATGTCACCTCCATCACAGTAGAGATAAAGAACAATTTCCCCAACCAAAGAAGCTCCCTTTTGCTCCCTTGCACTCACCCTCTTCTCTCCTGCTCCTGGCCTCAGCAACCACTGATTGCTTTTTGTTGCTACAGTTTTGTTCTTCCTAGAATTTGATATAAATGGAGCCATAGAGTACACAGGATTTTTTTTTTAAATGTTTGATTTCTTTCATTAGCATAAGGCACCTGAAATTTATCCATGTTGTGGCATATAGCTGTACTCCATTCCTTTTCATTGCCAGGAAGCTTTCCGTCGTATGGGCATACCACGGTTCGCTTATCCACTTGTTCAGTTGGTGAACATCTGGGTTGCTCCCAGTTTAAGACTGCGATGAATGACCTGTGATTTCCAGACAGACACTTTTGTGGGCATATATTTTCATGTATCTTGGGTAAATACTCAGGAACAGGATTGTGGAGTTACATAATAAACGTATGTTTAACCTTGCAAGGTTCTGCTATATCATTTTCCAAAGCGGCTGGCCCATTTCACATTCTTACTAGCAAGGCAGGAGCATCGCAGTCGCTCCCCATTCTCACCAATACTTGGTATTGTCAGTCTTTTAAAATTTCACCGTTGAATTTCCAGGGACCATTAAGAGTTTTGTAGGCAAATGAGGTGGGGAAGATATTCCAGGCAAAGAATATAGCATTTGGAGAAGCGGGGAAACAGGGAGAAGGATGTGATGTGCGAGAACTGCCGATTGGTCAGTATTCCTGGGGCAAAAAGTGGGGGCCTGGCAGTGGAGAAGTTGGGAGGGCAATAGATGGACTCAAGATGTGGACGGAGGCTGGACGTGAGCCTAGACTGTTAATAATAAAAACAATGACTGCAAACACGCATTAAATTCTGCATATCAGCCACCAAACTTCTATGAGATAGGCCCTCCTATTATCCCTTTTCACAGATGAGGAAACTGAGGCATGGTTCATTAATGTGCCTACACACATATAGCTGGTAAGCAGAAGAGCAGAGATTTGAACTCTGGTGGTCTGCCTAGACAGGCCATGAGCTTAAAACCATGGCACCACACTGCCCACCAGGAAATTTTGGTTTAGATACTGTAGGCCATGAGATGCTTTTAAAGATGTTACGTGGGGCAGTGAAATGAACGGACCTGTCTTTATGCAAGGCCACGTGGCTGCAGAGTGAGCCTGGATTGCAGCGGGTAAGCCAGGAGGCACAGAGACAGGAGGAGGCTATGGCAGTCGTGTGAGTGAGAGGTAAGCAGCAGAGGGCAAGAAACAAATGAATGGGTTGGAGAGCTACTTAGGAGGCAGCCTGATTGAGTATGGAAGGTGAGGAAGAGACTGAGGA
>NW_012109796.1:481658-482922 GCF_000951045.1 Mandrillus leucophaeus | reverse complement strand
GAGATTCACATTTGAATATCCTGCAGTGTGAGGTGTGTCTGTGTGTACAGGAGTCATTTAAACTAGTGAGTGTACCTCCTCAGCCACTCAGCGTCTACACTGCCGCCCTACTCCATGGTTCTCTCCTCTTCATTGCGTGACATTCATGAAGATTCTTTGTCCCTTTCTCGATCCCCACCACACCCCCTAAGTTAAGGGCCATCACTGTTTGCTCCCCGAGCCAATCCCAGTTGCCTTCATTATGGCATCTTTCTACCAGCCCTCACCCTCTCCATTCTGCCTCCCACCCCGAGCCAAGGAGATTTTCTTTTTTCTTTTTTGAGACTGAGTCTCACTCTGTTGCCCAGGCTGGGGTGTAGTGGTGCGATCTCGGCTCACTGCAACCTCCGCCTCCTGGATTCAAGCGGTTCTCCTGTCTCAGCCTCCCGAGTAACTGGGACTACAGGTACGTGCCACCACGCCCGGCTAATTTTTTGTGTATTTTTAGTAAAGATGGGGTTTCCCTGTGTTAGCCAGGGTGGTCTCGATCTCCTTGACCTCATGATCCGCCTGTCTCGGCCTTCCGAAGTGCTGGGATTACAGGCGTAAGCCACCGCGCCCAGCCGGAGATTTTCAAAAGAACAAATCTGGTCCCATCGCTCCCCCATTGCAAGCCCATTAGGGTTCCCCTTGCTGTCTTCAGGCTGGGTCACAATGCACGTGTCTCCTCCCAGTTGGTATGCCCTTGGGGGAAGGTCCAGGGCAGACAGAGCTCTTCTGCAGTTCACGCCTTGACCAGAGCATCCACTGCCTCCTCCTAAGGGGGAAAGTCAAGCCTGTTGAGAACATTCTTACAGCAGCCAGGTGGTGTTGGTTTGGGAACTGATGTTATCAATAAACAAGACCCCTTCCCCATGCCCCTGCTTTGCAAAGAGCACCCGGACTCAGCTCTGGTTACCTGGGGTACTGCAGGCCTGCAGAGGAAGGGGCCAAGTTGGTGAACAATCCAGAAACCACAGGAGGACCAGCTGAAGGAGAAGAAAAGGCCAAAATAGAATTGGATCATGTTCAACCATTATGGAAAACAGTATGGTGATTCCTCAAGGATCATGTTCAACCATTATGGAAAACAGTATGGTGATTCCTCAAGGATCTAGAACTAGAAGTACCATATGACCCAGACATCCCATTACTGGGTATATACCCAAAGAATTATAAATCATGCTGCTATAAAGACACATGCACGCGTATGTTTATTGCGGCACTATTCACAATAGCAAAGACT
>NW_012109796.1:481277-481608 GCF_000951045.1 Mandrillus leucophaeus | reverse complement strand
TCGGCCTCCCAAAGTGCTGGGATTACAGGCTTGAGCCACCGCGCCCGGCCAAGCACTCCTAATTATTGCAACGGTATCCTAGCTTTGAGAAAGCAGACATACCTGTAATGTAGCCAGGGGCCAGCACTGCCCTTGTCATTGAGTGGATGGGGACAGGCCAGCCGTCTAGTGGCCCAGCCCTCCTGGTAGACATGTGGACCTCAGGCACCTAAGGCCATCTGTTGACTTCAGTCAGTCAGTGACTTGAGCCTGTCCTCCCCACCCACACCACACACTGAGGCACTTCTTTCAAAGCCCCCTTAAGTCAGAGATCACGTAGAGCATCCCAGGA
>NW_012109796.1:479998-481227 GCF_000951045.1 Mandrillus leucophaeus | reverse complement strand
AATTCATATATCTGGTAGAAGGAAATATATCTCATGTTGGTTCCAACTGAAGCCAAAAGATTCGTTAAGAAACCCCACAGAAACTGTTTGTTTTCATAAAAAGGGCTTCAGTGTGGGGGCTGGAGCCAGGGACACCAGGTAATGAGCCCCAACCCTGTATCTTGCTGCCTACTCTTGTAGCAACTCCTGGATTCTCAGGGAGGATTCAGAAAGCTTGGATCATTCTGGATGTTTTCTCCCTTAATCATCTTTTGGTCTCTCACTTCTGAGTACGTGAGGGCCGTCTGCTTTTTGCATTTATAAGACTTTCTTTTGGAATGTTGTCCCTTACTGATTCCGAGAAAGGAGGACATTTGTTTTAATAGATTTGAATTTTATCAGCCCGTGTATTTGCACCAAAGCATAATAATAATAAATTACAGTCCTAATAAGTAGGTTGCCCAGAAGGAGGGTGGTGGCACCCCCAATAATTGATGTACATTCTTTGGAGTTTAGGGGCATCATAATTTATCGGGGTTCATTTTTTTGTATCCAATTTGAGGAAAGGCAGCTGTGTTTTGTATGCAATAAACTCTGCCATTGTATTTCTTGGCTAAGCAGAGAAAAGCATTATTATTTTTTGCCTATTTCCTAGTTATTACTGCAGTATCTAGTGGCTTCTTTATGGGGAAGAGTTTATCAATATTTCAATTATAAACTCCAATTTTCAGGAGGTTTGTAACTCATCTATTTAAAAATCAGATCAGGCTGAAAATACAGCGAGTAGCTTGTCATCCCAGGAAACCAGAGCTTTCTAAAATGTTAAATAACCAGTGTAAGTCAGTTCGATGTCTTTGAACTTTTAGGGCAAAACTTTGGTTTTTCTTCCCCACATGAATAAAATGGAACTAAGCTTCTTTTGCCATAAAACGTGGTTCAGGTGTTACTGAGGTTTCCGTCTGCAAGTAAAGGGAACAGGTGCTGAAATCGGCGTCTCTGATATTGTTCATTGGTTGGTATGTTCTGGAAAAGCTGCCCACACATCCCATTTTTTACCAACTGAGTGATAGTTTGATATAAAGACCTTTTGAATTGAACCACATGGTGAATCCTTTTCTAGAAGTAAAGACTACTTCAGGAAAGCAAGTAAGCACTCCTTTTTTTTTTTTTGAGACGAAGTCTCGCTCTGTCCCCCAGGCTGGAGTGCAGTGGCCGGATCTCAGCTCACTGCAAGCTCCGCCTCCCGGGTT
>NW_012109796.1:474245-479548 GCF_000951045.1 Mandrillus leucophaeus | reverse complement strand
CAGTGACTTGAGCCTGTCCTCCCCACCCACACCACACACTGAGGCACTTCTTTCAAAGCCCCCTTAAGTCAGAGATCACGTAGAGCATCCCAGGAAAACCTGAAGCGAGGACATCACAAAATACCAAAACTCCGTCTCAAAAAAAAAAAAAAAAAAAAGAAAAGCCAAAAAATTAGCCTGCACAAAGAACCCTAGTCCATGGGAAGGCCCAGTGATATCTGGTGAAGTTTGTTCTACTCGCGGATCCTAGTTGGCCCTTTCCTAGGCCTTATCGGGCCTGGGACCTTGTTGATGGCAATACCATCTGTCATTGCAGCAGAGCCCATTACTGTGGGGTTCTTACCTTAAAGAGGAGAACTGGCCGGGTGCCGTGGCTCACACCTGTAATCCCAGCACTTTGGGAGGCCGAGGTGGGTGGATCGGATCTCCTGAGGTCAGGAGTTCGAGATCAGCCTGGCCAACATGGCGAAACCTCATCTCTACTAAAAATGCAACAATTAGCCAGGTGTGGTGGCGGGCACCTGTAATCCCAGCTACTCAGGAGGCTGAGGCAGGGAGAACTGCTTGAAACCAGGAGGCGGAGGTTGCAGTGAGCTGAGATCCCGTCACTGCACTCTAACCTGAGCGGCAGAATGAGACTCTGTCTTGAAAAACAACAACAAAAAAGCAGAACTTTGAGACCAGCCTGGGCAACATGGTGAGACCCTGTCTCCACAAAAAATTAAAAAAAATAAAAAAAAATTAAAAAAAAAGCTAGGTGTGATGGTACATGTCTGTGGTCCCAGCTACTCAGGAGGCTGAGGTGGGAGGATCGCTTGAGCCTGGGAGGCGGAGGTTATAGTGAGCTGAGATCGCACTACTGCACTCTGGCCTGGGTGACAGAGTGAGACTGTCTCAAAAACAAAACAAAACAAAAAAAGCAAGACAAACCGCACATCTCTCTTCACTCAGCTCCCAACAGGATGCAATTGTCAAGGCAAGGCTGTAACTCCTAACTGTGGGATTTGGGGCGGCCACAGAATGTAGTGGCCAGGATGTGGGCTTTGAGGTCCACAGACACAGACCCGAGTTCTCATCCAGCGCCAGCCACTTATTAGCTGTATAACCTTGAGCAAGTTATTTATCCACTCTTAGTTTTCCCTTCTCTAAAATGAGGACAATCACACATTCCTGGTGGCATTGCCATGGCGATTCAATGAGGAAATGTGAGTGCTGGGCCTGGCACTTGTCCATCCACGAATATTTTATGAAGCACCTGCTGAGTGTCGGGTACTATCCTAGGTTCCGTTGAACGAGACAGGTGAACTGCCTCTCTCGTGCTTACATTTGAATGGGGAAAGACAGGCAATAAATACACAGCTGAAAGGTAGCATTGCTTGTAGTAAGTGGCTGGGCAGGGAAGGTGGCTCAGAATGGGTGACTGAGGAGGGGCTCTGTCCACAGTAGCTGTTGTCCTGCTCCCTATCTTGACATCTGCTGCCCCTCTCCCAGCCTCATGTGTCTTGTCACATGCCTGTGCCTGTTCCCATTTGTACCCCATCTTCAGCCAGCGCTTGACTCATTCATCTTCATATTCCCTAGGGCACCTCCTTGGTATGGCACCGGGCATGTGGTCAAACTCTAGAAATGTGTTCAAATGAAACTTCTGAAAATACTAGACAGGGGCAGTGCCTTCTAGCCCTGTGGGTGCACAGAGTCCTGGCTCTAGAGCCGTCTCTTATTCAGTGATGGACTTGAGCGCCTGTGCAGAATCCCATTAAGATTTCCATGGCCCGGCCCCACTCAGCTCCCTTGGTCCTAAGTCCGTTTCCTCTTCCTCTGGTCTTCATGGAAAACAGCATCTGAAAGAAACCATTCCATTTGGGTAGTAACCACCTGGGAGATAGGAAGCGGCCGCTGATCCAACTGGAGATTTAAAAAGTTTTTTTTTTTTTGAGACAGAGTCATACTCTGTCACCCAGGCTGGCGTGCAGTGGTGCAATCTCAGCTCACTGCAACCTCCACCTGGGCTCAAGCGATTCTCGTGCCTCAGCCTCCCGAGTAGCTGGGACTACAAGTGTACACCACCATGTCTGGCTAATGTATTGTAGAGATGGGGGGAGTCTCACCATATTGTTGCGCAGGCTGGTCTTGAACTCTTGACCTCAAGTGATCCACCCACCTCAGCCTCCCAAAGTGCTGGGATTACAGGCATGAGCCACAGCACCTGGCCCCAGGAAGATCTTTAAAAAGAACCATGACTGGTCCCTACCGTGAAAGCAAGTCAGGGCAATCCTTCTTATGTGTGCAGGAGCTGACTGAGCCCCCTAAACCGCTCACCCCCACCCCTGAAGACGAGGAAGATGAGGCCAAGGTTTGTGTATCCTCTGGATGTAGCCCTCGGCCGGGGGTCCACTTGTGTGATCCTGGGGACTCGCTCCCACGCATGCCCGCAACACGCAGAGGAACTGACAGGCGGCTGCATCTTATGACGGGGGTGGGGAGAAAGGATTAAAATCCAGATTTCGCTATTATTTTCTTCTGATAAAAGTGTAGCGAGGAATAGCTCGACTGTGTCACTGCCTAGTTTTTCATTTGTGTTTTTTGTTTCTTGCTTCAATATCTTCCTCCAGCTGCTCGTGTCTCCTTTTCTTTTCTCCTCGCTTTGATCTATTCGTTTTCCCCAGAAATGGGGTTTATAAATCATTGTAATGCAGCCTTGGGAAAGATGGTGCTTAGTGCAGGGAGAAATACATCGCCGCTAACAGCCCCGGCAGGGAGAAAAACTCTCGCCTTGTTGCTGGGTTCTGGCGACAGGTTACTGATGGTATTTGCTTTTTATGTCTGCGCGCGTGCCATCGGGGCAGGGCCGTGGGGAGCGTTCCGCACGCCACCTTGGTAATATTTCAAGTCTCCTCCGGCAGTCGAAAACAAACGGCTCCTGCCTGCTCTCAAGGAGGCAGAGACAGAAAGGGAAGGGAGATGCGAAGGCAGGGAAGGAGCATAAAGACGCGTGCCTGTGATTATCTGGATCCCACCCCGGATAAAACCAGCTCCTAAAACGCCTCTTCCCCTCCCTGAAACCCTCTGCACATTTAGATTGACATAATTAATCTGGTATCCTGGATCGTCGGGTCCGAGTCTCCCAGGCACAGTTAGGAGTCTAACAGCCCCGATCCCTTTTTTCTGAAGGCCCAGGGCCTCCCTCCCTCGTCATATTTTATGATCCTATTTTCTCTGCAGCTCAGAGCAGCAGAGAAGCATGGGGCTCGAGGTGTGGGCCTCCTTCTGACTCAGAGCGGCCTCGCCGAGCGTGTGAGATCCGGGGCGAAGCAATGAAAATCCTGCGAGGTCTTAAATCAGAACATAAAGGTGGACCCGGTTATCCTGGAGCCAGGCACGCTTGCACAGATTCAGGCTCCTGGGCGGGCCTGAGATGCGCAAAAGTGCAGCTTCCAGTCGCAGCGACAAGCTTTTGATTTCTTCTTCACCAACAGGCCTCTCCACCTTTGTCTCCCTGGCAGGAGGGTGTGGAAGGCTCAGCTCATCCCCACTCTCCCGCATCTTCTTTTCTCCACGTCGGGAATTTCGGCTGAATTTAGCCATCGTTGCTGTATCTGTCCATTTCATCTTGCCTGTGTGAGCTACCTGTTCATCCTACAATGATCAGCAGAAGAAAATGTTTCTTCCCCTTCGTAGGTCAGGTCCACACAGGGCAGAGTGAAATGGAGATAGTGAGTTGGGGAATTAGCATTGGGTAGCTCAGCACTGTCCGGTGGAACTTTCTGGAGGGAGCTCTCTCTGCTGTGTCCAGTAGGGTCACTACAAGCCGGATGGCTAGTGAGACTGAAGACTAAACATCTAACTTGACTGAAGTATAATTAATTTAAATCTAAATAGCACTTGCGGCTGGCAGGTGTCGTATTAGGCGGCACAGATGTAGCCAGGCACGCTGGAAAATTCAGAGGAGACGCTTCTTTTGGTGATGTCTTGTTATACCTGGAGCCACTGTTTCCAGCAGGCTAACACTAAAACACTGAGGTGTGTGCAAGGAAATAAAAGGGTGAAAAAAGCATGAAATGGCTGAACCCTTTTGAAGTCACACTCTTCCTCCAAGTACACCCAGGGGTGAGGATACTCGCAGACTTGATAACCAGACCAGATCGTGGGAGAAAATTTCCTTCGAAGTAAAAATTAAAAGATAATCCGGGTACATTGTGACTTGCCCTTCTGGTGGCAGCTCATTCTACAGCCCCGGAACTAATTTTTTTTTTTTTTTTTTTTGAGACGGAGTCTCGCTGCGTCACGCAGGCTGGAGTGCGTGATCTCGGCTCACTACAAGCTCCACACCCTGGGTTCACGCCATTCTCCTGCCTGAGCCTCCTGACTGGCTGGAGCTATAGGCGCCCGCCACCATGCCTGGCTAATTTTTTTGTATTTTTTAGTAGAGACGGGGTTTCACCGTGTTAGCCAGGATGGTCTCGATCTCCTGACCTCGGCCTCCCAAAGTGCTGGGATTACAGGCGTGAGCCACTTCGCCCGACCGCCCTGGAACTAATTTATCCCATGCAGCTACTGCGGCCTGGATGAATTGTGTGTGTATGTGTGTGTGTGTGTATTTGTGTGTCTGTGTATATGTGTGAGTGTGTGTATATGTATTTGTATGTATATATGTGTGTATATGTATGTCTCTGTTGAGGTGTGTGTATGAGTGTGTGTATGTGTGTGTGAGCATATGTGCATGTGTGTGTATGTATGTATATATGCCTGTATATGTGTGGGCGTGTGTATGTATATGTGTGTGTATATATGTATATGTGTATGTATGTCTCATGTGTGCATATTTATGTGTATATATGTGTTTGTGTACGTGTGTTTATCTGTATGCATGTTTGTATATGTGTAGGTGTGTGTGTATGAGTGTGTGTGAGTGTGTATGTGTGTGTATGTGTGAGTGTGTGTATATGTGAGTGTGAGTGTTCTAGTTTGTGAGAGTTTGTATGTGTGTATATATGTGTGTGTGTATGTATGTCTCATGTGTGCATATTTATGTGTATATTGTGTATGTGTTTATGTGTGTTTACCTGTATGCATGTTTGTATGTGTGTATGTGTGTAAGTGTATGTGAGTGTGTGTATGAGTGTGTGTGAGAGTGTGTGTATGTGTGGGACTATACGTGAGTCTGTGTGTGAGTGTGTGTATGTGTGAGTGTGCTAGTTTGTGAGTGTGAGTTTGTATGTGTGTGCGTGTGAGTGCGTGTGTGTGAATCTGAGTTCATGAGTGTATGCGTGTATGCTGCTTTTTTTTTTTTTTTTTTTTTGAGA
>NW_012109796.1:472819-474193 GCF_000951045.1 Mandrillus leucophaeus | reverse complement strand
TTTTTCTGAGATGGAGTCTCGCTCTGTAGCCCAGGCTGGAGTGCAGTGGCGTGATCTCAGCTCACTGCAAGCTCTGCCTCCCAGATTCACGCCATTCTCCTGCCTCAGCCTCCCGAGTAGCTGGGACTACAGGTGCCTGCCACCACGCCCGGCTAATATTTTGTATTTTTAGTAGAGATGAGGTTTCACCGTGTTAGCCAGGGTGGTCTCGATCTCCTGACCTCGTGATCCGCCTGCCTCAGCCTCCCAAAGTGCTGGGATTACAGGCGTGAGCCACCGCGCCTGGCCATGTGCGTGTATACTTCTTAAAGACCTTCAAGGCACTTCTCCTGACATCCAGATCTTCACGCATTCTTCCATGCAGGGCGTCGCACCCTGCGGCCTTTGTAAGCAGGAGGACTTCCTGACCAGCCCCTTCGGAGTAAATGGAAGAACGTTTCTGGATGTACCAGGGGATGGTTCAGAAAAGTCACTCCACCCATTTCCTATTGTTGCTCCCTCTGCCTTTGCTCTCGCTCCAGCCCTTCCCCAGTTCCTGGGCAGTTCAGCGGTCAGACTGCCTGGCCACCTCCAACCTCCTCCACTTTATGAAGGCACAGGGCCTTGAGTAAGTGACTTGACTTCCCAAAGCCACTGTGTCCTCCTCTACGGAGTGGAAATGATAATAGCACCCACCTCAGAAATGTTTGAATGTCCATCAGCAGATGAATGGATATAAAATATGGCCTATCCATACGGTGGAGTATTACTTGGCCCTTAAAAAGGAATGAAGTACTGATCCGTGCTACAACGTGGACAAACCTTGAAAACATTATAGTAAGGGAAAGAAGCCAGACCCAAAAGACACATATTAGATGATTCCATTTACAGGAAATATCTACAATAGGCAAATCCATAGAAAATGGATCAAATACATCAGTGGCTGCTAAGACTAGAGAGATGGGGGTGTGAGGAGTGGCTGCTCAAGGGGTATGAGATAACCTTTTGGGGTGACGAAAAAGTTTTGGCGCTAGATAGAGGTGATGGTTGTGCAACATTGTGAATCTACTAAATATCACTGGATTGTACACTTTAAAAGGGTCAATTTTTTTTTTTTTTTGATACCTTGCTCTGTTGCCCAGGCTGGAGTACAGTGGTGCAATCTCAGCTCACTGCAACCTCCACCTCCTGGGTTCAAATGATCCTCCTGCCTTAGCCTCCCCAGTAGCTGGGATTACATGCGCCCACCACCACGCCCGGCTAATTTTTGTATTTGTAGTAGAGACGGGGTTTCACCATGTTGGCCAGGCTGGCCTCAAAGTCCTGACCTCAGGCGATCTGCCTGCCTCAGTCTCCCAAAGTGCTGGGATTACAGGTGTGAGCCACCGTGCCTGG
>NW_012109796.1:467068-472509 GCF_000951045.1 Mandrillus leucophaeus | reverse complement strand
CTGCCTCAGCCTCCCGAGTAGCTGGGGTTACAGCTGCCCACCACCACGCCAGGTTAATTTTTGTATTTTTAGTAGAGACGGGGTTTCACTACATTGGCAGGGCTGGTCTCGAACTCCTGACCTCGTGATCCACCCGCCTCGGCCTCCCAAAGTGCTGAGATTACAGGCGTGAGCCACCACGTCTGACCTTGAAGGTTGGCTTTTAAGAACAGTAACGATGACACAACACACCTCCAATCTCTGGAAATCACACTTCTTACAGATGGAACATGCGAGGAGGAACTGGGCAAAGCCCCCCTCGTTTTTTAGTTAGGCAAAACCCACGCATTGGACGAGGTGTGTGGCCAAGGGTGTGCCCGGCTTCCCGGACTGCTTTTGCAGGTCTCTCTCTGTCTTACACCAGGATGAGTTAAAGACCCCTGGTACAGCCCAGTGCTACCAACTACAATTTGGCGAATGCGTTAATTGCATCTGCTTCAGCGGCCTTCCTTCTGGCTCAGGGACTGTGTCTGTTTCCCTGCTCCCTGGTCCCCAGCAGCCAACTAGGGCAGGCCCCAGCAGCAGAGCAGCTCGATTCCTCGAGCCCAAGGAAGCCATAAATCTAGAGCTTTAATCATGTCTTCATGATCATTCAGCAAAGAGCGACCGAGGATTTATTCTACCGGGACGGCTAAGGGAAGACTGCCGGGGTTTGTCGTGGGGGATATTGGTTTAGCAAAGGCAGAACTGCTCCCCTGGGCCCTTCCCAGGCCTGGCCGATGAACGATGACACCAATGGCCATAACAAGGCAATTACGGTGTGTGCGGGCAACGCTTTGTTAAAGACAGACAGGCTTCCCAGCCAAGGCCTTTGTTGTGCCACTTCATCCGCCCCAGAGTGCCTGCGATTTCTCCCCGTTTCTGCTCTAGAGCCTGCGTCCTTGAGAATGCAGTAAGCATTTTTTAAAAGCCCCAAGGGTCCTTTCCAGTTTTCTCTGCAAATGTTAAGGAGGAGGAGAAATCAAGGAAATCCAGAGAGGACTCTGTGGTCCCTTGCACACGGCCGGCACCTAATATCTACCTAGTGAACATCTCCGCTCCTTCATTTTCAGGGCGAGAAGAAAGAGGCCCAGAGAGGTAGCGATTAGTAACTGTCACACAGCTGGTCTCCCAATTCCCAGCGTGAGCCGGCTGCTTGAGTGCCTGGCCTTGTTTACAAACCGCAGTCTTGGAACCACAGAAAGGGAGGGGTTCCCCTGGGACGGAGGGAAGAAAGCCAGCCCCAGTTCCTGCGGCTGATCTCTAGGACGCGTTTCTTGTGAGTTACTCCAGAAAAAATTCTAAGTACGTGCAAGTGGTCCTGCCCCTCCGTTGGTTTGCTTGTTGTTTTTCCACGATGAGATGCTGCTTCACTCATTTATCTGCCAGGCACAGATTGGGACATTTTCACAGCAGAAGGTGTTGGTTTCCCTCTTTTTTAAAATGGCTGTGACTCGTTCCATTACACAGATGTCCCATAAAATAGGCTTCTGTGCCCCCACCCTGACAGCACCCCCGGCAATGGCCATTTCTATCATCTCCAGGTTTTCAACATTGTAAAACTACACTGCAAGAACACGGGAGGCCGAGGTGAGTGGATAACCTGAGGTCAAGGGTTCGAGACCAGCCTGGCCAACATGGCTAAACCCCGTCTCTACTAAAAATACAAAACATTAGCTAGGCATGGTGGCGGTCGCCTGTATTCCCAGCTACCCAGGAGGCTGAGGCAAGGGAATTGCTTGAACTTGGGAGGCGGAGGTTGCAGTGAGCTGAGATCGTGCCACTGCACTCCAGCTTGGGCAACAAGAGTAAAACTCCGCCTCAAAATAAAAAAAAATAAAAAAAGAAAGAAAGAACACATTTGTATATACATGCACTTTGTGTATAAGTTTATGTATATATATTTCAGTTTATATATATTTTACGGAGTGAACTCCATGAAGACAGGCCTGGGTCTGTCTCCCCAGCACCAAGTCCAAGGCCTGGCACGTAGTGGGAGCTCCAGGATTTACAGATGTGTGTTACTGCTGAGCACTTAGCCAGTATCCAGCAGTCCAGAGTGGGCTGTCTAGCGGGACAGGGAGAGGCAATGAGTCAGGAGCACACAGAAGAACTATATAAGCTGAATAGAGAAGGAAAGGGTGGCTGGGCAGGCTGGGAACAGATGGAAGGTGGCCACTCTCGGGTGCCGTGGATGGCATCGTAAGTCGGTCAATCTTTGCGAAAGGCACTTTTCATCACCAATGACATTTTAAAACGTGAGTACCCTTTGGCCCAAAAACTCCTCGATTAAGATTTAACCTCCAGAATTATGTGCACATATATACGAACGTGTTCTTGCAGTGTAGTTTTAGAGTGTTGAAAACCCGAAAGTGAGAGAAATGGCCATTACCAGGGATGCTGTCTGGGGGCAGAAGCCTATTTTATGGTACATCTGGGTAACGGAAGGGGTAGCAGCCATTTAAGAAGGCAGGAAGCTGGGATGAATTGCTGAATGAGGTCGGAAGCTTGGTGTCCCCTGGGCCACCCACCTGGATACCTGAACAAGGTGGCCTTTCCCCAGTTGTCCACCACACAGCAGAGGTTACTCACACTAGAGAAGCCAGCCTGGCCCCAGTGGAAAACCCCCAGTGACACAGCAGGAAAGGGGACACCAGGCTAAGGACGCTAAAGGGGAGGGGATGTTGCCATACCTGGGGACCAGCAGAGATGGTGGAGAGTGGTGATCCAGTAGGCACAGTCTCCTCCCATTCAGCCCAACCACCCAGGGCTTCAGAAGCAGGCCTGGGCCTGGAGGAGAGGGGGAATCCAGGCCCAAGGACAGCAGTGGAGGCCCCTGGTGTCCCTGCTATCTGTGCATGGGGCTGCTGACACGAAGGACGCAAACACTCGCCTGGCTTGGCCTCGAAGGGCCCTGAACTCGGCCCAGGATGCACAGGTGCGGGTGGATTCCACTCCAAGGATACCTGGGCTGGGAGTTGCCTGATGGTTTTAGTTCCTGGTCGTGGCTGGTTGGCAGGCAAAGGGGTCGGGTGGGAATCACGGAAAGAGGCTGGTTTCCCTCATTCTGCATCACAACCTGCTGTGCTTTCAGTGAATGTCTCCATAGAGAAAACCTGTTTCTTAGTGACTGACAACAACAAAGTTCAGGTATTTCCCAGCAAATGGCACCTAAAACCACTGCAAGCACATATCCTTCCATTTTTTTTTCTTTCTTTTTTTTTTTTGAGACGGAGTCTCGCTCTGTCGCCCAGGCTGGAGTGCAGTGGCCGGATCTCAGCTCACTGCAAGCTCCGCCTCCCGAGTTGACGCCATTCTCCTGCCTCAGCCTCCAGAGTAGCTGGGACTACAGGCACCCGCCACCACACCTGGCTAATTTTTTGTGTTTTTAGTAGAGAAGAGGTTTCACCGTGTCAGCCAGGATGGTCTCGATCTCCTGACCTCCTGATCCGCCCGCCTCAGCCTCCCAAAGTGCTGGGATTACAGCTGTGAGCCACCGTGCCCTGACCTTTCATATTTTAGGGAAACATACAAATCTTCCCATCAGTAGTGAGTATATTGACAGCACTGATAACTGAGTGTGCCCCAGGCCAGATACAGGGCTCAGTCTGTGCCGCCTCCTCCCAGGACTCTCCCAGCGTCTCCCATTTTACAGGCGAGGACACCAAGGCTTGGAGAGTTGAAATTGCTCACCCCGATTTTAAAAAAACAGGACAAGGCAGAACTGTGCCATCTTCAGAGCCTGTTCCTGCAGGCACACAGCTGTGGAACAACGTGGGCCCAAAGGGTAACAACGCAAGCCTGTGCAAGCCCCGTAGGTGGTTTAAGTATTCTAGAAGCCACATTCAATATGTAAAAAAAAACAGGTGAAATTAATTTTAATGATGTATTATTTAACCCACTATGTCCAAAATAGTATCACTGCAATGTGTAATCAATATAAAATTATTAATGAGCCCATTTTCCATTCCTTTTTTGGTCTCACATCTTGGAAGCCTGGAGTGTATTTTACACTCACAGCACATCTCAGTTCCAGCCTGCCACGTTTCAAGTGCTTAGTGGCCACACATGGGCTGTGGCTGTTGTACTGAAGAGCATCACTCAAGAGAAAGAATGGTGACTATTTAATTGACTTGAAAATGCTGGGCTGGGCGCAGTGGCTCATGCCTGTAATCTTAGCACTTTGGGAGGCCGAGGCTGGTGGATCACCTGAGGTCAGGAGTTCGAGACCACCCTGGTCAACTAAAAATACAAAAATTAGCCGAGCGTGGTGGTGCATGCCTGTAATAATCCCAGCTCGGGAGGTTGAGGCAGGAGAATTACTTGAACCTGCGAGGCAGAGGTTGCAGTGAGCCAAGATTGTGCCATTGCACTCTAGCCTGGGCGACAGAGAGACTCTGTCAAAAAAAAAAAAAAAAAGAAAAGAAAGGAAAGAAAAAGAAAAGAAAATGCTGGCTAGACAGTTCCCTTGACTTCCCGGTGCTTTTGTGGCAAGTTGTCTGAAGGAGTCTCTTAAAAGTCAAAATCACGTCAGTTGTGGTGGCTCACACCTGTAATCCCAGCACTTTGGGAGGCCGAGGCGGGTAGATCATGAGGTCAGGAGATCGAGACCATCCTGGCTAAGCCGGTGAAACCCTATCTCTACTAAAAATACAAAAAATTAGCCGGGCCTGGTGGCGGGCGCCTGTAGTCCCAGCTACTCGGGAGACTGAGGCAGGAGAATGGCGTGAACCCAGGAGGCGGAGCTTGCAGTGAGCCGAGATCGTGCCACTGCACTGCCCAGCCTGGGCGACAGAGCGAGACTCCATCTCAAAAAAAAAAAAAGAAAAAAAAGAAAAAAGAAAAAGTCGAATTCACATCCACTTTTGCTGAATTCTCCATCTTTTGGGAATCTTTCCTGTGGAGGTCCATTTTGGGTGCTCTCTTTCACTGAAATTCATTCAGCATGGAATTATGTGCAAGAGTGTTTCCTGAAGGCTTGTTTGCATTACAGCAGCAAAAAACAAAAATAAAAAACAAGAAACACCTAGTCATGAAGGTGGTGTTGGGGGAACAGTATCTCTACCCTGTGGTGTATGATACAGCCAGGAAAAGGCACGAGTTAGACATGGGCCCTTGATCTATGTTTAAGGGAGTGGCAAGGTGCAGATCCCACATGTGCAGGGGAATCCTCGCCCTTGCATAGCCATTTGTATGTGTGTCCAAGTTCAGGAGAGGGAGGCACAGAAAGACACACCCTGGTGTTCACTTGGGGGACCTCAGTGGGTGAGATGGGAAAAAAGGGGTTATTTTGCCTTTATACACATCTTTATGCACTTGTAAAGCAAGCATGAATCAACTTAAAATAGACTACCCATAACGTTTTCTTTTTTTTTTTTTTGAGACGGAGTCTCGCTCTGTCACCCAGGCTGGAGTGCAGTGGC
>NW_012109796.1:448687-466148 GCF_000951045.1 Mandrillus leucophaeus | reverse complement strand
TGTTCTCATTGTTCAACTCCCACTTAGGAGTGAAATCATGAGCACTTTTTTTTTTTTTTGAGACAGAGTTTTGCTCTTGTTGCCCAGGCTAGAGTGCAATGGCGCGATCTCAGCTCACCACAACCTCCGTCTCCCGGGTTCAAGCGATTCTTCTGCCTCAACCTCCCAAATAGCTGGGATTACAGGCATGTGCCATCAGGCCCGGCTAATTTTGTATTTTTAATAGAGATGGGGTTTCTCCATGTTAGTCAGGCTGGTCTCGAACTCCCGACCTCAGGTGATCCACCCACCTCGGCCTCCCAAAGTGCTGGAATTACAGGCATGAGCCACCGCACTTGGCTGAGCCCTTTTTTTTTTTTTTTTTTAAAAGACATGGTCTTGCTCTGTTGCCCAGGCTGGGGTGCAGTGGCGTGATCATGGCTCCCTGCAGCCTCGATCTTCCAGGCTCAAGCAATCCTCACTCCTAAGCCTCCTGAGTAGTTGGAATTACAGCCGTAAGCCTGGCTGACATGAGCATTTTTTAAAATGCCCCTAGATGATTCTAGAGAGCAGCTGGGGTTGACAACGCCCACTTTACTCTCACGACAGGACCCATCCCAGGATGCCTTTCGACAACGCTTTGATTGACACACATTCAAGTCAGCTGCAGCTAGCAGGGCTGTATCCGCACTGCATGAAGCCAGGCACCCTTATACACCAAGTCCCAGGAGGAGCACAGTTCTTGGAACTTGTGGTCAAGGGATGGGGACATTCTGCAAAGCCAGTGTCGGAGAACGAACGTTGCATTGCCCTCTGCACTGTATTGGCAATTGGTACTCCCTTCCCAAGGACCCGATGTCAAGTAATTTCCTGCACATCAGGTCCTTGGGAAAGAAAGACTGGATCGGTATGGGGACACCTGGCAGAGATGCCCCAAAGAGCTATTTTTCCTCTTCAAGAAAATAGCTCTGAGTTAGTTCCCCTGACCTCCCAGCTTCCTCCAGAAGCCTGTCTGATGCCTCCTCACCACATCCCAAGGACCTGCCCAGCAGAAGGGGCTGGCAGAGATGACCCCCGGGCTCCTCCACCTTCTCTAATTCTTTGATTCAGATCAAGCAATGACATTTGTCACAGCCAGGTGTCCTGGGGCTGGGAACAGCCTCTGTTTTCATTTGAAATTGTAAAATATAGGCCAGGCGAGGGGGCTCACACCTGTAATCCCAGCACTTTGGGAGGTCGAGGTGGGTGGATCACCTGAGGTCAGGAGTTTGAGACCAGCCTGGCCAACATGGCGAAACCCCGTCTCTACTAAAAATACAAAAATTAGCCGGGCGTGGTGGTAGGTGCCTGTAATCCCAGCGATTGGGCTGAAGCGGGAGAATCACTTGCACCTGGGTGGTGGAGGTTGCAGTGAGCCAAGATCGTGCTATTGCACTCCAGCCTGGGCAACAGAGTGAGATCCCATCTCAATAAATAAATGAATAAATAAATAAATCATAAAATATATATAACAAAATTTAGCACCTTAACTATTTTAGGGTGTGCCGTTCCCCAGCGTGAAGGACATTCACATCGTTTGTGCAATCCGTCTCTAAAACTCTTTTCCTCTTGCCAAACTGAAACCCTGTCCCCATTAAACAACATCTTCCTGTCCCCCTCCTCCCTCTCAGCCCCTGGCAACCACCATTCTCCTTTCTGTCTCTGTGAATTTGACTATTTTGGGTACTTCATATAAGTGGAATCATACTTTGTCCTTTTGTGACCAGCTTCTTTCACTTAGCATACTGCCCTCAAGGTCCATCCACGTGGTAGCATATGTCACAATTTCCTTCCTTTTCAAGGCTGAGTAATATTCCCTTGTATGGAGGGACTATATTTTGATTGTTTATTCTTCCATCGATGGACACTTGGGTTGTCTCCACCTTTTGGTTATTGTGAATTATTCTGCCATGAACATGAGGATGAAAATATCTCTTTGAGTTTCTGCTGTCACTTCTTTTGGGTATCTACCCAAAAGTGGAATGGTAGAATCACACGGTAATTCTATATTTAACTTTTTGGGGAACCACCATTCTGTTTTCCACAGCAGCTGTGTCATTTGGCCTTCCCACCAATGGTGCACGAGGGTTCCAATTTCTCCACATCCTTGCCACCATTTGTTATTTTCTGTTTTTTTTTTTGTTTTTTTTTTTTTAATTTTTTTGTTTAAATAGTCACCATCCTAACAGGTATGAGATGGGGGAACATCCTTGTCAAAGCTCTGTTCATGAAGTGAACAGATAAGGGGCACATGAGCAGATGTGGATCTGATGAGCTCACTCCCCCTCCTGCATCCAACCCTTCAAAGGCTCTTTGCCTTAGAACTGTAGATTAGGGCCGAGTGCAGTGGCTCACGCCTATAATCTCAGCACTTTGGGAGGCCAAGGCGGGTGGATCACTTGAGGTCAGGAGTTTGAGACCAGGCTGGTCAACATGGCGAAACCCTGTCTCTACTAAAACATACAAAAAAGATTAGCTGGGTGTGGTGGCATACGCCTGTAGTCCCAGCTACTCAGGAGGCTGAGCGGGGAAGATTGCTTGAGCCCAGGAGGTGGAGGTTGCAGTGAGCCAAGATTGCACCACTGCACTCCAGCCTGGGCAACAGAGTGAGACTTCATCTCAAAAACCAAAAAACTACAGATTAGAACACTTCAAACAGGCCACAGTCCTCCCTGTTCCACCCCAGCACTTTCCACTCCAGCCTCATTCCAGGATGCCTTCTCTGGAACACGGAACCTCCCATGCCCCACCTCGCCAGCCCCTGCCCTGGGCCCACCTTGTACTCACCCAGCACTTCCTTACTCTCCCTTTAGGTCTCAACTCAAATGTCCCTCCCTCCAGGAAGCCTTCCCTGACTACTCAAGAGCAGGCCACAGCCCTTGCTATGCATTTTCTAACAATTGTCACAGGCGCAATTCAATGCTTCGTCCTGTGATATCTGTCTTTCCAGATGGGATGTAAGCATTGTGAGGGACTATGATGTCTCTTCTGCTCACTTTTATATCCCAGGGCCTTTCACATTGTAGGTGCTCAGTTGGTATCTTTTGAAAGAATAAGCAAACACACACACACACACACACACACACACACACACGCCACTCATGTGGTCAAGTTTAACTCTCAGCCTATGTATACAAACCAGGACAGTCCTTTCCAAATGGAAAGAATCAAAATAACTATGACATGTGTCCTATTAAAAGAAAAATTTCAGGCCGGGCGCGGTGGCTCAAGCCTGTAATCCCAGCACTTTGGGAGGCCGAGACGGGCGGATCACGAGGTCAGGAGATCGAGACCATCCTGGCTAACACGGTGAAACCCCGTCTCTACTAAAAAATACACACACACAAAAAAAAACTAGCTGGGCGAGGTGGCGGGCGCCTGTAGTCCCAGCTACTTGGGAGGCTGAGGCAGGAGAATGGCGTGAACCCGGAAGGCGGAGCTTGCAGTGAGCTGAGATCTGGCCACTGCACTCCAGCCTGGGCGACAGAGCGAGACTCCGTTTCAAAGAAAAGAAAAATTTCCAACCCCTAGACCTTTCCCCCAAGTCTCTTCTCTTTCTCCAATAGGTATAAATGCAGTCATCTTTCCCACTTCCATCTTTGTAATGGAGGCGAGGAGCGCTCTAAGAAGAAAACAAACAAACAAACAAAAACGCTGTGCTCCCTTATTAGCAAAAGGGGTGGGGGCGGGGGAACCCAGCACTTGCCGGGGGTAGAACGAGGTCTCTGTGAGAAGCCGGAGTGCCCAGGGGCAGAGACCCAGCCATGAGAAGGGCTGGAGGACCAGCTCGTGCAATCACAGAGAGATTTTCCCCCGAGCGCCTTACAAAAGCAGATAAAGGCACGATAAAAATACCTTCCATTTCCCCCCTAATTTGTAGTTTTCTGGTGTTAGCAAGGCTTATAAGACACATGCTCCCAATTAGCTGCTCCTCTTAATTTAAATGCTTCATAAATTATCTCCTGCGCGTGTGGATTATCACTTCATAATGCGAGTTAGCATTTAAATAAATAGCTGTGGTGTAGAAAATTAGAGAGGTTTACTTCTGAGGCGCTGGCATAATGAAGGAAAATACCACGGCAGCTGAACAGGGGCAGAGGGAGGAGGCGAGGGGACAGAGAGGCACATCCGTGCTTCCCAGAAAGGGGGAGTTGCCTGCAAAGTCCACGCATCACTCACTGGCTTCAACGTTTTCTTTCAAAAAAAGTATTGCATTTGCTCACCTTTATAAAAAAATTTTTAAATTTTGAAATAATTACAGACTCACAGAAAGGTCTCATTTACCCTGACCCCAGCGCCCCCCCACCCAGTGGCGACATCTTAAACATCTAAGAAATAGTTAAAACGGGAAATGGATGACAGTCCATCCACAGGCCTTATTCAGACTCTGCCAGTTATTGCTCCGAGATATTTTTATTGATTTATTTATTTCTTGTTGAGACAGAGTTTTGCCCTTGTTGCCCAGGCTGGAGTGCAATGGCACCATCTTGGCTCACCACAATCTCTGCCTCATGGGTTCAGGCAGTTCTCCTGCCTCAGCCTCCCGAGTAGCTGGGATTATAGGCATGTGCCACCACGCCCGGCTAATTTGTATTTTTAGTAGAGATGGGGTTTCTCCATGTTGGTCAGGCTGGTCTCGAACTCCCGATCTCAAGTGATCCGCCCGCCTCAGCCTCCCAAAGTGCTGGGATTACAGGCGTGAGCCACCGCGCCTGGCCTAAAAGATTTTTTAACGTGGTCAGTCACGGTGGCTCACGCCTGTAATCCCAGCACTTTGGGATGCCAAGGTGAGTGGATCGCTTGAGGCCAGGAGTTCCAAACCAGCGTGGCCAACTTAGTGAAACCCCATGTCTACTAAAAGTACCAAAATTAGCCTACTTGGGAGGCTAAGGCACGATAATCACTTGAATCCAGGAGGTGGAGGTTGCAGTCAGCCGAGATTGCGCCACTGCACTCCAGCCTGGGTGAGACTGTCTCAAAAACATTTTTTAATGCTATTTTATAAATGGATATGTTTATTTTTTTTCCTTATGTTTGGAAAATAAATCAAAACATTTTTGTGGGCCCCTATAAGGACGGTGGGCCCAGGGTACTCTGTCCCACTGCCTGATGGACAAGTTGGCCTCACATGTAAGGCATACGATCCAGAGGTTCAGAGAAGCAATTGGAGCAATGTAGTCAGTAATTAGAGCAATGTAGTCAGTTGGGAGAACCACAGACCTCAGAGGGTTCAGCCCTGGAAACTGTGACCCGAAGCCCACTGGGAAGTGATGCTGAATGAGAGGCAGAAGTTGGGAAGGTCCCACAGAATCATCTGGAGAAGGTAGCTGTGAACCAGCTCCTCAGAACTCAGTGGCAGGAGCCCCAGAGCCCCAGAGTCATCTGGGGGCACCCTGCCTGCCCACAACTCTCTGGGTCCCGATCTGGGGTCCACCCACTTCTTCCTATTCCTTTATGGGCCCTCCCTCCCCGGCACACACACATCACGTTAATGGCCACACCCTCAGGTCCTGCACAGGCTTCTAAAGCCACTTCTCAGAGTTTCATGTTGCTTTCACTTTGGGATCTTTTTATGTTGTGCTAGAAACATAATCAGGTAGGTTGGTGATAGGAGACACTTGGCCAGCCCCAGGTTACAGCTAACCCAGCTATTACAGGATTTTTCTGTGCAGGAGCATTGTGAGGGAGGGCGATTGTTTTTGTTTTGTTTTGTTTTGTTTCGTTGAGACAGGGTCTCATTCTGTTGCCCAAGCTGGAGTGCGGTGGTGCTATCATGACTCACGGTAGCCTCGAACCCCTGGGCTCAAGCTATCTTCTCACCTCAGCCTCTGGAATAGATAGGACTATAGGCATGTGCCTGCCACCACGCCTGGTTAATTTTTGTATTATTATTATTATTATTATTATTATTATTATTATTATTGTTATTTTGTAGACACGGAGTTTCACCATGTTGCCCAGGCTAGTCTCAAAACTCCTGGGCTCAAACAATCTGCCTGCATTGGCCTCCCAAAGTGCTTGGATTACAGGTGGGAGCCGCTGTACCTTGGCTTCACCGGGCATTTTTATTTGCTAAATCTGGCAGACTAGCTGGCAGTCCAGCACCTGTGCAGACCTATGCAGATCCCCCCCACCACTCCCATGACGCCATCCCACAACCACATGTTTTCTCCTCCCTCTTGCTCAGAAAACGTCAAGTTTTAGGGACTAGGAATTGTGTCTCTCACTTCAATATCCCCAGCACCAGGCACAATCTCTGGCACACATCTGATGCTGGGTATCGTCTGTCAAACATATGTTGAGTGCTGGCACTCAGGGAGGTCTTTGTGAAGAGATGGACCGGTCATTTAGGAAGTAATTTGCAAGACTCTTTATTGTAGAATGCAAAAGCTGCAAAATAATTAGCTGCATTGTGGCTAATCACGTGACTGTTTCCGCAGTCTACTTAGGCATAGCACAGTGATAAGTGTGTTTATAATGCAGGCAGGTGCAAACACAAACATAACAACAATTGTTGGACAGGTGCATTGGCTCACGCCTGTAATCCCAATGCTTTGGGAGGCCGAGGTGGGAGGATCGATTGAGGCCAGGAGTTCAAACCCAGCCTGGGCAGCATAGTGAGACCCCATCTCTACAAACAAAATTTAAAAATTAGCTGGGTGTAGTGCAGCTATAGTGGTGCCTGTAGTTCCAGCTACGCAGGACGCTGTGGTGGGAGGATCACTTAAGCCAAGGAATTCAAGGCTGCAGTGAGCCATGACTGCACCATTGCACTCCAGCCTGGGTGACAAAGTGAGATCATGTCTCTAAAACAAACAAAAAACAATGGCTCTGATGAACTCAGTGTTTGCTGTGTGCCCGGCTCTGGGAAAGCATTTGTATTGAACCATATGAAATTGCTTCTTTTTCCAGTTAGTGCCATGTCTTAGTCCGTTTTGTGTTGCTATAAGTTAACACCTGAGGCAGAGTGACTGATAAAGAAAAGAGGTTTACTTGGCTCTGCAGGCTGTACAAGAAGCATGACACTGGCAACTGCCCAGCTTCTGGTGAGAACCTCAGGCTGCTTCCACTCATAGTGGGAAGCAAAGGGCAGCCGGGGTGTGCAGGGACCCCTCCGTGAGAGGGAGTCAGGGCTTGGGGGAGGGAGGTGCCAGGCTCTTTTTAACAACCAGCTTTCAAGAAACTAACAGAGTGAAAACTCATTCACCCCTAAGGGACGCATGAATCTATTCATGAGGGATCTGCCCCCTCACCCAAACACCTCCAACGTCATTCAGGATCACCTTTCAACACGAGGCTTGGGGGAGCAACCATCCAAAGTGGGCACAGTGGTATGGGTGCCAGGCATTCCCTCATCTGATCCCCAGACACACCCTAGAGGCAGTTACTATTTGGCCTCCCTATTTTACAGCTGGGGAGACTGAGGCAAAGAACAGTGACGTAACTTGATCCAGATCGTCCTGAAGATGAGTAACAGAGCTTGGATTTCAACCCAGGCAGTTGTAGTCCCCAAGCCTGGACACGGATTCCCTTCCAGACTGTATACTCATCAGGATACCTTCCTGTCTGTGGAGAGGGTGGTGCCAGGCCAAACCAGGCGTGTGAAAACCAGACAATCCCTAATTGTGTCCCTGGAGCCCTCCCCAGTGCAGGCAAAGGGCAGCTCCCAGCCTCAACCAGAGCTGTTGCTGACCTTGGAGTTCTATTTTTTTTTTGAGATGGGGTTTCACTCTTGTCACCCATGCTGGGGTGCAATGGTGCGATCTCGGCTCACTACAGCCTCCGCCTCCCAGGTTCAAATGATTCTCCTGCCTCAGTCTCCCCAGTAGCTGGGATTACAGGTGTGCACCACCATGCCCGGATAATTTTGTAGTTTTAGTAGAGACGGGGTTTCACCATGTTGGTCAGGCTGGTCTCAAACTCCCGATCTCAGGTGATCCACCCGCCTCGGCCTCCCAGAGTGCTGGTATTACAGGCGTGAGCCACTGCGCCCAGCCTGACCTCGGCGTTCTGGACACAGACTTCCCGTTGATCACATTGCGTCCTCTCCTCACAAACCCAAGAGTCTATTGACAGCCCTGGAGATGTAGCTGGGGTGCCCTGCATGCGTCAAAAACTGTTTTATAGCTTTTGGGTTGTCTCTTGTAAGGGTCTGCATCTACAAAAAAATCTTGCTTGATTAAAAACAAAGCTCATTGTGCATTTTCACATCTGTATCTTTTTGCTTTGAGTAGAGAATACACGTGGTCTGGTGGGTGCCTTGCTCTGCAAGAGTGGTTTTCCAAGCCTCTGTTCTGTTTGGCTTTGGACAATCATACACTTACGAATGCCTCGGGACGCCATTCATTCATTCACTCACTCACTCGTTCACCCAAACACGTCATTATCAAACTGCGACTCTGGATCCATTCATCCCAGGAAGGAGCGTGACTCAAGTGAAATGGGATAAACGTGGGGGCTGGCGGGGCGTAGGGATGCGGCTGGTTCACATCGCTCAAGTATGCAGGGATCAAAGGCCACCGTTGGAATGTTCTGAGACCTTTGAAGCTTGCAACAAAGGGGTTTCTAAGAAAGTTCAATCCTTAGGACCAGGGGGCAATGCTCAGATGGAGCTGCTGGGGGGTTGGTGACAGGGACACTCAGGTCGGGTGGCGGTGGTAGAGAATGATTAGGGAATTACCAAGTTATTGACCAACAGGGCCAAAGGTGGAGACAAAGGCAGGCAAAATGGTGCACGTGACTCAGGGCAGGTTGTTTGGGGGTATCAGAAATGCCTGGGGGGAAGTTTTCTCTGAAATAGTCAAAATTGGATCTGATGGCTTATGTCTTTCCAACTGATCTACTAATCATATTTCTTCAAATTTTATATCCCCGACCCTTGTAAAAGGATTGCATTGAAGGCGTGTTTTAAGCTGCATTTTAATAAGTCAATAAGAAAGCTCAAAATTATTTAAAGCTTCTTAAAGAGGATTATATTTGATTTCTTGTGGGAATTCTGGGGTGTGGAAGAGAAAGAGGTTCAGTCCTTCTGAGGTTGTTTAACATGAAGGAAATGCATCATTTCAGACAACAACTTTTAACTGTTTTGTTGTTCCGATAGAGATGATTTAGGACAAGGAGACTTTCATTATCTGCTGGCGGCATTAACCGAGCCTGAGGTCTTACAGGGAGAAGAAATTGCTCTTTAAACTTTCCAGCAAATGTGAGGCCCTCCTTTGCAGTTTTTTCCCTAACCTTTAAAAATGAGAGTTTTCTGATATTCTGAAAAGGGCAGTCGGATTCCCCAGGTGTCTGGAAGAGCCCAGCCTGGGTATCATGCATCTTGGGGATGACAAATCTGGGCCCGAGCAGATGTTGAATTCTTGCTTTCTACGGCTGCGTCTACCATTGGGCCCCTTCGCTAAGGCTCGTCTGCAGTTGGGAGCCTTATAGAACCCAGGCTGGTTCCAGGCCACAGTCTCCCTGCTGAGGGGATGCAGGGGTGGGGAGGGAGCCCACTTGGGGACTGAGTAGATAATTCTCTCTGAATTGCCTTCGTTTTTGCTAGTGTTCAATGCCTCAGTCAAGGGAGAGATCCACAGGAGTTAGGCAGGGAGAAGTGACTCGGTTAGGAGCAGGAAGAACAAAGAACCCACATGAAATTGGGCTGGCAGCTTTCTCTACATCCAATCACCTTTGAAGATATTTGGGTCCGAAGAGCTCAATTATCTTGCATTTGCCACAGAGGCCTGAGCATTGCTGTCCTAGATCAGACTCTTGCCACCTCCACCTGGAGTGCAGAACCAGACTCCTGGATACCCCCACCCTCTGCTTTCTCCTCTACCCTCTCCGGTGCTGACTACCAGTCCAGCTTTCCCAAACTGCACCACTGATCCTACCATGGCCATGGAACCACAACCATCCATGGCTCCCTATTCCCTCTCAAAGAAGATAGCCTGGCACACACTGGCCCCATGACTCACCTTCCCTCTGGTCTGCTGGATCATTTGCTGCTGCCTGTGTTTCTATCCAGGCTTTCCTGCCATCTTGGCCCACGCTGTGAAATGCCGTGCCATAGCTCTGCGTTCAGCATTCCAAGTCTTTCTCAAATGCCACCTCTTCTGGGAGGTCTGGCCTGAGCCTGGCAGGCAAATGGACTGGCTTTTCAGGGTTCTCGTGGCCTGTAAGACTTCCGTTTTGGCATTCCTCTATGCCCAGCTGTTCTGTAAGTGTCTGTCCTCTGCTTGGTTCTGAGGCTGGAGGCTTTCAGGAACACCCTCAAGACTGACTATCAGAAAAGTCTAACTCAACTTTCACTCACTGCGTCCCATACCACATGCTCGGAGGAACCTTCCGCCAGTGACCCACCTTCCTCCTGGAGAGCTGGATGGTGAGCTGTCTTCAGTCTCTGGGTCCCCAGAACTTTGCTTATGTCTGTCTTCAAGCTCTGATCTTCCATCTCCCCACGAGATGTAATAAGGGGCACACACATGTTGTCTGTCCCAGCAGATGGGTGTGGCTCGTCCAGACGCAGCACTTGGTGCTGGGATGGTTCCCACAACGTGCTGGCTAATGAGTGCTGTGACCTTACTTGGACATAGGGTCTTTGCAGAGATAATCAAGTTAAGGCTCTCAGGATGATACCATGTTGGATGTAGGGTGGGCCCGAACCTGATGACTGGTGTCCTGACAAGAGAAAGGGGAGGGAGATTTGAGGCACAGAGACACACAAGGGAGAAGGCCACGTGGAAACGGAGGCAGAGATTGAAGCGATACAGCCACAAGCCAAGGAGCACTGCGGACCGCCAGCAGCCACCCGCAGCCGGGAGAGAGGCCTGGAATGAGTCCCCCCCGGAGCCCCAGAAGGAACCACTGCTGCAAATACCTTCATTTCAGACTCTGGCTTCTGGAGCTGTGAGATTTCTGCTGCCTTCAGCCACCAAGTTGGTGGCGATTTGTTGCAGCAGCCACAAGAAACAGATACAGAGGCGATGGTTTGGGGCCAGGAGTGCATGGTCAGGTCTCCCAGCCGCCGGTGCTGTGACGCCAACCTCCTCCGGTCTTGGGGCTGCCAGAGCTGCAAGCAGCCTCATGCATCTGCCTCCGTGTCTCGTGCCAGGCTGACTGGTTTCTCTGTGTGCCAGGATGCTCAGAAGGCTGGGAGGCGCCAACCGGGGGGCCAGCATGAGGGACACCTAGTTGATTTCCGAGCTCTGCCTCTGGTGATTAGCGAGGTGACCCTGGGCACATGTCACCTCTCTGACTAATCTGTAAACCTGGCACAAGAGTAGACCTACTTCTTAGGTCATGACGACGAGCCTTCCGTTCATTCATTCAGCAAAGATGCATTGAACACCTACCACGTGCAAGAACTACTCCAGGGCCTGGAGACAGAGCAGTGAGCAAACCAGCCACCAGTCCCCATCCCACAGAGCTTGTCTTAGGGAGAAGAGAAAGACGATGACCCAAATTCAGCAGTAGAATACATAGTGAGTTGTTGATTGGTGCTGCAAAGAAACACAAAGCCAGGCAGGGGTGCAGTTCCCAGTGGGCGGTTGGGTTAGGAAGGGGCAGGGGTCAGCAGGGGTCAAGTGCCTCACCCTGGGGAAGGCATTGGGCACATAGTAACTGCTCAGCAACATGAGCTGTCTGCACGCCAGGCCAGGGACCTAGTCCGTTTCTTTCCACGGGATGCTCTTGCCTTCTCTTGCCCCGCATTGGGTTCCGATGCCACCTCCTGGCTCCCTTTCTTGAGCATCTGAATGCCAAGGCAGGTGTCTGGGGGGGTGAGTAGGGAACTGGGCCAAACTCTGATGGAGACGTGGGAGGCCGTGGGCTCAGAAGGGCAGCCTGGGAGTCCAGACCCTCTGAGTCTGGACCAGCGTTCACGACCCTCTGAGTCGGGACCAACGTTCACGAGGGCGGAGCCACCGAGACTCTACCAAGCTGGGGGCAGTGGGGCCCGGCCACAGCCGTCTACTCTTTCAGTCATTCCACTTGCTTTTGTTTAGAAGATGAGAAAGTCCAAGTGTTTGCAATTTCTTTGAGAACTAAGACAGGAGATTAAGGAGTCAGTGTGGTGGAATTTTTTTTCCTTCTCATCTACCCAACCTAACCAGGTGATATGGTTTGGCTGTGTGTCCCCACCCAAATCTCATGTGGAATTGTGACCCCCACATGTTGAAGGTGGGGCCTGGTGGGAGGTGACTCGATCATGGTGGGTGGTTTCTGCCCCATGCACCTCTTCCCTTTGCTGATTTTAGCCTGTAGCTTTTTACTGTCATAAACCATAACCGTGAGTACAGTGGCTTTTCTGAGTTCTGTGGGTCCTTCTGGCAAATTCCTTAAGCTGAGGGTGGTGTTGGGGAGTCCTGAATGGCAGCCAAGCCTCAGCCTCTGCTTACCCTGCATGAGGCTCACAGGTGAAGACGCGGCACTGGTTTCCCCCCATTTTGCTCTGTCGGTGCCAATGGCTCCGGGTGTGCGTTCAACCCTCCAGACTTCAGAGGCTGTACTCGCCGAGAACGGGAACAAGCTCTTCTAATAATCAACACCCCCCCAGCTTTTATTACTTTGGGCAAAATAAAATTTGCTCCTGAATAAGCAAAAGCTCCCTGACAGCCCTGTCGGTGCGAGGTGTCCTATTTGAAAAGATATGAGAGGCGAGGGACAAAAAACACGAGGCTCCTCCAAGGCAGATGGGGCCCGGCGTGGGCTGGAGGTGACGAGGAGGGGACTCAGAATCTAATGAAGAAGAAAGGGCTGGGCCGGAGATGCTCATCTCAGCCTAGCCCTTTAAAACCAAAATGATGGAGTTCATTTGCATTTAGATCTCCTTGGCTCCCTCTTTTCATCTAAAGACAAATCCTCACAAAAGGCTGCTTAATTAGACCAAATTAGATTTCCGCTCTGCAGCTTGTCATTCATTACAAAATGCTGTTCTTTTTCTATTTTGGTAATTATAGGCTGGTCTATAACCAGTTTGTAAGCATTGACTCTAGCCATTGAATATGACTAGCATTCCTGATTTTGTGCAGAGAGGAGGAAAATTATTCAGTTGCACCAAATCTGTCTATTTTACAAGTTGGCTCAAGACCATCGCTGGAGTCTTTTACAATAATGGGCATTCTCACTCCTAATTCTTTAATGATTAATTGTAGGAGCAGCACAGGGCTTGGTAATTTTCAAGACTAAAAGCTAAGTACAAATAGATTTTCGCATGTAGCAATGATGCCACATACTCAGAATCTTTACCTTAGTGATGCAACCCCGTTGCATCTAAGAAGCCACCCATGAAAGCATTTATAGCACAACCCCTCATGCTCGGCTCACAGTGCTCAGCCATCGTTTGCCCTGGGCACCCTCAGGGAGCTCAGACCTTTTCCCCCATAGTTCATCCCACCATAGTTCATCCCACCATAGTTCATCCCACCGTGGTTCATCCCACCGCGGTTCATCCCACCATGGTTCATCCCACTGTGGTTCATCCCACCATAGTTCATCCCACCATAGTTCATCCCACCGTGGTTCATCCCACCGTGGTTCATGCCACCGTGGTTCATCCCACTGTGGTTCATGCCACCGTGGTTCATCCCACCGTAGTTCATCCCACCATAGTTCATCCCATCCTCCCAACCACAGAGCCACAGAGTTTCCAGTTTTCAGTTGCAGACACAGAGGCAGCTGAGTGGGTGCATGGAGGAAGGCTTTGGGGGGGCTGGGCCTGGTTTGGCTGAGCCGAGGTCCTCCTTGTGGCATTCTTGAAATACTCTTCATTCATCGAACCTGCTGCAGTGCATCAGACCTGCTGATCCAATCACCTCCCACCAGCGATGCTCCCCCAAGTGGCTGGAGGGATGTGCTGCAGAGCCATGGCCAGAGTTCCCTCCAAGGATGGCCCCATTGCCTTTGCTCGGGCCATTCTGGTTGAAAGGATGTGGGCAGGTGGGCTGAGCTGGTCACCAGGGACAGACGTTGCTGATGGAGGGGGGACACGTAGCATCAACTCCCTCTAATAATAGTGGCCACACTTTTCTACTGCAGATATTGAGGATGGCCTACTACATGTGAATATTCTCATGTAGTAGGCAGTGAATACTCTCATCTGACACCAAGCCTATGAATTAGGTGGTGTCCAGAGGCAGGCTCAAGGGTGAGGTCCTTGGCCAAAGTGACGCAGCTCACAAGCAGGAGAGTGGCAGTGGAACCCAGGTGAGGCTGGCTCTGAGCTCTCCACTGTGCTCCTCTGCCTCCTTGAGCAAGAGAAGCAGATGATGAGGATCTCGATGACACGGTGGAGACGCGCTCCAGATAGGAAGTGGCAGAGCTGGTGGGGGGGACCCTGAAGATCCACCAGCTCAGCCCCCTCATTTTGCAGAGGGGACTACTGAGGCCAGAGAACAGGAGAGGGGACCTCCTCAGCTGCTCTCCTGGACCGCCATTCCCAGAAGCCACCAGACTCCCTCTTGCTCCTGGTCCCTGCCCACCTGCCAAAGTCATGAGGTGGGAAACTGCTCAGCTCCACTGCCCACCCACCCTGCTCTGGGTCCAGAGGCTCCAACAGCAGGATAGGACAGGGCTTTCCCACTTTTTGCCCTCATAGCTCAACTCCCTAGATAATTCGAGAACAGATTCCAGACCCTGTTCTGGAAGAGCTGCCCCAGATGGCCCAGGCCTGGGAGGGGTAAGCTTCCACAGCAGGCCTGTGTGCCCCATCCCTTGGCACTCAGTCACTTGAACAGAGCATGTGCTGAAGACCTACTGTGTGCCAGGCACGGGAGACGCTGCAGCCAATGAGACAGGTCTGCCCTGTGCTCACACAGCTGACCTGCCACCGAGTGAGACGTGGCAGAAACCACCATTGGAATGATCCATTCATCTCAAAGACATGGGTCCAGGAAGGAAAAGATGTGAGATCCTGTGACTGGGGTTTCTCACGGAGGCTACAGAGTCTGGGGGCTTCTCCAAGGAGGTGACATTTCAGCTAGGAGTTAGGGGGGCCGGGAGCCGATGAGGAGAGGGAGGTGTCAGCCTGAGCACAGACTTCATGCGAGAAGGGGCCTGAAAGTTCCAGGAGCCGAAAGAAGGCCCGGGGCAGAAAGAAAGTGGAGAGTGAGAGAGAGGGCATAAGAAGAGGCCAAGGCTGGCCGGGCGCGGTGGCTCACGCCTGTAATCCCAGCACTTTGGGAGGCCGAGATGGGTGGATCACGAGGTCAGGAGATCAAGACCATCCTGGCTAACCCGGTGAAACCCCGTCTCTACTGAAAAATACAAAAAACTAGCCGGGCGTGGTGGCGGGCGCCCGTAGTCCCAGCTACTCAGGAGGCTGAGGCAGGAGAATGGCGTAAACCGGGAGGCGGAGCTTGCAGTGTGCTGAGATCCAGCCACTGCACTCCAGCCTGGACGACAGAGTGAGACCCCGTCTCAAAAAAAAAAAAAGGAAGAGGCCAAGGCTAGAAGCAGAGGTGCCCCCCTTGTGGTCCGGGGGCCCCGTTATCGAAACAAGCCACAGACAGTCCCCGTGTATCCACCTTCGGTTGCTCATTTCTTCACAGCAGGCTGAGACCCGTTAGCTCGAAAGCGCACAAGCACCAAACAAAATTTTCCACGTCCAGTTGTTTTAAAAAATCTCCAACAAGCAGAATTTAGCCATTTAGAGCCCACCTGCTTTGCACACCCACAAAGCTACACTCGTGTCTGCCTGCCACGAATACGACAGAGCCTGGTGACCGTAAGACCCCAAGTTGCTGCTGCTTCCCTTGGGAGCTCTCTGGGCCCAAGACTCCCTGCCGCGCTGCTAGACGCTTCAGCCCTGTCTCCCCCAAAGCGGCCTCGCACTCCTCCTTCCTGGATGGTGGCCCCTCACTGTCACCTCTGGACAGTCTCATAGACATCCCTCCTTGGGGACTTCCCCTCTCCTGAAACCCCATCCAAGCCCTGCCCACTAAAGCTTGTGTATTCATATGTTTTCCCTTTGACTAGCCCCCTAATCCTCGAACTCACTCCTTACGCTCCTCTCTCCCCAGCAAGATTCTCATCCATCTTTGTGTGTTCGAGGTACCGAACACAGTGGTTTGCACCCCGTCGGTGGCTGCTGCCTCCGCTTCTGCTAGAGGAGGAGACGCATTGCTGCTGAGGTCTCTGCATCGTCTGCCCTAGGAAATGTCAACCCAGAACCAATCATACAGCAACCCCAGAGGCTGCGAAGAGGAGGGGGTGGGAGGACCCTGTCCTCCAGCCTCCCAGCTTTGTGCTGAAATCAAGAGCCGCCGGTTCCTCTCCCAGGCGACCCCAGCCTTATTAACGGGCTTCGTTTTAGGGACACCTCCTCCGCCTCTGCTATCTGCTATGCTAACAGGTCAGCTGCCATTTTGTGTTAAACTCCTTCTCATTTATTACAATACCACTTTTTATTGACATGGAAATAAAACTTACAATCAATAAGATATTATGAAATATACATCAAAACAAAAGTCACTGGAGCGGGCGTTTTCATCTGTTCTCAGGAAGGAACAAGGGTTTATGGTGGGGGTGGGGGGGCGCGGAACACTGAACATTTTTCTTCCCTATTACATGATGCGATTTTCAATGAATCTATAAAGAAAATGAAAACATAAATAGAGTAACCAAACAGAATGATCCCTGCAGCTGTCAAAACTTAAAACAGTTCAGTTTTCCTTTGATTTCTGTTTTAAGTTTTGAAAAGTACATAGATCATTCTCCGCTTATTCCTTTTCTCGGTTCTTTCTTCTCTCTCTTTTTTTTTCCTTTTCTTTTCATAGGGAGGTTTTTTCTTAAATCTGCACATTCGGGGTCTGCTGGCTGTGACCTTTGGCAGCTAAACTGACCAAATGATCAAGTGGACTCTCTGCATTTCTTTCTTAGGCCACCGGCCCGGCCTTGGTGGGAACCTCTTATTCTGTGTATGACTCCTCAATGGTGCAGAAAGTTATTCCTTCCCTTGCTGGACACCACATCAAAGGAGGCCCAAGGTGTTTCTTCCTTCTGCTAAAATAGTGTCACCCTGGAGAAAAAGGGGAAAAGAGGGGACCTTCCCGGCTTCTGCACACCTACTGTGTGCTGGGCACCCGTGGTTATTCACCTCCGTGGTCTCGTCTAAATCTTGTCATTACGCCATGGGGTGGGGACGGTTATTCCCTGTTTAATGAGTGACGGGAAACTGAGACTCCAACAGGCCAAGTAACTTGCTCAAAGTCACACAGCAAAGAGGGATCAGAGTCCGGTTCCAATCCCATCTGTCAACCTCAGGTGGGCGCTGGTGAGGGCTGCCAAGGCAGCCTAGTTGGATTCTCATTTTGTTTGTCTTAAGAACGCACCCTTCTGGGCTGGGTGAGGCGGCTCACACCCGTAATCCCAGCACTTTGGGAGGCCGAGGCAGGCAGATCACCTGAGGTCAGGAGTTCGAGACCAGCCTGACCAACATGGAGAAACACCCTCTCTACTA
>NW_012109796.1:444031-444367 GCF_000951045.1 Mandrillus leucophaeus | reverse complement strand
TTTTCATTCGAGGATCTTAAGTTGTTTTACAATAATGAACTACCCCTCCATAAGCACAATGGTAGGCGTGTGCATATGTATGCATGGGTCTAGCTCTGTCTCTTATACACATCTAGATGTGTATAAGAGACAGGTGGTATGGCTACTTTTTATTAAGAAGCTTCCAGGCCCTCTGCTGAGAACTCTGCCTACATTGTGAAATGCTCTGCCACCCTCCGAGCTGGAGGCTCTCATGATACCTACCGTAAGGAAACCGAGACTCGGAGTTCAAGCATTAGAACTTGCCCAAGGTCACGCAGACTTGAGAAGCCAGAGTTCTAATTCGGGTGGCTCGGC
>NW_012109796.1:442441-443051 GCF_000951045.1 Mandrillus leucophaeus | reverse complement strand
ATTACAGGCTTGAGCCACCGCGCCCGGCCCACACACCTCCTCTTAATCAGAGGCATCATCGCTTTTGGGAACTTCAGATTTTGCTCAGAAGGAGAAGTTTCTAGGAGTTCCTTCCCCAGGACGGTGAGCTGCCTCCTGCGAGTGACTTGGCTCTGTTCATAATCTCAGATGATACCTAGCCAGTTTTTATTGCTCTTTAAAAAAATATATCCCATCGAGGTATTCGTTCCTTGCCACCTCTCACGTTCGCCTTTTGTCAAAACGCTGCGCATTTCCCCCTCATTCCCCTAAACCTGCTGTTGAGTTACCGGCCCCCAGAGGCCGTGGACTCGGAGCGGATGCATCCCCGCACCTCGCTGCTCGCTGCCTTCTCCGGGTGTAATCAAACATCAAGCTAAGTAGCAAATAAATCTCTCGATCTCATAAGCTGCACAGCGAGATCATGTAAATGCAAATGAAGGACCTGATTTCAAGCTGTCGAGGGGGAGGGGAAGGAATGCTGGGGCCCTGTCACCGTGACCGCCTCACGCGGCAAGGGCCATACATCAGCCGCCAGAGCAGAGCAGGCAGCGGGAAGGGAGGCCGGGCTGCCCCGGGGAGCGGGGACCAG
>NW_012109796.1:438974-441086 GCF_000951045.1 Mandrillus leucophaeus | reverse complement strand
CACTTTGGGAGGCCGAGGCAGGCAGATCACCTGAGGTCAGGAGTTCGAGACCAGCCTGACCAACATGGAGAAACACCCTCTCTACTAAAAATAGAAAATTAGCCGGGCGTGGTGGTGCATGCCTGTAATCCCAGCTACTCAGGAGGCTGAGACAGGAGAATCACTCGAACCCTGGAGGCAGAGGTTGCAGTGAGCCAAGGTCGTGCCATTGCACTCCAGCCTGGGCAACAAGAGCAAAACTCCATCTCAAAACAAAAAAACAAAGCAACAGCAACAACAAATGCACCCTTCCAAAGAGCCCTGAGTTGGAGACCCCCATACATAAAGCATATATTAGAGTGGCCACCCAACTGGCTCAGGACAAGGGGTGTCAAGTCCCTGAGGTCCTCTGACCCCCAAGGGGTTGTGGGGCTCTGCGGCAGCCATCCGTCTTTTCCCGTGCCCCCAGTGCAGAAGAGGCTGACACGGACTGACACCTGGGTCTCCCGACTCACAGTCCCGTGCGCTCCTCCCTCCCCCCTGCAGCCTTTCAACAGTGAGGCCATGGCAAGCAAAGGGGGCCACACTGTGAAACGGGATCCATCTAGTTTCATGGTTTCAGACATGCTTCCCCGGCTTGCTCACCATACGGACTGTCAGAACAGCAAGACTCGGATGGAAACGGCCTTCACTATCCTTCCCAGCCCAGGGCCCACTCCCCACCCCATGCCCACCTCAGCACGGTCTCAGAAGAGAGCACAGTCTCCTCAGGACTGAGTCACATTTTCAAAGCACGTTGTCCTACTGTGATCACTTCGTCTTGCATGTCTTTCCTCTCCCATCCTCCCATCCTTAAGGGAGAAAGAGTTTCCTAAATTGCTCGACAGGAACCATGGCATCTCCTTCCTGTGGACGTATTGTCTTTTTTTTTTTTTTTTTGAGACAGAGCCTCACTCTGTTGCCCAGATTGGAGTGCAGTGGCACGATCTCGGCTCACTGAAACCTCCAGCTCCTGGGTTCAATAAATTCTCCTGCCTCAGCCTCCTGAGTAGCTGGAATTACAGGTTTCCGCCACCACACCTGGCTAATTTTTTTTGAATTTTAATAGAGACAGGGTTTCTCCACGTTGGCCAGGCTGGTCTCAAACTCCTGACCTCAAAGCGATCTGCCCGCCTCAGCCTCCCAAAATGCTGGGATTACAGGCATGAGCCACTGCACCCGGCCTAATTTTTCTTTTTATGTGAGATTCACATAAAATCAACCATCAGCCATTTTCAAATATGCAGTTCAGTGGCATTGACTATATTCACAATGTTGTACAACCATCACCCCTCTCTAGTTCCAAGACATTTCATCACCCTAGAAGGAAGCTCCGTGCCCGAGACCAGTCACTTCCCCTTCCCTCCTTCCAGCTGCAGGCAACCACCTCTGCTTTCTGTCTCTTCGGATTGACCTATTTGGACATTTTAAATGGGTTCATACACGTGGCCTTTGTGCTTGTCTGGATTTTTTTTTTTTTTTTTGAGTCGGAGTCTCGCTCTGTCGCCCAGGCTGGAGTACAGTGGCACCATCTCAGCTCACTGCAAGCTCTGCCTCCTGGGTTCACGCCATTCTTCTGCCTCAACCTCCTGAGTAGCTGGGACTACAGGCGCCGGCCACCATGCCTGGCTAATGTTTTGTGTTTTTAGCAGAGGTGGGGTTTCACCGTGTTAGCCAGGATGGTCTCGATCTCCTGACCTCATGATCCGCCTGCCTCGGCCTCCCAAAGTGCTGGGATTACAGGCGTGAGCCACCGCGCCTGGCCTGGATTCTTTTCCTTAGCATGATGCTTTCAGTTTCCATCTACACTGTAACATGAATCAGTGCTTCATTCCCGGTTACGGCTGAGTAATATTCCATTGTGCGGATGTGCCACGCCTTGTTTATTCACTCATTAGGACATTGTGTGGTTTCTGTCTGTTGGCTATTGTGAATAACGCTGCTATGAACATGCAGGTACATGCGTTTGAATGCCTGTTTTTTTTTTTTTGTTGTTGTTGTTAATTTTTGTGGGTGCATAGTAGTTGCATATATGAACACCTGTTTTCAATTCCTTTGATGTATCACTAGAAGTGGCATTGCTGGGTCATATAG
>NW_012109796.1:425857-433074 GCF_000951045.1 Mandrillus leucophaeus | reverse complement strand
CAGCCCCGGGCCGTGGGAACCAGACAGGGCTGGACTGGGTGCCGGGGCAGGCATGAGGACGCCTGGAGGGGCTCCCCACGGTCCGCGGCTCCCTTTGGACCCGAGCTGGGAGCTGCCATGGCAGTCTTAACAATAAGACAGCAGTAACAGAAACCATCCTTTACTAAGCAATCTCCTGGGCCAGGTGCCAAAACCTCGGGAGGTTTTGCAGGTGAGGAAAGAGAAGACCAGACAAGGCGAGGGACTTGCCCAAGATCATACGGGAAGTGGCAGAGCTGGGAGTCCAACTCAGCTCTGCGTGAATTAGTATGCCAGCTACCAACTTCTCCTCCGTGACCCCCCCGGCCCCAGCCACCAGCTGTCATCTTAGCCCCCGTTATAAACCCTAGCAGAATTGCAATGACACAGAAGAGACTTTTTCATAGATAAAATAGAAACATATGACTTAACTCTGTTGTGTGCCTTTTTAAATTATAAAAGTAAAACCTCACTATCAAAAAAAGGGCCCGCATCTGTAAGCACACGTCCTCACACACCACAGTTACGGGGCTGGGTTTCCTTCCAGTATTTTTTTCAATGCATTTTTTTTTTAACGTGGTTGTAACAGTAGTCTATGTAGAATTTCGAATCCAGCTGTGTTTTTTTTTTTTTCACTTGACATTATTTATACGCCTTTGATCACACACGGATGTGGTCTTCTCATGCGTGGCTTTTTCGTATCATTATGCAATGTTCAACTGACGCTCACACAATGCACAGGGTTCAAAGCATCGGGCTTCTAAGAGGATGCCTGAGCCTTTTGATGCATAATGCACCTTATTTTACATGATTGTTTATCTGAGGTTCTCATTATGGAAATAAATAAATATCCTCTATGCTAATAATGATCACAATTTGCATTTATATTGTGCTTTTCATTCGAGGATCTTAAGTTGTTTTACAATAATGAACTACCCCTCCATAAGCACAATGGTAGGCGTGTGCATATGTATGCATGGGTCTAGCTATGTACAGATATTTATTTAATAACTACCAGGCAATGGGATTTCACATAACTGCGCTTTCACAGAACGCAGGAGAGCGAGTGGAGGCTTTTCAACTGTCAAGCAAACATTCGTTTAGTTTAGACGCAGGGCTAGAGGGTTAATGAGCTACACTATGTGTGGTTGCCAGGAAGTGGCGAGTGATTGATTCTTTTGAGGAGCTTGCTCGTGATGGAATGAGCGTCTTTGGTGGGTCTGAAACTCAGGCATTGAACTCCCTGACAGAAAACCTGCCACTTTGGAAGTGACCACTGGCCCGTTTGTCTGGACTAAGATCTGACTCAAGGCTGTCTCAGCAACAAAGCCAGCTGGCTTCCCTCCTTTTCGCCTCTTCGTTTCTCATTTCTTATGTCTGGATTTTGTTTTTTTTTTTTATTTTTATTTTTGAAATGGAGTCTCGCTCTGTCGCCCAGGCTGGAGTGTAGTGGCCCGATCTCAGCTCACTGCAAGCTCCACCTCCCGGGTTTACGCCATTCTCCTGCCTCAGCCTCCCGAGTAGCTGGGACTACAGGAGCCCGCCACCTCGCCCGGCTAGTTTTTTGTATTTTTTTTTAGTAGAGACGGGGTTTCACCGTATTAGCCAGGATGGTCTCGATCTCCTGACCTCGTGATCTGCCCATCTCAGCCTCCCAAAGTGCTGGGATTACAGGCTTGAGCCACCGCGCCCAGCCTCTTATATCTGGATTTTTAAGATATCTCGTGCAAAATCCACAAGGTCTTTTAAGAGACGCACCTGTTTTGCAATAAGAAATGAGGGCTAGTTAAGGGGAAAAAAAGTAGATTGGGTGGGAAATGATTATACTTGAGTTGCAAGGCTGGGTCACGTGTTTTGAAGAAGTCGTACCATGCAAATGGGCTTTGGTGAAGCTCCAGGTCTAGAGACCTTCGTTCCTGGGTCCCAGGTAGCTTCGGATCAAAGCCTGTGGGAAACGCTACCTGCACCTGCCTCTAGCTAACCCCAGTAGTTCTCACAGCGACGGGCTGCTCCGAGGGGGCTTCCGGGCGCCAGGGCTGCCTGCCCAGCTTGGTTCCCAGCGTGGGTTTCCAGGGCCTGGTCCTTCATGATGGGGAGTGGAGGGAGCTGATATTGCAGGAGGAGCCTGGAGAATCCCAGGACCCCCTGGGACGGGGAGAGAGATGGTTTTAATTAGAGCTGAGAGATGGGAAATAAGGCAGAGCGGAATGACATCTTAATGAGGTTTAATGAAGCTGTCTGCTGATGGGGACAGCTGTCACCCAGAGCTGTATTCCAGCCAAGCCACTTTGTGATGGAGGAAACTCGGAAAAAGGCGGTTTGAAGGCAGCTGAGGAGGGAGAGGTGGTCAGACTCGGAGCTGGGATTTTTCTCCATTTGCCTCTTAATTCCAACACCTCATTGACAAGGGATTCCAGCTAGTGGACCATATTACAATAGCCTCCAACCTTTCAAAATTCCCTGTTGTGCAAAACTAAGGTGTGCCTCTTCAAAGACCTTGTGGATTTTGCACAAGATGTTTTAAAAATTCAGACGTAAGAAATGAGAAGCGCAAGGATTTTGAGGGCTGAAAGGGGTCTCTTCCCTTTCTGAACCTTGGCTCCTTGCTTGTCCAGTGGGGATACCATGGCCTCCCTTATAGAGTTGTTGTGAGAATTGGGGGGTGGCTGGGAGTTAAGCACAGAGGTGTGATGTCCAGGAGAGGTAAGTTTAACCCCAGCTCTTCTATTGACTATCTGGGTGGTGTTGGACAAGCGTGAACCTCTTTAAGCTTCAGTTTTCCCATCTGTAAAATGGGAAAACCTACTAGACGGTGAAGTTGGCAGAGTTCAGGGAGAAGCAAAAGCACTCTTCCGACATGCTCAGCACATAGGAAGCACTCAATAAAGAGGGCACAGGACATCCCATGTGCCCTGCATGGAGGAGGTGCACAACAAATCTTGATTCTCTTCCTTTTTTCTTTCTTCACTGCGTGGTGGTTCTAAGGGATCCCTGTGCAGGGAGGGTGATCTCAGCCTCCACACGGCCCCATAGCCAGGCCACACCCGCTGCCCCAGGACCTTTGCACATTCCAGTTTGGGACCTGTCTGGGAGACCCCTTTTGTCTCTGCACATGGCCACCTCTCATCCTGGCCTGGGCTGATGGGGTAGGCTGATAGGGTCCCGGGTGGCTGATCAGAGCTGAGATTTGGGACTCAGTCTCGTCAGTTTCATGGATGTCAGCGTGAGGTTACCAAGCATCCTAGTGTGTTTGTGCTGCTGTAACGAAATACCTGAGATGGGGCAATGTAGAAAGAATAGAAATTTGCTTCCCACCGTTCTAGGGGCTGGGAGTTCAAGATCAATGCGCTGGTGGTTTCTGTGTCTGGTGAGAGCCTAGTCTTTGCTTCCAAGATGATACCTTGTTGCAGTATCCCCCCGGGGTGGGGACAAACGTTGTATCCTCACGTGGCAGATGGACAGAAGGGGATCGAAGGGGCGAACTCCCTCCACCAAGGCCTCTTATAAGGGCACCTATTCCCCCATGAATGCAGAGCCCTCATGACTCAACCACCCCCTAAAGACCACACCCCTGGACACTGTCTCATTTGGATTAAGTTTCAGCATGAGTTTGGAGGTGATAACAACATTCAGACCATAGCACCGTGGAAAAGCCGGTGACCATCAAGCCTCAGGTGCCCCTGTGTTTTGATGGCAGCTGAACTCAGACGTCTGTCACAACCTGCTTGCCCGTGTCTGAAAGTTCAGGGTCAGGAGCTCCTCTGAGTGCCTCTCTCTGTAGGTTCTTAGCAGGCTTCACACAGCCCCGCTGAGATGCCCAGAGACCACCCCTCTGACAGGCAGCTTTTCTCTGTAAGCTTCTAGAAGGCCCCACTGAACAAGCTGGGGAAGGAGGCCAAGGGTCAGCGCTGGGCCCTCCCACCTCTGGCTCCATGCCGCTCCCTGCACTAACTCCCCTTGGCTCTCTTGCCCGCCCTGTCTACCTCTGGAAACTTTTTCAGGTCAGTTCTTCCCAAAATGCCAATTCAAGATCTGTATGTGTCTTTCCTTTCCTGGCTACCCTTCGCCCAACCCAGTCAAGACATCTGGCTGGGTCCCAGTCACTTTAGTACTGAACAGCAGCTCCTCCGTCATTTTGTTCAACATTGTTATAAAGTTGATGAGAAAAGAAATCTATGTCCAACTGGAGCCACTGTCTGCGTGGCGTCTGCATGTTCCTCCTATATCTGCGTGAGTTTTTCTCCAGGCACTCTGGTTTCCTTCCACATCCCAGAGGTGTGCGCGTTAGTGAACTGGCGCATCTAATGGTCCCAGTATGAGTGGGCATGGGTGTGTGTGGGTGCGCCCTGCGATGGGATGGCGCCCTGTCCAGGGTCGGTGCCTGCCAGGTGTCCTGAGCTGCTGGGACAGGTTCCCACCACTCGCAACTCTGAACCGAAATAAGTGGATCGGAAACACGAATGAACGAAGGAGTACAAAGTATTAAAAACAAAAATCTGTGGCTGGGCATGGTGGCTCACTCCTGTAATCCCAGCATTTTGGGAGGCCAAGGCGGGCAGATCACTTGAGGTCAGGAGTCCCAAACCAGCCTGACCAACATGGAGAAACCCCGTCTCTACCAAAAATACAAAATTAGCTGGGTGTGGTGGTGCACGCCTGTATTCCCAGCTACTCAGGAGGCTGAGGCAAGAGAATCACTTGAACCCGGGAGGCGGAGGTTGCAGTGAGCCAAGATTGTGCCATTGCACTCCAGCCTGGGCAACAAGAGCGAAACTCCGTCTCAAAATCTGTAAAGTTCTGTATATGATCATCATACATATGCATGACTGTGGACAAAGCGTAGCAAGCCCTTCGGATTGATGCTGTTTGTTTTTTACCTGCACGGTCGTAGGAGGGGCTCCTGGCAATTTTGACTTTGCAAACATTTATTCCTTGATTTAACCCATTACCACTCTGACTGCTGTCACTCATGGATTCCCCCCAAACTGGGTAAATAATGATCTTATTTGTTTTTATTAATCTTTCTTGAATGTATGGGTAGCTCACACTTACATCAATATTCCATATTAGAAGTATTTTGGTGGTTATTGAGTTTGGTGATGTTTTTGTGACCAGATTGTGCCATAGGAACTTAATTCTTGTTATCTATTAGCCTACGTTAAAATTGGGTTTCTTATACGTTGTTTTGCTTAAAGTTGCAATTTCCAAAAACATATTGATGATGTTGAGTGAGGACCTACTGTTAAGTTTTCTGAAGGGATAGCTCTTCCCATGAACCTCAGTCTACATATTGAACAGTGGACTTTTGCCAGGCACGGTGGCTCACTCCCATAATCTCAGCACTGTGGGAGGCCAAGGCAGGAGGATTGCTTGAGGCCAGGAGTTCGAGACCCGCCTGGGCAACATAGTGAGACCCCATCTCTACAAATAATTTAAACATTATCTGAGAGTGGTGATGTGGGCCTGTAGTTCTAGACACTCTGGAGGCTTGGGTGGGAGGATCACTTGAGCCTGGAATGTCGAGGCTGTAGCAAGCTGTGATTGTGCCCCTGTACTCCAGCCTAGGCCATGGAGCAAGACCCAATCTCAAAAAAGAATCCCCCGCAAAACAAAAAAAAACAAAACGACAACAACAAAAACAGAAGACTTTACCTGGGGTTCTCCTGTGTGTAAGGCACTGTGCTGTGCACCATTGTGTGGGGCAGAGAAGGCCAGGAAGTCAAGACTTACCTGTTCCATGTAAGCCAAACCCCACCTGTAGAGATGAGGTTTGTGCACATGAAAAGACAATCAAGCCCAGGCCATCTATGCTAAATGCCGGCTCATGAAGTAGGGGGCAGCAAAGACTGTGGAGTCAGATGTGGGCTCAGACCCGCCTTGGCCACTCAGCTGTACGGCTTTGAGCAATCAGGGCGCTCCAGCTGTCCATGCCTTCTTTTCCATACCTGTGAAATTGACATGGTGGTTATACCATGTTCCAGGATTGTTTTATGAATTGGCAGTAACAGGGGAGCCGGGCACACAGATGCCAGGATTATAGATGTTTGATGAGCCCATGGCCAGGTGGGTGTCCAGTTAGCCTGTCTTGTGGGGCAGATGAGCTGGTAATGGGTGGATGTGCTGCTTGTCTAGGGCATTTGCATGCGAACGAAGGGACTCTGAGACACACTGTACTTGCACCTAAAGGGCTGGATTGTGGACAGTGGGATTTCAGGCCATGGAGGTATCTGGGGCCAGGAATAGAGAGGAGGGTTGCCGAGGACTCCCACGGCTCCAGCCTGGGCGGACACAGCCATGCTCATTTGATTGTGCTTTGCTTTATTGCGCTTTGCGTGCAGGAGTCCTCACAAAGCCCCATTAGTGGCCTCCAGCTGCGCCCAAGTGAGGCCCAGGGACCCCTGGGGTTTCCTACCTGTGACCTTCTCTGACACTGCGGTGTAGTGTAGCCTGCCCAAGAGGGAAGGAAGTCCAGGCGCCAGGGCGGAAGACTGAGAGGTTGATAGGGCTTCTCTGAGTGTCCAAATCTGCTTCTCGGCTGAGTTCCTGGGAAGTTCCACTTCATCCTTCCAGGCGATGCTACGGTCTGGAAAAGTCCTGGGAGATGAGAAAAACACTGCCATGGGCATTTCTGGAGGATGAGACTCTCTAGTCTAAGAAATATAGACCAGAGAATCCCTTTGGGAAAACAAAAAGTTGTTGTGTTGTTGTTGCTGTGGTTTATCTGGTGCCTGTGTTCATGCAGTTGTCATGTGAAGCTGGGTTTCCGGTGTGGACAGAGAGCACATTGCTCCATCAGCAGGGGGTTGGGGGAAAGGGCTGGCAGACACAGTCATGGATGAATGGCTCCTGGGGGAGGGCAGCAGGCGGCGGGTACAGTGTGAAGGGCACACATCGGGTCAACAACGTCATGACCCCTAAAGCCCCCGGTGCTATCTTCAGTCACTGCCCCAACCCAGGGGTCCTGCACTCCTGACTTCTAAACCCAGAGATGAGTTCTGCTGGTGTCTGGCTGCATCTGCGTGGAGCAGCGCACCTCTGTGTGTCTGGCTTCCTTCACGCCACACTTTGTGTGAGGACCACGTATGTGGTGGCCCACAGTAATGTTCTTTCATTTTCAGAGTTTATTTCTTTTCTTCTCCTTCCTTCCTTCCTTCCCTCCTTTCTTTTTCTTTCTTCTTTTTCCCTTCCTTCCTTCTTTC
>NW_012109796.1:415601-425602 GCF_000951045.1 Mandrillus leucophaeus | reverse complement strand
TCTTTCTTTCTTCCTTTTTTTTGACAGGCTTTCGCTCTGTCACCCAGGCTGGAGTACAGTGGTTCAGTCACGGCTCACTGCAGCCTCCACCTCCTGGGTTCAAGTGGTTCTCCCACCTCAGCCTCCTGAGTAGCTGGAACCACAGGCACACGCCACCACACCCGGCTAATTTTTACATTTTTTGTAGAGATAGGGTTTTGTCATATTGCCCAGGTTAGTCTCAAACTCCTGGACTCAAATTATCTGCTTGTCTTGGCTTCCCAAAGGGCTGGGATTACAGGCGTGAGCCACCGCACCCAGCTCATTCCGAGTTTCTTAATCTCTGTGGGCATTGTTGGCATCAAGGGACAGATAGCTCCTTGATGTAGTGGGGTTGCCTGGTGCATTGCAGGATGCCTGGCAGCATTCCTGGCCTTCACCCACTAGATGGAGGATAGTGCCCCCTCCCAAGCCATGATGACCAAAAATGTGTCCAGACATGGCCAGATGTCCTCAAGGGCACATTATCACCCTGATTGAGGACCACTACTGTAGGGTATTCTGTGTTATGAATATGTCATGAATTTTTTATCCACCTATCATGGCCACTTGGGTTGTTTCTAGCAGTTGACTATCATGAATTGAGCTGCTATGTGCATTCGTAGACATGTTCTTGGGTGGATGTCCACATTCATTTCTGCTGGATGACCAGGATGGAATTGTTGGGTTATGGGGCAGGCATATATTTAGCTTTAAGAGATACTGCCAAACAGCTTTCCACAGTGGTTGTAGCAGTTTGCACTTTCACCAAGTGCATGGGTATTCCAGTTGCCCCACATCTTTACCAATAACACTGAATTTTTTTCTTTGCATTTCCCAGAGGTTGACATTTCGACATATGGGTCTTGGCCATTGGAACATCCTCTTAAAGAAGTTCCTATTCAAGTATTTTGCTCATTTTTTCCTATAGGATTATCTGCCTTTTTCTTATTGATTTATAGTAACTCTTTATATATGATGGATAAGACTCCTTTGTTAGATATATATATTGTAGATATCTCACTCTTTAAACTCACAGACTTTTAGAACCAGGGCACTCTGTGTTTCCCACATCAAATACCCTGGTGCACATGACTGCCATTGCTTACCTGTACTTTTTGCAAGACAGTGAATTTCATAAGAGCAGGGCTGTGTGTCTGATCTGTTCACCCTAGAACTCCCAGCACAGAGGGCTTAGCGCTGAGTGGGTACAAAATAAATATATGTGGAATGAAAGTATAAGCAAACCTCCCATTGGGATTTTTTTTTCTTTGTAGTCTAAAGCTTCCACATGTTTCAGCAGTTATTGATTCCCAGGCAACCACAGTAAAAAGCAGAGATTGAGGCACAAGCCTGCTCCCTTGCCCCCCGCCTGAGGGTGGCAGTCAGCTCCTGAGTCTGTCTGTCATTCCCCTGCCAGTTGGAACTCTGCCCACCTGCACCTGCCCTGAGGGAGGCGGGGTCTCTCCCAGAGAAGTCACATTTTAATTAACTTCCCCGGCAGTCACTGGAGAGGCCGGATCATTTTCATAAACAAATGAGAGTCCAGAGCTTTGTCTGCAACTCAGAGAGCATAGTATGGAAGGAATTCAAAACAAGCCACCCTGCAGGGTCCCCATGCACCCACCTGAAACTCAGAGCTCCATCACTCCTGAGGGACACTGGGGTCTGGGATTTGAGATGGAAAAGAAGAGGGAGAGAAATGATCAACTGTTGTGTAGAAAAGAGCCGATGGTCTCAAAGTAGGCTGGATGAACTGCACGTCTGTGTACCCCTAAAATTCAAAACCTAACTTTGGATGAGATGGCATTAGCAGGGGGATCTTTTAGGAGACGATTAGGTCATGAAAGCAGAGCCGTCATGATGGAATTTGTGCCCTTAAATGAAGAGGAAGAAAGCTAACTCTCTCTTTCTGCTCTCTGCCACGTGAAGATATAACAAGAAGGCGGCCATCTGCAAACCAAGAAGAGAGCCCTCACCAAGACATTGGGTCTGTTGGCTTCTAGGTCTTGGACTTCCCAGCCTCCAGGACTTTGATAAATAAATGTCTATTGTTGAAGCCACCCAGTCAATGATAATTTGCTATGGCAGCCTGAGCTGACGAAGACATAGTGTTTCACCCACTCATTTATTCAACCCCTATTTATTAGCATCTATTCTACACTGAGGCCTGGGAAAAGAAGAGTGAGAATAAAGATTCATGGGGTATACAAAAAATCTCCATACCTTTTGCTCACTTCTGTTGTGAACCTAAAACTGCTGTAAAATATAAAGTCTGTTTTTTAAAAATAACCTTAAAAAATAAAGATTGGATCCCTTTCCTTGTGGGGCTCACAGGCTCATGAGGGAAGACAGACATTAAACTGATCATTATGCAATGAATGACTTAAGTACAGTACTTTGTAATTTTATTTGAGGTGTAATTCACATTCCCTACAATTCACCCATTTAAAATGGAGAATTCAATGGCTTTTAATATATTCACAGAGTTGTGACACCATCACCGCAATCGATTTTAAAACATTTTCATCACTCCCCAAAGAACGACCCTTAGCCATCACGGCTACAATCACTCCATCCCTTCCCCTGACCTGTCCCCAGCCCTGGCAACCACGAAGCTACTTTCTGTCTCTGGATTTGCCTGTTCTGGACATTTCATGTAGATGGAATCATGCGGGATGCGGCAGTGCTCTGTGTCTGGCTTCTCAGCATGATGTTGTCAACTCCATCCACACTACCACGGGTACTACCCTGTCATTTTGTAAGTGCCGTGAAGGTAGGCTGAGGCCGCTGTGGTGCCACCATATAATAAGGAGGCTTGTCTAGGACTGATGCCAATCTGGGAAGGCTTCCCAGAGGAAGTGGCTTTTAATATCAGGCATTTATTGTGCACCTGCTGTGTGTCAACAGGAAAAAGAAGGTAATAGGAGCCATGGCTCTGGCTGGATAGGAGTGTGTAATCCAGGCAGGGGGGTCTGCATGTGCATTCATGGAAACTGAGAAGGTGGTAAGTTCTAAGCCCCCAATGAACAGAATAGATAGTCAGAGTCACTGGCATTCAGACGAGGGTGAGCCATGGTGAACCCAGGGATCCCAAGAGCTTCTGGCAGAGACAGGGCTTGAAGAATAAGGACCAGTAAGGGTGGGGCTTGAGGAAAGAGCAATGGAGGTGGCTGGGATGCCTGCAGTCCTTCAGACAAGGGGGGAGTGGATTCGTCTGTCTCAACAGGGGGGCCATAGGGGAGTCTGGGAGGCAAAGCCACAGGGCTGGGTGGGGTTGGAGGGTGCAGGACCTGGACTGCCAGCTGAGGGAGGGGTTTATTCCAGAGGCAGTGACGAGCCACGCTGGGTGGTCCTTGACCATCTCTCTACCTCTCAGCACCCAACCTGTGGGAGCTGGGAGATGGGGATATAGATGAGATGGCAGGAGACAGTGAGGCCAGAGCCTACCAGACCCTCTGGACAGTCTTTGGTGTGGCCAGAGTGGAGAGATCCCAGGAAATGTAACACCCTGTGACTTTGAGTCCACAGCCTGTGGCCTGTGGCCTGTGGGCAGTGGGAGGAGCAGCTGAGCCCACCCTTCTCAGTAATGGCCCCGGGGCCTGCTGGCACCAGGGAGCCACAAGAAGCTGGGGCTGTGGGCATTTCTTTGGCTTGTGGATCTGAGCATGAGCTGGGGGCAGCCAGCCTGGGTTCCAGTGCCGGCTCTGCCACTTCCTACTGCTTGACCTGAGGCAACTTGTCAGATCTCTCTGTGCCTCAGCTTCCCCCTGAGAAACGGGGATGGTAATGAGACCTGCCTCACTGGGTGGCTGTGCAGACGGCATGAGGGAAGGCCAAGGAACCCCAAACATCATGCCTGGGATGCAGTCAGAACCCAGCAAGTGCCCATCGATGCAGCAGGTGCGATGGGGTTTGCAGCACTGTGCACGACAGGGCCTCTGACCTCGAGGAGCTGCTGTGCTAAAGGGAGACCGTGTGGCAGGATGATCAAGAGCGCCAGCCAGGAGGACGGGCACGCCTCCATGCGATGCCCTGCCCAGCCCTTGGGGGCCGGGGATATCGACCCTGCCTCTCTAGGCCTCAGTTTCTATAGCTATAAATGGGTAGTGGGTGGAGGGCGTCTAATGTGGTTGATGACAGGGCAATTTCATTTGTACAAACCACCTCTGAGACGTCAAGGAGTTCCCTAGAGTCGCAGGGAGTAAGGACAGCTGGCCAGGTGCAGATGGGTGGCAGTGGCCCTGTCACTGTGTCTTCCGCAGGTGAGCATTCGAGGAAGTGACTTCCTCAGTGATGATGGTTTGAGTGGTCCCTGGTGTGAGGAAGGTGGGAATGAAGGTAGGGAAGAGGTCTCCTTCCCTCGACGGGGCCTCCAGATGCGGCCTCCCGAACTGGGTCTTTCATTTCCGGCTTGAGCCAGCCAGGTCTAGGCTCCACCCCAAACACAGCTGCCCAGCTCAGGGACTATGCCTCCCCACTCCGACAATACAGATGTGGCGAGAGCCCTCCCATCTCCGATGTCCTCATTTGCCTTCAGCACAGACACGCGGACCCGCTTCTGCCGTGTGACGCTGTGCCAGCCGCAGCCTGCGCTCCTCCCAGGGAGGGCTCTGCCACCCACTCCTGTGCCGCCCTGAAGGTTGCAGCAGGGCCTGGGGCAACGCAGGCATCTGGTGCCTCCCTGCCGCCGGATTACAATACGGTTGGTCTGAGACTCCACTCCTCACCTCTGCTCTCTGTCCTTCCCCCCACAGGCTGAACTCGGCAAGCCCCGGGAAAGAAGCTACAGTCTGCCCGGCATTAATTTTAATTACGGACTCTACATCCGAGGGCTTGATGGAGGAGTCCCTGAAGGTGAGCGAGCAGCTTTGGAGCATGAGGGCAGAGGAGTGGGCGGGAGGCTCACCCCTCTTCACAGAGCCCTTGACCTAGCTCGCTGCTAGGCAGCTGGTTGGGTGCTGGAGAAAGACCCAGGGACCCGGCCAGCCTGGGCAACTGAGTGGTAAAACCCAGGAAGTAGCCCAGACGGGGAGGGCCAAGCAGGGCCCTGGTGTGCGGTGTCAGGGAACTAGCATGGGCACCTGCCCCCTGGCAGGGACTGTGGGCACCGTGCTGCTCAGGTTACAAGTACAGAATGAGCCTGGGACCAACCCTCTCTCTGCCCAGAGGAAGTCAAGGGCCAGGCCAGCCCAGCTCCAGGGAAGATGCTTGACTTCGGTACGCTCTGGGATCTCTGGGAGCCCCGATCCCACCCTTTTGGGCCATCATGCTTTCTGGGGGCCAGGCAGGGTTGTCACCCAGCAGGCTCAGGTAAATGGGAAGGCCGAGGACGCGCGTGCCCCTATTTCTTCTTGATCAGCTGCCTCAGGGTGCTTACTCCCAGGCTGACCACTGCCCCGTGGGTCTCTCCCTGCCTTCAGCCATCGGACGCTGGAACGTGTTTAAGCAGCAGCCCACCTGCCCCCACGAGCTGACCCGGAATTACATCGCAATGAACCGTGGGGCGGTGAAAGCCGGCCTGGTGACTGCCCAGGAGAACTTGCTCTACCGTCAGCTCAACGACATCCGCATCAGTGACCAGGATGACCGGCGCCTGAAGGAGCCGCCCCCTCTCCCTCCAAACATGACATTTGGGATCCAGGCACGGTGAGGTGGCTGGCAGCCAGGGCTTCATCCCTTGAGGGGTGGGGGTACCACCTGAATCAGGGACAAGGTTGGAGGCTGACAGGGACGTGGAGCATCCTGCCAGCCCCACTCTCCTCTCTCCAATGACTGTCTCTTGTGTGACTTCTGTAGCCACACCCTGAATCCTGCTGAGCTGGGTCCTGGCCTTACAGCGGGTACCCTGTAGGGCTGTGCACAGGTCACCCACTTTCCCTTGATCAACAAACAGTGACTGAGACCTGTCCCTGGGCCAGGCCCAGTGACTCATCTCTGTAATCTTAGCACTTTGGGAGGCCCACGTGGGAGGATCGCTTGAGTCCAGGAATTCGAGACCAGGCTGGGCAACGTGGCAAAACCCCATCCCTACAAAAAAATTTTAAAAATTAGCTGGGCATTGTGGCATGTGCTTATAGTATCAGTTACCTGAGGGCTGAGGTGGGAGGATTGCTTGAGCCCAGGAGGTCGAGGCTGCAGTGACCCGTGATTGCACCACTGCACTCCAGCCTGGGCAAAAGAGTGAGACCCTGTCTCAAAAAAAAAAAAAAAAAAAAAAAGGCCTGTCTCTGTCTTCATGGGGCAAGAGAGGGGAGAGGCTGCCAAGTTACCCAAGCACAGCACCAGCCTAAGGAAGCCGCGAGAGAGGCTCTGGAGCCTGGGCTCAAACCTGGACTCTGGCCATGACTGGCGGTGGGATCCTTGCCCCAGCTTCCGCATCTGTAGAATGGAGATAAGAGCAGCACCTGTTTCGCCGTATGCTGAGGTTTCAGTGATGTAACGCATACAAAAACCTGAGCACAGGGCCTGGCCTACAGAAGGCGCTCAATAAATGTTAGCTAGTGTTCATGTTAAGATATGATGTAATGTGAGTTGCAGATCCAAGAGCTATGCAATTTTTAAAATTTTCTATTGCAGTAAAAGGCACAAATCACGGCGTGTTCAGCTTAATGCAATTTTACACATGGACACACTCAAGTAACTACCACTAAGATAAAGATATAGAATAAATCTGGCACCCCAGAAAGCTCTGGCACACCCCTGAGAAACAGCAGTTCTATTCTATTCTTCCATCCCCTGAGAAATGACTGTCCGGTGGCCCCACTGTCACCACAGTTTAGATGACCGGCATGCATGTCCCAGTGGGTCCACATCCTCACCATTGTCAACAAGGGCACGACTGGCTTGGGGCTTAGATCAGCTCCCTAGTGCTAATGAGGGCCCACAGGCCACACACAAGTAAATGGAGGCAGATGGGGGGACACCAGCAGAAGAGCCACGCATCCCATCCAGTCAACGCCGCGTCTTCTCCTGACTGTCCTATAGAAACCAGCTAACTGCTCTCTCTTATAACAGAATTGGCCCTTCCCAAGCCACCTTCCACATTACTCCAGAATTATCTTGCGAACACACAGATGAAATGAGCCAGATGTGACCCATGTCCCAACCCTGGCACACAGGACATTCTATAAAAGCAGAATGTAGTTGCGTTTAATCAAAACTCACTCATGGCTCACGTGATTGGAAAGTGCAGGGATGACTTCAGGCATAGCAGGATCTAGACAGTCAGGCAACGTTATCAGCAACAGGTCTCTCTGTTTCTTGGCTGTGCTTCCTGATTTTGGCTCCATTCTCTGAGAAGCTTCTTCCTCACCTGCAAATGGCCAGCAGCAGTTCTATTCTGGTTTTCTCTTAACAGCCCAGTGCAAAGGCATTGGTGTGACCTTGAGTTCAAGACTCTTTGGGCCAGCTCGGGGTTACATGACTATCTTTTTTTTTTTTTTTTCCCAGACCGTATCTCTGTCTGTCCGCCAGGCTGGAGTGCAGTGGCACAGTCTCGGCTCACTGCAACCTCTGTCTCCCTCCCAGGTTCCAGCGATTCTGCTGCCTCAGCCTCCCGAGTAGCTGGGACTACAGGCGCGCACCACCACGCCTGGCTAATTTTTGTATTTATAGTAGAAACAGGGTTTCTCCATGTTGGCCAGGCTGGTCTTGAACTCCTGGCCTCAGGTGATCCACCTGCCTTGGCCTCCCAAAGTGCTGGGATGACGGGTGTGACCCACAGTGCCCGGTTACATGACTATCTTCTACTCAACCGCTGTGGCCAGGGCTGAGATGCCAGGTCTGGGTCATATGTCTGCCTCTGAGGCAATGGCTGAGGTCGGGGGAATCTGAAGCCTGACTGGCCTGGTCTGCCAGGGGAATCGGAAGCTTGGCTGGCCTGGTCTGATGATGCACCCTTTCCTGGAGTCAGGGGTGAAATCAGTCCCTGCAATCCACATGGGCTGATGGTGGAAAAGATGTAGAGACCAGGGTTCTGTTCCAGGAGGGAAATGGATGCCAGGCAGGCAGTAGGACTGCCCAGCCCTTTCCACATCACGGCACAAGCTGGTCATTAGTACAAAAATGACCAATATTTGTGCATTGCACTGAACAAATAAATAGAAGCGGCTGCTCCCAGACGGTAGTGTGCTTCTTGCTATCTGGAGCCCTGTTCAGTGGCCTGTGACTGACAGAGCCAATGTCTTAGCCCATCTGTGTGGCAGCATCCAGGCTGGGCCTCATTCAAGGCCACTGACATTCCATCCCTAGCCTGTCTTTCCAGTCTCCCCTCTTGCCTCTCCTGGACTAGGTGCCTTCCTCTGACTGTACCATCATATATATATATATATTTTGGGGTGGTAGTTCCTTCTTTATTTTTTCTAATTTTTTATTGTGGTAAAACACACATAAGATTTATCATCTGAACCATTTTTAAGTATACAATTCAGTGGGAGTGATTACATTCACGTTGTTGTGTGACCATCACCACCATCCATCTCAAGAACTTTTGCATCCTTCCAAACCGAAACTCTTTCCCTATTAAACACCACCCCCCAGCCCCCGGCACCCACCATTCTACTTTCTGTTCCTAGGAATTTGACTACTCTAGAGATCTCATATGAATAGAATCATGCAATGTGTGGCTTTTTGTGTCTGGCTTATTTCGTTTATCGTATTATCCCCACGGTTCATCCATGTTATAGCGTGCCTCCGAATCTCATTCCTTTTCAAGGCTGAGTCATGTTCCCTGTGCGTATGGACTGCGTTTGGTTGACTCATTCATCCACTGATGGACGTTTAAGTTGTCTCTACCTTTTGGCTATTGTGAATAATGCTGTTGTGGAGGTGGATGTACCCGTGTCTGTTCCAGTCTTGCTTTCAGTTCTTTTGGGTGTAGACCCTGTAGTGGGATTGTGGGATCAGGTGGTAATTGTGTTTTAAGTTTCTGGGGACCCGCCACGCCGCTGTCCACAGCATGTGCTGTGTATGCCCTTGTATGCTTTTCCCAGCATCCTACTCATGGGAAAGAACCCTGAGGGGAATGAGTCGGTGGGAAAACCTACGCATTCTTCAAAGTTCAGCTCAGCATCGCCTCTTTGGTAAGTTTTCCCACCTCTCATGGCCTCAGGCATGTCTGTCCCCAGAAATGCATTTCTATGCACCAGCCCTGAAACCAGGAAGGTGACACTAGAGACACATTGGAAAGTCACTTCGGGGCTGGATTAATGAACTCCTGTACATCATCCTCCCTGTACCTTTGAAATCGTCCCCCAGGTGGGTCCCCCAAGGCATCTCCTGTGACTTTTGCTGCTGACCCGACTTCCCTTCTCAGCTCTCAACACATGTGCCCTCCCTTGCCCTGTTCTTACAGGCTACCTGGGGCAGAGAGGAGCCCCTGTTCCTGTGCACTAGATTACTAGATCAGTCCATGCTGGTGACCAAGTGTCTCAAACACAGCGTGGTGGCAGGAGAGGGGCCCTGGGCCGGGAGTTGGCCTGGGATGCTAGTTCCAGCTTTGTCACCAACTCTCCACATCACATTCCCCCCTAGGGCTTCTGTTTCCCCATCTGTAGACAGGGGGCTGCACTAGTAACACACATACTCATCACAGCACTCTGTGATTCTCAGGCTATGTTGTGCCTCCTCAGCTTGGCTCTAAACCTTCATGCCAAATTATTTTCATGGTCATAAAAACCCTGTACCAGAGGTGGGCAGGATTCCTGTCCAACTGAGGCAGGCAGAGGTTAATTGACCTCCCCAAGTTCACACAACCTCTTATGGCAGGGCTTGGCCTGGATTCTCAACCTTTAGTATGTTTATATTTAAAAATAGAGCCGCGTGCAGTGGCTCACGCTTGTCATCCCAGCACTTTGGGAGGCGGAGGCGGGTGGATCATCTGAGGTTAGGAGTTCGAGACCAGCCTGGCGAATATGGTGAAACCTCGTCTCTACTAAAAATACAAAAAAGAGTCTGGCGTGGTGGCGTCCATCTGTAATCCC
>NW_012109796.1:401395-414921 GCF_000951045.1 Mandrillus leucophaeus | reverse complement strand
TCCCGGGGCCGGGGTTTTCCACGGCATTACTGAAGTCAGCTGGGCTCAGAAAGGACAAGCACTGTCATCCAGCTCTCAATACGGAATCTGAAATTGCTATAAAACCGAGTGGCCGCAATTCCAGGGAAAGGACGTGATGAAGTGCTGGCTATATCTTCTGTGATGGTAAATGGGCTTTGCATATGCAAATTGAATGGATTTTAAAATGGTATTTAATGACAATTTTCGTAGCAGACATTAACATTAATTGCACAAAAATGAAAATGCTGCATTAGGTTGCTGTTAGCAGCAAATATCGTGGCCATAAAGCTTTATCTTTATCAACAGCAGCCCTTTCTGATGTGACGGGCAGCTCCGCAAATTGCAGGCAAAAGGGCTTTTATAGAGCAGAAATATCCCCCAAAGCAGGCCCAAATCAGCATCAATTTCGCTTTATTTCTTCGTAAATGGAGGTTAAATGGCTGCTGGAAAAGCTTTTACTGAGATGCCCAACTTGCATGGAAAGCCTCCACCTTGCAGCATAAATGCAGAGGAACGGTGACAAAATCATCGCCCCGCTCCCTAATGGGGCTATTACTTTAAAGTTATGGGGCCAAGGCCCATTTTCTAATGATCACCTTTTACAAGCCTCAACTGTATTTATTTCTTTACTTTAAAAGCATGTTAAAACACCAAATCCGATTACACCCGACAGAGGAGGGGTTAGGGCAAGTTTGGTCCCATAAATAAATAAAACAAAACAAAAACAAAATGAGCGTTATTTACTCACAATTACAGATGTGTTAAAAAAAATAAAGTCCCACCTCAGACTGAATCCACTAAAGCTCCCTCTAAGCTAGGATGCTAATGAGCAGAGGGGTGGTGCCTGCCACCCTGCGAGCTACGATTCTGACCACAGCCAGCCCCCCAGCCCCCACCCACGTCTAGATTTGCAACGGGCAAATGAATTGTGGTGAGGGGTGCACACCCTCTTCTCCACACGTCTCTGAATCTATGCATTCAGCCTTAATACCAGATGGGATGCAATGCCAAATTTCAATTATTCAATTACTTCCTTCCCAGTTATCCTATTTGGTTCCCAACCCACACGGATTTGTTGCGGGTTGTCACTAAATCGGAAGGGTGCATTTCAATCCGAAAGCCTCTGTGACTCGCAGGAAGTGGAGACCTGAGGAGTTACCTGGAAAATAGGGGTCGTGTAGGCATGGGGGCAGACTGGGGGCTGTGGCCCGATCAACCCACAGAGGAGTTTGGCTGGTGCAGTGATTAAAGAAAAAAAAAAGGTTGAGTTGCCACATTTTTAAAAAAGTGGGGAGATTTCATATAAATACCTGGATTTTCTACTTCCCTTGAGAAAACAGAAGCCTGGGCAAGTGGAACTGCGCTCTGCCTGGCCCTAGGGGCTGGGGATGAGGGGCAGCGTCCCTTTGGACAGAATCCATGGACCGTTTATCCCAGTCCTCACCCAGACAGGCTTCTCTCATTTTTGTTACCTGCCTAGTCCAGGTAGGCACTGAGTGTGGAACCACTGGTGTAGACGGATGGTCTGGATCCCTCAGCTAACTGCGGCTTCTTTTTGTCCTCTGATGACAGTATGAGCCACCGGTAACAAAAGCTGCTCCGCATCGATCTTAAACATGGAGGCATTTTGCACACATAATTGTTAACCCTTACGTCCTTCCTATGAGACAGGTATCATTCCGCACGCTTCACAGGCCAGGAAAGGGAGGGCAAGGGCCGTCTCCGAGGCATTACAGTGCAGAGCCTGGATTTCTACCCAGTCTGGCGGCTGGCTTTGAAGGCCACACCTCTAGGATCAGGCAGCCGGAAAGAGCCCCGGTATTCTCTCACTGCTGTTTCACTGTCAAGTCCCAGAATTCAAGTCAGGGAAGAATTTTAAATTCTCATTACCAGCGTGTAGGGCCCTCACACATATCTCAAAGCACGCTGCGACCCGAGGTCCAGAAACGGATATGTCTGGAGGCCAGAAATGTAACTATTAAAGACACGCTTAATTATTGATGCATTTTAATAAGTGTTTGCAAATGTTCACATGCCCTCGGCACATCTTAATTGTTACTCCTCCTAATTGGCCCAGCACTGTCGATTATGATGAGTCAGGGATGGCGGGGAGGGGAGGAGCAGGGAGGGCCTGGCAGCAGCTGGTGCTCCTGGTGGACTCTGGGCACCCTGGGCTCTGCTACTGCTCTGCTTGGGAGCCTGTGCCACACTCAAGACACATGCTAGCAGGAACATCCATCACTCAGTCAATCAGCAAACAGCCCCTTGCGCATCAGTGTCTGACATGGGCCAGATGGAAGGTGGGAAGACCCCACTTTGCACTAACAATGGCAACTATGTGTTATTATTACTACCACAGGTCAGACACTGTGCCGAGGTCCTCAGGAGCATCCTCGTTAACTAACTCTGAATAGCTCAGTGAGTACGAAGTTAGCTTAAGTGAGTACAAGGTTGCAATGCTTCTATCCCCATTTTACAGAAGAAGAGACAGAGGGTCTGAGAGGTGAAGTCATTTGGCTGCTCTGCAGTGCGAGGAGGGTTAGTGTAGCCTAAATGCCTATGACAGTGACCAAGGGTCTGATCTGCCTCCCTGACAAACACAGGGGTGGAGGTGACACGGGCAGAGACTCTGCTTATCTTTTTCCAGCACTAGAAGGGGGATGAGATAGGATTCTGTGTAAGGCCATCCTGTCTGGATTTTTCTTAAAGCTTTAGAACTTAATCTGAACAGATCCAAAGAGCCCGCTGAGCTCCCCCTTTCTGGGTCACTTCCTTCCCTTTCACATTCAGTGGCAACCACTTCCTGATAAACTCAAACTCCTTGTCAGGGCATCCAGAACCTTCGCCACGCTTGATGCGCCAGGCCTGCTTTTCTCACCCCAGGATCTCTGGTGCTGACCACAGTACCTTTGCAGAGGAGGCCCTCGTGGAGTTGCTGAATGAGTGCATGAACAAATGGCCACATTGGGGTCCAAATATAAAGCCAGTTGCCACGTGCAACCTCAGTAGCATCCTCAGATCAGCACTAATTAGCCTGGTCTACACCCCCAGTCCTGGTGCTGAAAGCCTTCGGACCATAGAAACATAAGAAACATCAGATAAGGGGGAGATGCTGCTGGCCCAGCCTTCTGTCTGCAGCCGCTGCTGGTCCTGCTGTCAGATGCATCATCAGCCTGACGCTGACAAATGTGAAGGACGCAGGAAATTTTACAGGCTGTTAAAAAAATGTTTGCTGCCTGACAGGTTTTTTGAATCTCTCTGCCAAGCTGATTTATTTTACAAATTTACAACGGGCCCATCAATCACTCTGGGTTATTTTGTTTCTCCTGGATCCGATGGCCAAAAAAATCCAAGCCACCCATCCAAACTCCTATAAAATAATAATAAGCCCCTTCCCCAGCAGCCATCCCAGAGATCCCAGGCAGTTTCTGAAGGGCGAGACCGCGGCGACGTTTATTGGTGTCCTGAAACCCGGCTGAATGAAACCTGGTCTGACCACAAGGGGGCGCATGTGGATCTCGCAAAGACTCCTGGGCCTCGGAGAGGGCCAGAAACGTACATTGCCCCGCAGCAAAGCCAAGTTTTTCCTGTCCCCCGCATAATCTGCTCCCTGGCACTGACTGCGACTGTCGTGAATACTCCTCTGCTGTATGTCAGGTCCCAGGGCGCAGGGAGAATGTCGGTTTCATCCATCATTGCATCGTCAGCATCCAACACAATGTCTAGCACATAGTGAGCACTCGAATATGGTCTGGAGCCCTTTAAGACTTTGAGACAGTTGTCGGAAGCAAAGAGACAGTCCATCTGAGACCTAGAGAGGGGACGGTATAGCCAGATATGACACTTAATAGACTCCACTGTGATCCCCGCTCCCCACCCCCACTGATGTTATGAGTCTGCAGTGCCCTGAGGCTGCCTCAAAGAATGAATGTGTTCCTCGGCCATGTTAATAGAGGTAGCAAGTTCAGAACAAAGGAGGTGACCTCCTTGCTCTTTTCTGCAGCTCAGGCCATACTTGTAGTATCAAGCTCAAGAATGGAGGACATCATACATTCAAGGGAAGGTTCATAAACAGGAAATGGTCTAGAAGGGAGCCATCAGGATGATAGGTGGGAGCGGGGAAGGTGTGCACTGTGTACAAAGAACAGGAGAAGAGATGAGGTCCTTCTAGCTGGATGTGAAAAGATGCTGCAGAGACACAGCAGCTGTCCATAACCCTCTGAAGCCCTGGGATTAGGACAATGGAGGGGTTTTGCTCCCAGAGGCTTCAGAGAACAAAATGAGGACCAGGGTGTGTGTTGGAAGGTGGCAGTCTTCATAGCTGACACTTTCTGGGCCCCCACTGAGTGACTGCTGCGTGCAACACTGAGCCCTGTACCTCATCTCATTAAATACAACTCTACCAAGTAGAGACTATCAGCCCTATTCTACAGATGGGGAAACTGAGGCTCAGAGACAGTCACTTGCCCAAAGTCTCCTGGCTAGTTGGAGGCAGCACCAGGATTTGAGCGGAGTCTCCTTCCAGGGCGGCTGTTCATATCCACAGGCCGCATGCTTCCAGGAGGCAGAGCAAGGCCCTGGGCGAGGAAGCCATTTCTCATCCTGAGCTCCGTCCACCATGGTGCCAGTGGCCTGGTGTGGAGGCGAGTCCTCAGCAGCGAGATGGTGGCTACAAACAGCAGTTACAGCAATCAACAGCCAACGCTGATGAGCACCTATGGGGCCTGGCTTTCCACAGAGCAATTGGATGAATCCTCGTTGCAGCCCTGTGTGGTGGGCGCCCATCACCTCTATTTATCCATGAGAAAAGGCAGGCATGTTGAGGTTCTGTCCCTCAGCAAGAGGTTGCAGGTGGTGAGTGGAGGTGTGGGGGCTCCGTCCAGGCGGCTTACACCAGGACCCTGGCCCTTAGCGGCCTGAACAGGTTCTTTTGGGAGGTGGACGCATTGGCTGGCTGCCCAGCCCAGGCTACCTCTGCCGGGGCTTTGGGAGCCCCCTGAACTGAGTCTGACAAGGGTCCCCTCCTCCTCAAGGCCTGCCTGCTTCTATGGGCCTGGATCTCCAAGTTTTGTTAAAAGGGGCCCAGGCTGAGGGCCAGGTTTGCTTGGTGGCTCACACCTGTAATCCCAGCACTTTGGGAGGTCAAGGCAAGTGGATCACTTGAGATCAGGAGTTCGAGACCAGCCTGGGCAGCATGATGAAACCTCATCTATACTAAAAATACAAAAATTAGCCAGACATGGTGGCGGGTGCCTGTAATCCCAGCTACAGGGAGGCTGAGGCACGAGAATCACTTGAACCCGGGAGGTGGAGGTTGCAGTGAGTCAAGATTGCACCACTACACACCAGCCTGGGCAACAGAGCAAAACTTTGTCTCAAAAAAAAAAAAAAAGGTGGGGGATGGGCAGGGAGCCATAACTGGGAGAGGTAGCAGCCTGGGGCCCCAGCCTGGCTGCTCCCGATCCACCCTTTCTCCCTCCGCAAACTCCGGCTGCTCCTTCCTCCTTCATGGGGGCTTTGTCGCCAGAGCCAGGACACAGATATTTTTCATGCTTTGCCTCGTTTCCCTTTTGGCTCTCCTGTGGCCCGGACAGAGATTTATTCGCAGCCTGACACTCGTGGCATCCCAAGCAGTGAGGGCTCAGGGAGGCGCTGATGGGCCCATAATGGATGGGGCCGCCACTCCCCCGGGGCCTGGCCAGGCCCGAACCCCATCCATCAGGAGCAGCTCGGTGCCAAGGTCAGCACTAACGAGGCTGGCCCGGCTGGTCCCCCTCGGGGCCTCCCAGGTTGCATCACACATGCTGTGTTCTGCCTTTGATTTTTCCAGAGCTGGGCCTCGTCCGTGTCGGGGGAGGGGCAGAGTGAAAGCCCTTCTGGGAGCCAACGTTGGAGTCCAGGGTCGGGAGTCCGGCTCGGTGCCTGGCCCGGCCGTGGGCCTCTTATCGCCTCTACAGCCTCCAGCTCACGACACCATCAGAGGGGTTGCTGGAGTGAGGTTGGTTTAGCTCATTCTGGGACACAGGGCACGGAGGAGATGGTGCTGCTGTGAGCCAGCCGGCACCTCCCTGACACTGCCTGAAGAGCCAGGCGTCAAGCCCAACACATCAGCCCACATCCCACTGTGGCAAGGGACCCCATAAGCAAAAATAGTCACAGAATGAGCGCGTCATGCAGAGGAGCGGTGAGCCCAGCCAGGACGAGCTGCAGGCAGGCCCTGATCAATCCCATCAGAGGCCGATCATCTCATTGTGCGGAGGAGCAGCGAGCTCACAGGACGGAGCTGCAGGTTGGGCCCCATCAGTCCTGTTGGAGGCCAGATGGGAGTGGCTGTTCAGGCTAGAAACCCCTGGAGCCTTGCGTTCGTTTTGATGAATTAATAGTGCCAGCTTCCGGGGCCAGACACCATGCTGGGTGCTTCGTACACATCAACTCAAGAGATCCTCAGAAGGCCCTAAGGTAGCAACTGACTCTCTTATCCCCAATTTACAGACAAGGAAACCAAGGCCCAGAGACACTTGTACACAATCACGTGGTCGCAAAGGGGTCACGCTGGGATCTGATCTCAGAACCCACATTCGTTACCTCCGGCCGATGCTGAGAGTTCATTTAGGGCTCACCTGTGCTGGGCATTGTGGCGCTGGGTGTTTGGGATACAGAGAAAATAAAACACAAAACAAACCAATATGCAACCAACCGGTATAACAGCAAGGCAGTGCACGCTGTTTCTAGTGGGCAGAGGACCTAGGAGAGAGGGCACAAGGGTACCTTTGGCTCTGCTGAGGCTTCACTCTGACTCCCCCAAGCTAAACCTCCTTCAGTCTCCTGAACTCCCTCCCTCCCCACGTTTCTCTGGACTCACATATGCTTTTCCCTCTGCCAGGGACACTTGTCCGCCACCTTGCCTGGGTGAGGCCTCACCATCCTTCAGACACTCCTGTGTCCGTTGCCTAGACAGGCCACCCTGTGTGGCCACTGCCTGCAGACCTGACCATCTCCCCCAGCACACTCAGTGGGGCAGGTCTGGTGTTACTCATTCCTCCTTCCCCAGTGCCTAGCACGCGCCTGCCTGGAATGTGGTAGGTGCTCGGTAATCGCTTGTTGACTGGCTGAGTGAGAGGGAACAGACTGCTCAAATGCAGTGCATCCTGGATATTGGGAACAGGCAATATTCTAGTGCCAAGAGCACATGAGGCAGCCAACTCTTTCCTGGGCCCGACTCTTGCAGGGCACTGAGCTTCGGCTATAGGAGCTGTTGAAAATCATCGTTTGTTAATTTCCTGGGGTTTCTGAAACAAATTACCACATACTTGATGGCTTAAAATAACAAAAATGAAACGGCCGGGTGTGGTGGCTCACGCCTGTAATTCCAGCATTTTGGGAGACTGAGGCGGGCCGATCACCTGAGGTCAGGAGTTCAACACCAGCCTGACCAACATGATGAAACCCCGTCTCTACCAAAAATACAAAACTTAGCTGGGTGTGGTGGCACACGCCTGTAATCCCAGCTTCTTGGGAGGCTGAGGCAGGAGAATCGCTTGAACCTGGGAGTCGGAGGTTGCAGTGAGCCGAGATCGCGCCAGTGCACTCCAACCTGGGCCACAAAAGCAAAACTCCGTGAAAGAAAGAAAGAAAGAAAGAAAGAGAGAGAGAGAGAAAGGAGGGAGGGAGGGAGGCAGGGAGGAAGGAAGGAAGGGAAAAATGGATCCTTTCCTAGTTCTGGAAGCCGGAAGTCTGAAATCAAGGTGTTGGCAGGGCCACACCCCCTCTGCAGGCTTTAGGGAAGGGTCTCCCGCCTCCTCCGGCTCCTGGTGGCCCTAGGTGTTCCTTGGTATCCCTTCAGCCACTGCTGCCTCAAACTTCCCGTGGCTGTCTCTCCTGCATCTCTGTCTTCTCTTCTGTCTCTTACAAAGATACTTATCATTGGATCTAGGGCTCAGCCAAACAGCCCCAGATGATCTTATCTCAAGATCTTTAACATCATTACATCTGCAGAGACCTCTTTTCCAAATAAGGTCCAATTTGCAGGCTGGAGGGGGGTTAGGATATGGACACATCTTTTGGTGGTGGAGGGGGGACCATTCAGCCCACTATAATCATCGAAGCATCTTAACACAAATGAAGTCAGAGTGTCCTGCGTTTTAGGTGTCGTTGGGTTTTGAGAAAATGATCTTTAGAATGATAATTTTCCAATGGCTTCCCTGGAGTCTTGCTACCTGTTGGCCCCTTAATGTTTTTGTGAAAAATACAGAAGGGGTTTGTAATCAGTCAAAAGACGACAGGAATAGGCCGGGCGCAGTGGCTCACACCTGTAATCCCAGCACTTTGGGAGGCCGAGGCGGGCAGATCATCTGAGGTCAGGAGTTTGAAACCAGCCTGGCTAACATGGCGAAACCTTGTCTCTACTAAAAATGTAAAAATTAGCCGGGTGTGGTGGCGGGCGCATGCAATCCCAGCTACTCGGGAGGCTGAGGCAGGAGAATTACCTGAATCTGGGAGATGGAGGTTGCAGTGAGCCGAGATAGTGCCCCTGCACTCCACCTGGGCGACAAAGGTGAAACTCCGTTTCAAAAATAAATAAATAAATCAAGATGACAGGTATAAATGCTTTTATGAGTAGCAAGTATTTTATTTTTTAGTTAAATTTTTTTTCTTTTTTTATTTTTATTTATTTATTTATTTTTGAGACGGAGTCTCGCTCTGTCACCCAGGCTGGAGTGCAGTGGCCGGATCTCAGCTCACTGTAAGCTCCACCTCCCGGGTTTACGCCATTCTCCTGCCTCAGCCTCCGGAGTAGCTGGGACTACAGGCGCCCGCCACCTCGCCCGGCTAAGTTTTCGTATTTTTTAGTAGAGACGGGGTTTCACCGTGTCAGCCAGGACGGTCTCGATCTCCTGACCTCGTGATCCACCCGTCTCGGCCTCCCAAAGTGCTGGGATTACAGGCTTGAGCCACCGCGCCCGGCCATATTTTTTATTTTTAATTTAAAATATGGTGTATATGTTTATGGGGTACGTGGGATGTTTCCATACCGGCTTGTCATGCGTAACAATCACAGCGTGGAGAGTGGGGTCTCCAGCTCTTCAATTCTACTCTTTTAGTTATTTTAAAACGTGCAATTAAGTTCTTATCGATGGTGGTCACCCTGTGGTGCTATCAAGGGAGCAAAACCTTTTAACCAATCCCTTCTTTTGTGTTTATTAGAAAACTTTCCAAACAAATAGAAAAGTTCAGAAGCAGCACAACCAACTCCGGCGAACCCACTGCCTGGATTTAGCGAATGTTCACCATCTGGCCGCTTTCGCTTCTGATCCTTCCCTTTAATATTAAAGAAACACAACGTGACAAACACAGTCTGAAGCCCCTGGGCGCCCCTTCCTAGCCTCAGCCCCTCCCCGTCTTCCCTGAGGACCCTCCCGAGGTTGGAGCACGCATGTTTTCCACCCAGCGTGCCCGGTTTTGCTCTGTCGTTAGCGATCCATAAATCACAGGGACTCCTGAGTGGGGTCCTGTGCCCTGAAAGTCACTCTGCACAGTGACTCGCTCATCTCCTGACACACGTTCGCAACATCACCCTGTCCCCCTGTCTGAATCGTCCGCCACAGGTGTACCCATCTCTCTACTGCTAAAGCGTTTCTCGTGTGCCCCCATGACAAGGCCCCGGCAAGTACCCTGGTACACCTGGTGCCCCTGTGTGAGGGTCCTTGGGGTTGATGTCCACCAGCAGAGCTGCTGACTGGAATGAGACCTGCTCTGCCTGTGCCGATGACCCCAGTTGTTTCGGATGCTGGCCCCATCTGCCCTCCCATCTTCTCAACTTTTTCTACCTCCTCTGTGTCATTGACCATGGGTGACAGTGAGGAAATGACCCCTCCCTGGTGTCACTGACGACGGGTGACAGTGAGGGGACACCCCCTCCCCTGTTTCCCTGACCATGGGTGACAGTGAGGAGATACCCACTCCCCAGTGTCCCTGACCACGGGTGACAGTGAGGAGACGCCCCTTCCTCTGTGTCACTAACCACGGGTTAGTGAGGAGATGCTCTCTGTCCTCCTGGTCAGGCAAAGAGTGGGTACCAGTGATCACCTTGGAAAAGGGGACACTGAGGCCCACAGGTGAGGCTCTCCGCTGAGTTACACACACTTGTTGAGAATCCAGTCTCCTAACACCTGGTCCGTGGCCTCTCTGCCATCCTCACTGCCTCCGGCAAAGGTGCCCACCTGGGACTCACCTTTCTTCCCCGGTGCCAGGATCCTCTTGCCCAGTCAGTTTCTGAGTGGCCTGGCGGATCTCTTGTTCCCAGCCCTTTCCATTTCGGCTTCACTGAGCGCTGCCTTCCTTGCCGCCTGCTGCCCGCACTGGTGCCGGAACTGCTAATTGAATTCACCCTTGTGAAAAATGTTAACACATTGCAAATGACCTCTCAGACAGATTCAGAAGTCAGGCGTGTGCTGCTAACCAAGCATCCCGCGTCATTAGCTTTTATGTTGGATCCACAAACAATTAAAAAGTAGCCACAAGCCCGGAGGTCCTCTTCTCTAATTAGCTCTAAGAGTCCTGCTAGGGAGACAGGCGGGGCCTCAGTTCCACCCCTGTTTCTAGAAGAAACAGGCCCTGGAGCCGAGGGGTCAATTAAGAAAAAGGCAATGAGGGGATGAGAGTGGTCCAGGGGGTACAGCAGTCCCCGGGGGGTCAGAGCTCAGCCTCCCAGCCCGCCCCAGCTCTCTGCCAGGAGGACAGAAGTACTGGTGGCCAGCAGGTGGAGGGCCCCCTGCCCGGGAAAGGCTCGGAGCTGGGACTCTCAAAGGGTGCCAGGGAACACGTGCGCCAGAACCACTTGGCGGGGGTGGGGGAGGCACCCTTGTTCAAATGCAGATTCCTTGCCCTTCCCCACAGGCCCAGAGAGCCAGAGTGTCTGGGGGTGGAGGGTGACATCTCTGCTTTCACTAAGCTCTTTGTTATTCACCCTTCAGACAGAGAACCCCTGCCTGACATTCTGAAGGAAAGAGAGACTGGGAAATGCAACTTCTTATCCAGGCTGAGGCCTGTGTCTTTGAGTCCAGGGCAGCTGGACCTGAGGGCTGACGCCTCCCTCCCAGGGCTGCAGGAGGACTCTGGGGCCCCTGGGCACACTTGCCTTCCTGTGTCCCTTCCTCTATTAAAAAAAAAAAAAAAATCTATTTTATGGTTATGTTAGTATAAAGATGAATATAATCCAGGCAGAATTATTTTTATGTTTTTCTGATTTTGAAAGCAATGTAAATATTTTAAGAGTCCCTAAAAGTGTCTTGGGCCCAGGCACAGGACCTCCTGGGCCTGATGCGTGGGCTGGTCCTAGATCTTCCTTTCAGGCCTCATTACTCCCTTCCCTCCTGGAAAGGAGGAATTCCCTCTTCTCTCTCCCCTCCTTGCCTCCCTGGCACCCCTTTCTGCAGCGAGCAGAGAGAGGATAGAGAACTTGCCTTGAAGCCTGAACACTCGAGACTCAACACAGACCTCTCCCATTTCCCTGGTGAGGAACTTTGAGCAGGCCACACACTCTCCACGGGCCTCCGTTTCTCCATCTATCAGTGGGATTAACATTCCTTCCACTATAGGAAAAAAAAGTTGTGTCAATCCATCAGTGAACAGTTCCTTGGGCTCTTAGGAAGAGAGAGAGGCACCAAGTATTTTTGTTGCTTAATTGGCATAGAACCAGGGTTACAAATTCACGAGCCTGCAGAGGCCTGGCAGATAAAAGGGGATGCTGGCCCTGTGTAAGGCTATAGGGAGTGGTGGGGACTGCGGCAAACTGGGGCACATACCTGGTCTAAAGTTGGCAGCTCCAGCCAGTTGTGGACACGTAGGAATGTGTGCCAGTGTTACCAGATCATCTAACATCTCAGAAAACAAAGCCAGGCATTTGGACTTTTATGTGAACCTTCTGATTTCAAAAATATATATATTGGTTACTTAAGATTTCAAAATGCTACAGGCCAAACTAAGCATGTCTGCGGTCCAGACATGGCCTAGAGTCTGCTATTTGCAACCATTTTAGGGCAGTAGTCACCCGATGCTGATCCTGAGTGAATTATTTAATCTTGTTGAACTCCGGTTTATTTATACATAAAGTGGGGCTCACATAACAGTAGTTCCTGTCTAGTAGGTTTCTTGTCGGGATGAAATAACGCAGTCTCTGGAATGTGAGTGCAGTGTGGAAGCAAGGTGGGTGTGGTTCCAAAGGACAAGAGGAGGGAGCCTTGTGTGGACGGAATGTTCTGTGTCTTGACTATGGTGGTGGATACATAAAACAACAGATGATTAAATCGCACGGAAATACACACACACACACACGCACACGAGTAGGGGTGAAATCGGGGAAATCTGAATGACATTGTTGGACTGTATCAATGTCATTATCCTGGCTGTGATTTTATTCTACAGTTACCATTGGTGGAAACACGGTAAGGGGCACGTGGGATTTCTCTGCATCATTTCGTACAAACTGCATGTGAATCTACAATGATCTCCATAAAAGTTTCAGTTTTTTTAAAAAAATTGATTTAGTGGTAGCTTTGGTACCCACAGGCAGTGTTATAATCGCTTGTTAGAAAAAAACAGCGGTGAAACTATAGGCACAAGCAAAGTGCTCAGTAAACAGCCATAGAAGTCACTTGACAGTCGAACAGCCAAGCCATTCAGGAAGCCTTGGGTGCCAAGGAAAAAGAGAGACACCCCAGCCCTGTAGCACGCGGCTCGGGGCTGTGCAAGAACACGAGTGCGGTCTTCAGAAACCCCACCCGGCAGGTGGAGAAGGTGGGTCTCCCTAGACGGTGCACCTTATGGATCAGCCTTCTCCCTCCTCCCAAACCAGCCATCCACAGTCTCAGGCCCAGCCTCAGAGGCCACCATCCGCCCCTCCGTCCCTTCTCAGCTGCGAGGGTGCCAGCACCTTCCCGGCCCCTGGGAGCAGCAGACTGCTGGCGTATTAGAGATGGATTTTAATTTTATTTTAACAAAATAGCTGTCTCCACTGGAAGAAGCATCAAGAGCCAAATAAGGACCCGTCTTGAGCGGAATCACGTTGAACAGACCTCCGCGCTGTCATTGATTTTCCAGGAAGAAAAAAATCGCCTCTGGCTACTAAACCGAATTAGTAGTCACTGATGACCAATTATTTTAGCCCGCCGTGAACGGAGAGCCGTACTAAAATCCAGTTTGTCAGACCCAAGTCTCCCTTCTGAAACACCTTTCAACAAATGTGTACCTAAAGTCCCTCAGAAGGCTCCTCCAGCTTCCTCTCTTCCGCCAAGTTCTCCAGCTCCACAAAGTTTTAATGAGCAGCGAAGATGAAGATGGGTTGCCATGAAAGGGCCCCTCTAATCCACAGAGCACTCCTGGCAGAGCGGAGCCGCACTGGCAAATCAGAGCTGTCAGCCCTCATCCCCCGCGCTCACAAAGTGTCAGCCTAATGTTTGCAAATGATAATTTCCATTTCCCCTGCACGTCCCCTGTGCCTGCATCGG
>NW_012109796.1:386395-396395 GCF_000951045.1 Mandrillus leucophaeus | reverse complement strand
TTTCACTCTGTTGTCCAGGCTGGAGTGGTGCAGTGGCGCAGTCTCAGCTCACTGCAACCTCCATCTACCGGGTTCAAGCGATTCTCCTGCCTCAGCCTCCCAAATAGCTGGGATTACGGGCACCTGCCACCACGCCCGGCTAATTTTTGTATTTTTTAGTAGAGACAGGGTTTTGCCATGTTGGCCGGGTTGGTCTGGAACTCCTGACCTCAGGTTACCTGCCCCCGTCGGCCTCCCAAAGTGCCGGGATTACAGGCGTGAGCCACCATGCCTGGCCATCAATTTTCTAATGGGATTGTTTGGGTTTTTTTTTTGTTTGGGTTTGTTTTGTTTTACTGTTGAGTTTTGAGAGTTTTTAATTCTAGATACGAGTCCTCTGCCAGATATATGGTTTACAGATGTGTTCTCCCTGTCTATAGCTTGTCTCTCCATCCTCTGAACTGGATCTCTCACAGAGCAAACGTTTTTAATTCTGAGGAAGCCCAATTTATCAGTTTTTTTCTTTCATGGATTATATTTTTTGGTGTTGAGTCTAACAAACTCTTTACGTAGCCTTCGATCCCAAACATTTTCTCCTATGTTTTCATCTAGAAGTTGTATAGTTTAATGTTTTGTATTTAAATCTGTGATCCATTTGAGTTAATTCTTGTATCAGGTGTGAGACTTAGGTTGCGTTTGTTATGTTTGTTTGCTGTGTTGTTTGTTTTGTCCAAGATATCCAAGGCTCCAGCACCGTTTGTTGAAATGATTATCCTTCCTCCATTGAATTGCAATTTCCCTCCATTCGCTTCTTTTGGTTTATTATAACTTATATATAGTCTAATTTACAATACCCTGAATTATGAAAAGTTTATCTCCTAAAATTCTGCCTAGTCTTTTTCTCTGTCTCCTTCCCCGCTTCCCTCCTGCTGTGTGTCCTCTCTTTCTCTCTCTCGGTCTTTTTCAACAAGAAATAATTCCTGAGAGCAGCACTGTGCCAGTTCACACCAGACATAAACTATCCCCACCCTCGTGATGTTGGTGGCCAATGGCCAAGACCTGCTGTAAATCAGCAAACAAACGAATGAATGAGTGCCCTGCATGGGAGGGTGCCCGATGAGGGCTGTCCTAGGATGAGCTAGTTGGGGAGGAGCCTTCTGGGGAGGTGGCCTCGCTACTGGGACCTGAAGGCAAAGGGGAAGCTGAGTGTGTGCCGAGCGAGAGAAAGAGGATTCTCAGGGCTTGGAAGACCCGGTGGGGGGTGGCATGAACGTCAGGAAGGAGCTGGAGAAGGAGACAGGAGCTGCTGGAAGGGCCCTGTGGCCCGGGCAATGAGTCTGGGCTTAGGCTAAGACATGGGGGCCCATGGAAGGCATTTTAAGCAAGGGGTGATATGATCTGACTTATGTCCGAGATTCTTCCCATGTCAGACCAGCTTCTCCACCTTTGTATCCAAGGTAATGAGCCAGAGCAGAAGCGGGCATAGCCTGCTGGTCTCCTTCAGAGAACCCAGGCTGGGGCCGTCGGGACTCCCAGGGTTTGTCGGTTACTCTCATGCCCCGAGCCCCTTTCCTGGTAATAAGAGCTGCTGGCCGGAGCAAGACACAGGATGTCAGCCGAGCCCGCAGGAGGGCTGAGGGTGCCTTTGTGGTGGCGATGGATGTGGCGGGGACTGCTGAGAAGAGAGCTTTTGTGTTGTGAACAGCCTCTTGGGGTAGATATTTTCAGATTGCGAATCTAGTGTCATTAGAAAACACAGCTATAAATTAGGCTGCTCAGAAGCATGGGGTGAGTAATAATTAAGTAATAAAAGTCACCGCAGGGGTAAAGGAACTGGAAAACAAAGAACCACCATTTGTAGCTGCACCACAGGCTGCTGTGTGAAGGACCTCTGAGCAGGGGCAGCAGCTTGAAGCTGAACCTTTGCTCAGACAGAATCCCAAGTTCAAACAGAATCCCAGCTCCACCCCAGCCCAAAGAGAGCTGGGTGCAGGGGAGGCAGACTGGCCTAGGAGCACAGACAGCGGCCAGGGAGTGGATATTTAGTGTCTGCTTTAGCTCTACAGCTGTCTCTGGGCCATAAGCTGAAACATGTGGAGGAGCCCGGCAGAGAGCAGAGCCAGCCTGGTAAGGCAATAGGGCAGGGTGAGGCCTGGGGCGGAAGGGAAACTTGTATTCAGCGCCAGCCAATTGCTGTAGCCAGGAGTGCAGTCCAGCATTGACAGAACTTACCAAATGTCAAGACACTCCAGGAAGTTGTTTTTTGAATGGAAAAAGTTTTCATTTTTAAGTGTTGACAATGACGTCAAAGTTTAAGACCACCATGCAGGCCACATAAAACGCAGAGTGAGGGGCTCCAGGTCTGCCACCTCCGGTCCCGAGCTGTGTGACCCTGGGAGCCGCTTTCCCTCTCGGCGCCTCCGTTTCCTCATTCATTTTTTCTGTGAAATTAAGTCACAGGGTAAGTTCTGAGGTTCTGAACCCTTCCTGCGGCATTTGCAGCTTTGAAAAACACATAAACCGGGTGCAGTGGCTCACGCCTGTAATCCCAGCACTTTGGGAGGCAGACGCAGGAGGATCGCTTGAACTCAGAAGTTTGAGACCAGCCTGGGCAACATAGTGAGACCCCCTATCTCTACAAAAAATAAACAAAAAATTAGCCGATATGTTGGCGCACGCCTGAGGTCCCAGCCACTTGGGAGGCTGAGAACATCGGATAAAAGCTGTGGATCCTCTCCTCAGATGAATGTCTTTACGTAGCTGCACAGAAATAATCGCCTGCACCTTCTTGGGACTTTGGGAGGCTCAGAGCCTGGGTTTAGATCATCTCCAAGTCCTTAAGCCTTGAAGCATGAGGCCTGGATGCAGCGCCTTGGCCGCCCCACGTGACTGAACCGGAGGTGCCCTGAACAAGATCCCGTGGTGACCCAGGTGCACAATTTGAGAAACACTGCTCAAAACGCCCTTTGGCCGTCAAAGACTCTTCCATGTTCCAGTCACTGGCCGTGTTCTAGATACCGCTCAGCGGGAACGTGGTTCCCATCGATGTTTCCCAGCGTGTAGGCTGAGGAACCCCTGCGTACAAGTGTCCTGTGGCCGGTGTCACAAATTACCATGAACTTGGTGGCTTAAACAACAGGAAATGATTCTCCCACAATTCTGGAGGCCAGAAGCATGAAACAGGAGTCAACAGGCCCCGCTCCCTCCCAGGGTTCTAGCCGAGGACCCTTCCTGCCTCTTCCAGCTGCTGGCAGCTCCAGGCATTCCTTGGTTTGGGGTTACAGGGTAGCTCACGTTATATTAGGTTGGTACAAAAGTAAGTGCAGTTTTTTTTTTTTTGAAAGTAATTTGAGGCCAGGTGCGGTGGCTCACGCTTGTAATCCCAGCACTTTGGGAGGCTGAGGTGGGTGGATAACCTGAGGTCGACAGTTGGAGACCAGCCTGGCAAAATGGTGAAACCCCATCTCTTCTAAAATAGCAAAAATTAGCTGGGCATGGTGTTGGGAGCCTGTAGTCCCAGCTACTCGGGAGGTTGAGGCACGAGAGTCACTTGAACCCAGGAGGTGGAGGTTGCAGTAAGCCGAGATCATGCCACTACACTCCAGCCTGGGCAATACAGCAAGACTCCGTCTCAAAAAGAATAAAAGGAAAAGAAAAAGAAGTAATTTGACAATGCTAGTCTAGAGTCTTGATTACCTTCCAGTTAGTTTACTTTGGGGTTTTTTCTTCCAAACATATTTGGTAGGCAGTCCAGCATACCTCCTAGCCTATCACTTCTGGCACAGTATCTATTTGTCACTGTCAGTGATGTCAAGATTGATAACGGGTAAATTTTAGGTTGTGTATATTTACCACAATAATAACACGACGATCATAGAAAGGGCTGGTCATTCGGTTCAGCTGCTGCAGCATGACCCATCTGTTGGGAATCTCCCATCAGCCTCCACCTAATCATTTTAGCAGCCACTGATGAATGTTCCCTAGATCCATTATTTCATTAGGAGTCACAAAACACTGATTTCCCTACTAATTCTGTCATTCCTCCTGCATTTATGAGCTCTGGTTTTTCTTTTTTGAGATGGAGTCTCGCTCTGTCGCCCAGGCTGGAGCACAGTGGTGTGATCTCGGCTCACTGCAAGCTCCGCCTCCCAGGTTCACGCCATTCTCCTGCCTCAGCCTCCCGAGTAGCTGGGACTAGAGGTGCCCGCCACCACGCCCGGCTAATTTTTTGTGTTTACTATTTAGTAGAGATGGCATTTCACTGTGTTAGCCAGGATGGTCTTGATCTCCTGACTTCATGATCCACCCGCCTCAGTCTCCCAAAGTGCTGGGATTACAGGTGTGAGCCACCATGCCTGGCCGAGCTCTGGTTTTTCTATAAAGAACTTTCCCTTATTGCCTATTTGATTACCCAAGATCCTGTTAGTACAGGAGGAAAGGCAGGTAAATGCTCTGTTATTTATTTTCAGAATAATGATTTTGTGGCCTAGCAACCTCCAAACTGCACAAGGAGGTTTTCCTTTTTTCCCCAACCAGAATTATACATACATGTCCATGTGTCATATAGAGAGTGCTATATGATGGATTTCAACTCACGGCCGTTGTTATTCTATCTAATCCTCAAATTGTCCTGTCTTTGGCCAATTTGGGCTGGCCCCTGTGGTCCATTACCATGTCTCCCAATAGCCTCTGACAGCCTTCTTGCTTCTGGCATGGGTACCTCCTGGGCACAGAGATCAACCCTTTCTCCAGTGATCCCTGGTTCTTTTGAGCAGAGAACGGCACTTTGAGACCACAGTCTAGGCGCTAGGGGTGCTCATTGCTACTGAGTTGTGATCACTTCTAGACTTTTACAGTGGACAGAGATAGGGATAGGAAACATGTTACTTTTTATAAAGAGGAAAACTAACGAGTTCGTGACGATATTTACAATTCAAATTTAAAATTACAGAGGTTTTTTTTCTACTACTTTGATTTTATATAGGTATTTCTTTTCTCCTAATGGCATTTATATAATTACTAATTTGCTTTATCCTGGAATGTATACATAATAGTTTCAAACTAACAATATCAACATTATTATTAGCAACAAGGACACAGCTTCAGATTTCCTCATGGTTCTTTTTATCCTCAGGATATTTTACGCTAGGGATATTCTACCCAAATCTCTTTTAAAGTCACTTGAAGCTGGGCGAGGTGGCTCACGCCTGTAATCCCAGCACTTTAGGAGGCTGAGGTGGGCAGATCACTTGAGGTCAGGAGTTTGAGACCAGCCTGGTCAACATAGCAAAGCCCTGTCTCTACTAAAAATACAAAAAATAACTAGGTGTGGTGGCTGGTGACTGTGATCTCAGCTGCTTAGGAGGCTGAGGTGGGAGAATCACTTGAACCTGGGAGGCAAGGTTGCAGTGAGCTGAGATAGCACCACTGCACTCCAGCCTGGGTGACAGAGCAAGACTCCACCTCAATAAATAAATAAAGTCACTTGAAATCATCTGTGTTTATGCCACAACTTGACATACAATTAAGTTCATTTGCTCTCTCCTATTGTGATATGGGGTAGATGCTAATCCTTTCTCTTTAATTTTTTCATAATTAGCAAAAAAAACCCATTTTTTATATGTTTCCAAAGTCAAAACTATAACACAAAGTCTATTCAAAAAGTTCTAGGTTTCCTTTCTGTTATTTCCTTCCTGTTCTCTCCCTCATTCTACAGGTAGCTTCTTAGTTAATAAGTTTGGTTTATCTTTTCATTTCTTCCTCATGAAAATAGAAATATATGTATATGCATCATGTATATGATATATATCATAAATTCTGGGTATCTACTTTATATATATGGGGGCATCCTATGGGACTGCTTAAGGGCGCTTATTTAGTTTTCTCTTGTTGGTTCTAAGCTGCAAGTGGGTACAAAAATTAGGGGAGCTGGGAGTTATTAACCAAGTCCCAGACATGCTGGGCTGGCTGTTTTGAGGGTTATTGTTTGGCTTTCTGGACTGTTGGTAGAGACCACAGTCTGACTTCCTACAAGTCTGGCATAGCAGGTGGCTTCCTGGGCTGGTTACTGTACAAAACGGGCTGGTTTCCTGGCCTATCTGCAGATTGTGGCTCATAGTTTTGTTTTTGTTTTTGCTTTTGTTTTGAGACAGAGCTTTGCTCTGTTGCCTAGGCTGGAGTGCAGAGTGACGTGATCTCGGGTCACTGCAACCTTCATCTCCCGACTTCAAGCGATTCTCCTGTCTCAGCCTCCCTAGTAGTTGGGATTACAGGCACACACCACCACGCCCAGCTAATGTTTGTAGTTTTAGTAGAGACAGGGCTTCATCATGTTGGCCAGGCTGGTCGCAAACTCCTGTCCCCAGGTGACAGGAGTCTGTCACCTCGGCCTCCCAAAGTGCTGGAATTTCAGGCGTGAGCCACAGCGCCCAGCCCATAGTTCACTTTTATATGTGGTTTGGCCATTGTCCATTTGGATATTCAGCCTCTCAACCTGTTTAGAGATTAGGTCCCACCTGGGAGCAGTTGGCCATTCGCTGCAAGGACATGAAATCCCCCTGCCACAGAGGCTTGTGGCTGAGCGGGTCTGCCTTGCGGTGCTGCCCGCACTGCTCTGGGATCTTACCCTTCTCATCTGTAAGATGGGAATAATACTAGTCTCCATTTTTGTGTCGGGAAGGGGTGGAGCATACAAAATGCCTAGGGTAAGTGCTCCTTGGCTGGAAATCGCTGTCAAAGAGAACCAGAGCCAGACACTGATTAAAGGTGGTAAAGACACTTTATTCAATACTATTGCAAAAAGGGAGAAGCTTCAGTATAGAACTGAGTTCAATTCCAGATACAACAGAAGTGGGGATGTTTGGCTGAGGAGCCAAGGGAGGGGCGGGGTCAGTGGATGGAAAATTACTAAGAGGAGACGTCAAGGCAGGAAGATCCTTGCTACAGGCAGGCCAAGGTCATCAGATATCAAGGGTACAGGTGAGGAACCTAATCAGCTGTCAAGGGTAATCAGATGTGAAGGGGCGGCGAATCAACGTAGCGGGACTCCTGGCTAAAACTGGCTTCAGCAGGCCAAGGACGGGGCCCAGGTATGCGGCCTAGTGAGAAAGAGAGCTCAGAGGACCAGACCTCTAACGTTGGGTCAAGGAGAGAGTCCTACCACCATCGCAGGCCCTGCACTCATAAGCCTAGGTGAGGCACCTGTTTTTTTTTGGTTTTTTTTTTTTTTTTTTTGAGGCGGAGTCTCGCTCTGTTGCCCAGGCTGGAGTGCAGTGGCCAGATCTCGGCTCACTGCAAGCTCCGCCTCCCGGGTTCCCGCCATTCTCCTGTCTCAGCCTCCCGAGTAGCTGGGACTACAGGCGCCGCCACCACGCCCGGCTACTTTTTTGTATTTTTAGTAGAGACGGGGTTTCACTGTGTTAGCCAGGATGGTCTCGATCTCCTGACCTCGTGATCTGCCCGTCTCGGCCTCCCAAAGTACTGGGATTACAGGCTTGAGCCACCGCGCCCGGCCGGCACCTGTTTCATAGCTTTTGCGGGCTGGGAGTGAGGCTTTCACAGCTGTAGGAGTGATGCACCCTGCAGCTCCTGATGTTTAGGAGGCTCCTGGGGGCGGGGGGTGGGGAGCGGGTGCCTCTGTCTTTCCAGGGCCTCAAGCTCTGTCTGAATTTCTTCCCTCCAGGCCTTCGACACCCTTCTTTGATCTGCTGCAGCACCGGTACCTGCAACTGTGGGTACAGGAACAAAAGGCCACCCAGAAGGCCATCAAACTGGAGAAGAAGCAGAAGGTAAACGCAGCCCTCACTCCTGAGTTGCCAGCTGAGGGGGTGGAGAAGAGAGAAGGGCTGGCCAGGGCCAAGCATCGAGATGACATTTGTGTATGTTTGTCATTGGGGGTAGGTGGGAAATCAGGTTGCATCTTCTGACCAGCGTCAGAGAATCTAGAGCTGAAAGGATCTTGGTGATTATCCAGTTCTGACCCTACATAAGTTCAGAGGGTAAAGGAGATGGGTCCAGGCCACCAGTCAACAGGCCCCGTGTGACCCTGAGCGGGGATAAGAACCCAGCTGTCCTGACTCCTACCTAGGCACCCTTCTCACCAAACCTCTGCACAACTTCACACACCCAAAATCAGATTTTAGACTAATCCAACCTGGCCCACACAGAAGTATGTCCTGTACAATCTATAGAGAAAAGGCCGATAAGGCAAAGTTGAAGAGGAACCCACTTCTGAAAGGGTGCCTCAAAGAACACATTATTTTAAACTTTGTAACATTTTATTACAAATTAACCAGGAAGCAGTATTCCAAACACCTCCCAAGCAGGACATGCATCCTCGCATCTATGCTACCAAGGGCGCAAGGCAGGCATTGTAATCTCTGCTTCCCAGGCGTGGAGGTCGAGTCTTGGGGAGGCAGTACCTGCACAGGGAAGTTGGAGCTGAGGTCCCGAGGATGTCCAAACACTGCCGATTGCTGGTGATAGGAGTCCCTAGCAACGAGCAGGACATCAGGTCCGTGAGGTTTTTAGCAGGAAGGAAAACCATCTTTAACTGTTCATTTGTGTTGTCATACACATGTGAAAACACTCACGGCCGGGCGCGGTGGCTCATGCCTGTAATCCCAGCACTTTGGAAGGCCGAGATGGGTGGGTCACCTGGTTTGAGACCAGCCTGGCCAACATGGTGAAACCCCTGTATCTACTAAAAATACAAAAATTAGCCGGGCATGTTGGTGGGCGCCTGTAATCCCAGCTACTTGGGAGGCTGAGGCAGGAGAATAGCTTGAACCCAGGAGGCGGAGGTTGCAGTAAGCTGAGATTGCACCACTTCACTCCAGCCTGGGCGACAGAGTGAGACTGTGTCTCAAAAGAAAAGATACTAAAATGGTACTTCCTGGCTGGGTGTGGTGGCTCACGCCTGTAATCCCAGCACTTTGGGAGGCCGAGGCAGGCGGATCACGAGGTCAGGAGACCATCCTGGCTAACATAGTGAAACCCCGTCTCTACTAAAAATACAAAAAATTAGCTGGGTGTGGTGGCACGTATCTGTAGTCCCAGCTAATCAGGAGGCTGAGACATGAGAATTGCTTGAACCCAGGAGGCGGAGGTTGCAGTGAGCCAAGATCGTGCCACTGCTCTCCAACCTGGGCGACAGAGCAAGACTCCGTCTAAATAAAAAATAAATAGATAAAATAGTACTTCCTTTAAAGTATTCTGAAACTCGAACGTTCAGAGAGATCAGATTGGCCTCCTCCGCAGTAGGTCCAGACTGATGATGGTAAAATCAGATTTGTTCTATGTTCATGTGGTGCTTTACAGACTTCATCAAGGGCGTGGCTCCAGCGTGGCTGGTTGTCATGACAATCACAACCAGGACCCTCCCCAAGCCTCTGAGCTGAGGGCTGGGCTGAGCACGCACCCTGAGTTTCTGCATTTAGTTCTCTGAGAATGCCCTGAGGTCAGTCTCTCCTCTTATCTCAGTGTGGTTTATTTGACAGGGAAACTAGGGCTCAGAGAGATGAAGTGATTTGCCAACAGTGTCAGACCTAGGTGTGTCCAGCCTGAGAGTCCAGGCTTTTCCCGAAGGAGAGGTCCCACTCCTGCTGTTTACGGAAAAGCCTGGGGCTCAGCGACAGCGCCTGTGATGTGCTAGGGCCAACCTGGGGATCGGAGGAGTCTTTCTAGAAATCCTGGTACACCTCAGGAGGGGCCAGGAGGGGCCAGGAGGGGTGTACGAATTGGGGGTCCAAGGATTTCCAGGCGTGGCGGGTGCCAGGGCCTCTCCTGGCTCTTCTCAGCCGTCTGCAGAGCCCCAGACAGCTCATTAAAGAGCTGGGCATTGTAATAATATTTTAAGAGCAACCCATGACTAGTTTATTTGTTAATGGCTTAAGCAAGAGTCCACTTGCTATGGTAATGGCCGGTTCCAGAGGGAGCATTACCAGCACAAACTGCTTTCCAGCCCTGCATTAGAGCTGGGAGTTTTTTTGGTTTTCTCGTCTTCCTTTCTTTGTTTTTGAGA
>NW_012109796.1:382494-384734 GCF_000951045.1 Mandrillus leucophaeus | reverse complement strand
CATGGCAACAGCTACCGATAAGTGAGCCATCATCTTGGCCAGCTGCCCTGCTCAGAGCTGAACTCAGCAAACTCTGCAAGAACCCTGCTCGCCCTATTTCCAGCAGAGAGAACCGAGGCTCAGACAGGTGACATGACTGCTTGCCTCCGATTCCGAAGCCCGGCTCCATAACCTCCGACTAGACAGCCTCTCTGCTTTGGTTCAAAGATAGTTTCAAAACCTTCTAGACATGGCCAGATGCGGTGGCTCACACCTGAAATCCCAGCACTTTGGGAGACCAAGGCCAGTGGATCACTTGAGGCCACGAGTTTGAGACCAGCCTGTCCAACATGGCGAAACCCCATCTCTACTAAAAACACAAAAATTAGCCGGGCGTGGTGGCAGGTGCCTGTAAACCCAGCTACTTGGGAGGCTGAGGCAAGAGAATCGCTTGAATCCAGGAGCCTAGATCACAGCACTGCACTTCAGCCTGGGCAACAGAGCGACACTCTGTCTCAAAAAAAAAAAAAAAAAAAAGGGTCGGGGGGCTTGTAAGTGATCCATAGACACTTTCAATAAAATTAATACAATAAATCAATAAAAGGGGTTTACTGGGGTGGTGGCACCTCGATTAAACTCGGTGCAGTCTTTATTTGCTGACTCTGCCTTCCGTGTGCTTCACGCCATGGGAGGCCACGCGGAGTTTATGGGGCCCCGCCCTTGGAAGCCAGTTGCCTTTAGGGAAAGAGGAAACATAGGCCTGGTGAACCCAAGGGCAGATCCATGTTCTGTAAGGCCTGAAAGGTCTACAGTTTGGAATCCCGATTTACGAGAAAGTACATAAAGGAAACCTGAGACCCTGTGAGCTCATGCCCTGGGCCCCTCCTAACCGAGCCCTGAGATAAAGGACTTGGCAGCATTGGCCTCAGGGCTACTCCACCAGGCCTCTGTCCCCAACACTCCCCTGGGGCTGCAGGTCTGTGGCTCTGGCTGCAGCCAATACTGATGACTCCCAGACCAGGGCTTCCAGCCCATCCCCAGCCGCCTATGCCCTGTCCCCTCACACATCTCAGGACATGACACAGTCAAAGCCAAACCAAGTCTTTTGGGTCAGTCTAGAACAGACCTTATGAGCTACGTGGCTCTAACAGTGGACTTGCTGGCACCTGTTAGAGGGCACAGGCACGCAGGTCAGCAGCAGACGGGCTTCTACTGTGTCTCTGAAATCACACCTGCAGAGACACCATGGTGGGGGGTCCCTGAGTCCCCCGAATAAGCTCTCACTCCTCTGCATGAGCAGGCCATGGAGGACCTGTTCTAAGACACTAACCTCTTGAATCGTACAGTTCTTTATTCAGACACCATGGAGTCCTGGAGACCCACTGGGACTGCGTTAGCCAGGGAGGACAAGTTCAAGGATGACTGAGACACTATCCATGCCCTCAGGGTGGTTGCACACTGGAATTCCATGTGTTCCAGGGACTGGAATGCTCCGGGTATCCTGGGGTCCCACCCCCCCCCAGTCTCCTGAGCTGTGGCCAGAGACAGGACCATGGAGGCAGGTGGTGTGAAACAGCCTTGGAGAAGGGCTGGGGCTGGAAGGAAAGTGACCGAGGATCTTGCCACGCCAAGAATCCCAGCCCTCTGTCTCTGTATCCCTTCATCACAGCCTTCTCCAAATAGCCGGGTGACCGTCTCACCGTTGCCTTTCCCTGGTCTGCAGGTGGTCCTTGGGAAGCTGTATGAGACCCGGAGCAGTCAGCTGAGGAAGTACAAGCCGCCCGTGAAGCTGGACACCTTGTGGCACATGCCTCACTTTCAGAAGGTCAGTGTCACCTTCATCCATGCCCCTCCCTGCCCCATGCTGGCTGCTGCTCACCTTGCCAGGTCTTTACCTGCTGTCTCTAAGTTCTGTGGGCTTCTCGCCATCGATTAGCACAACAGCAGCAGCAGCAACAGCTCATGTTTCTTGAGCACTTCCGAAGGCCCGGAGCTGAGCCTATGTGCACCATCTCCATGACTTTTCACATTCACTGAAGGGGGCAGCTGCTGGTACCAGGCCTGTTTTCCGGACAGGGAACATAGTGGATGCTGCGGAGTGGCAGAGTGTTGGGCTGAACCCAGACCATCTGGGTGCAGAGGCTGGGCGGCTGTCCACCTGAGGCAGAGGCGGTCTACCTGTAGAGGAGGCTGTCACCTGGGAAGGAGGCTGTCCACCTGAGGCAGAGGCTGTCTACCTAGAGGAGGCTGTTGCCTGGGGA
>NW_012109796.1:380432-382444 GCF_000951045.1 Mandrillus leucophaeus | reverse complement strand
CCCCCCCCAGTCTCCTGAGCTGTGGCCAGAGACAGGACCATGGAGGCAGGTGGTGTGAAACAGCCTTGGAGAAGGGCTGGGGCTGGAAGGAAAGTGACCGAGGATCTTGCCACGCCAAGAATCCCAGCCCTCTGTCTCTGTATCCCTTCATCACAGCCTTCTCCAAATAGCCGGGTGACCGTCTCACCGTTGCCTTTCCCTGGTCTGCAGGTGGTCCTTGGGAAGCTGTATGAGACCCGGAGCAGTCAGCTGAGGAAGTACAAGCCGCCCGTGAAGCTGGACACCTTGTGGCACATGCCTCACTTTCAGAAGGTCAGTGTCACCTTCATCCATGCCCCTCCCTGCCCCATGCTGGCTGCTGCTCACCTTGCCAGGTCTTTACCTGCTGTCTCTAAGTTCTGTGGGCTTCTCGCCATCGATTAGCACAACAGCAGCAGCAGCAACAGCTCATGTCTCTTGAGCACTTCCGAAGGCCCGGAGCTGAGCCTATGTGCACCATCTCCATGACTTTTCACATTCACTGAAGGGGGCAGCTGCTGGTACCAGGCCTGTTTTCCGGACAGGGAACATAGTGGATGCTGCGGAGTGGCAGAGTGTTGGGCTGAACCCAGACCATCTGGGTGCAGAGGCTGGGCGGCTGTCCACCTGAGGCAGAGGCGGTCTACCTGTAGAGGAGGCTGTCACCTGGGAAGGAGGCTGTCCACCTGAGGCAGAGGCTGTCTACCTAGAGGAGGCTGTTGCCTGGGGAAGAGGCGGTCCATCTGGGGCAGAGGCTATCTACCTGTAGAGGAGGCTGTCTACCCGTAGAGGAGGCTGTCTACCCGTAGAGGAGGCTGTCTACCTGTAGAGGAGGCTGTCTACTTGTAGAGGAGGCTGTCTACCTGGAGGAGGCTATCCACTTGGAAGGAGACTGTCCACCTGGGGCGGAGGCTGTCTCCCTGGGGCAGGGGCTGTCTCCCTGGGGCAGGGGCTGTCTGGGCCAAACCTCCCTCCAGGGAAGGGGTAGCTGATGCATGACATCCTGTGCTGGGAATTTTGGGGTGCAAGACAGATGCATGCCAACCAGGATGAACTTCCCACAGAGTGACGTCCCTGGGGAGAGAGGAGCAAAGGTCTACCAAGGACTGGGGCAAGTGTGCGACATGTACCCAGACTGACCTAGATAAGGACCCAGGGAACGCACCACGTTCTGGCCTCAGGACTCAACCGGCGTTCTCTCAAGCACGCAGCCCTGTAGCACCCAGACAGGGATTCATCTTCAACAGCTTTTGGCAGGGAAAAAACAGGCAGTGTAAGAGCCGGGGGCACCGTACGGAGAAAGGGAAATGGGATATTTGGGAACAGTGGCTTCAGGATGGGGCTGAAGGAGCTGCATGTGCTCAGCTCAGGCAGAGGGAGCCTTTCTCGGAGGCCACAAGGCACTCGCCCGGCCCCAGGAAGACAGCTGCACAAAGCAACGTTCCTGGCCAGCCAGGCCCGGCTGCTGTGCCACATTAAACTGCAATTTAAACAATGAAGGGCCGGTGCCTTTCTGAGCCTAATGCACTCGAACAGGCTGTAGAGCTTCACCGGAGAAACCTGCTCTGCCCCCCTTGACGCGGCCTCTCATGTTCTGCCCAAGTGGCCTCTGCCAGCATATGTCAATGACCATGCGCCCCGCCACCCGTCAGTGCGCTGCCTCCGTGCACAGCAGACGTCAAGGGAGGAACAGGGCCGAGCACATTCGGGAGGTGGCGGGAGTCACTGCAGCTCTGCAGCTCCTCTCACTGCTCCTGCCCTCGACAGCATGGCTCATCTCTAGCTTCTCTGCCTTTTCCAGCCATGTCACTTCCTCTGCTTCCCCTGCTCTCTCACTCACTCAGCAGATTCCATCTACAGCCTCCATCCTGGCCCTGGCTGTGGTCTTTCCTCCCTGCCTTTTTTTTTTTTTTTTTTTGAGACGGAGTCTCGCTCTGTCGCCCAGGCTGGAGTGCAGTGGCCGGATCTCAGCTCACTACAAGCTCCGCCTCCTG
>NW_012109796.1:366378-379622 GCF_000951045.1 Mandrillus leucophaeus | reverse complement strand
GCGCCTGGCCAGAATGAGCTTCCATTTTCAAAAGAGGGGATTTGACTCAGCTGACCAGGGGTCTGCCAGTCTTGAGACCGTTATTCTGACATACGGCTATGAACAATAGCAAACCAGGAATGATGGCCTCCTGTTCCGTGCCAGGCAGTGTGTGAGGTCATGCGTGCATATTCCTTCATTTCATCCTCAGAACAAGCGTCCTGACCGGGTGGTGTGGATGAGAGGCAGAGGGGGAGCACCTTCCTTGCCCACAGAGTGGCCGGGCCGGGAACCCAGGTGTGTCTGATGGCAGGGCCCAAGCTGGTACACGTGACCTATCAGGCCATAAAGATCATGAGAAAGAAAATCAACATGCAAGCCACAGTATCTGCCGAATGTTTCCTCCTTCCTGAGGATATTCGCGGGATGCTGGGAGTTAAAGCTGCAGGCTGTCTCCCTATCCTACTGGCCGGAAACCTGGGGCCAAGGGAAATGCGGAATTGTGTAGGGTTCATCCCCAGATGCCGCCTGTCCAACCCAGCAGACACCCTTAGGCCCACAGAGTGCTGCCGTTATAGGTGTCACATGCAGTCCCCTCCTTGTCAGGAAGTAACACCAACAAAAAGTATTTACTGAGCCCTTAGAATGTACCCGGGGCTGAGCATGCCTCGTCTCATAGATATCATGCCCCCATTCTACTGATGTGGAAACTGAGGCTTGCAGAGGTGAGAAGTGGAGTCTGGGTCCAATCTGGGGTTTTCTTGCCCCAGGGCCTCCCGAGGACCCCTTACCTCACCTCCAGGCCCCACCCACAGGTCCCCAGTCTCGCCACCAAGGGGCCCTTTCTTCCCCTTCCTGGCACTTAACTCTGCAATTAATTAACTGGGTAATTGTAATTTTTATCATCTTGTTCAGTAAAATGTGAGCCCCCAGGACCGTGCCTATCAGTTCCACACCTTGTCCCCAGAGGCCAGCAGGGTGCCTGGCACAGAGGAGGGGGTCAGTAAACATCTGTGGAATGAATGAATGAGGGGATAAAAGACTGAACCGCCAATACAGCCCAGAGTGACAGAAGAATTTAAAAGCCTGTTACGGACCTGATGAGCCTCCCCTTTCTCCCCTTCCCAAACCAAGCACCCAAGCACCCACCATCCCGGCAGCCACCAACCGGGCCTGGACTCAGAGGTCCGGGCGGGCAGCCAGGGCCACTCCCCGCAGTGGAGCTGCTGTCTGCGGTGTCTGTCGCGCGTGAAGCCTCGGGAGGGCCTTTGTCTGCGCCTGGCGTTGCCGCTGATCTGCTGCCCCCACCCCGGCCCCATTATGAAGGGAAAAGCGCTTCCAAAAAAGTTGAACCTGTCACGGTGATGGATAACCTAAATGGACTCTCCCCGCTCACGAACAGATGTCGACGCTGAACTCTGTCAGAAATAATTAAACACCTTTCACACGGAAAAGCAGCAGGCAGGGCGCGGCTGCTGCACCGACCCCGCCAGCCACGAGGGGGCTGCCCCGCCAGAGGGGCTGCCGAGACCCCTGCCCCGATGACCCGGGCCACTTACAGGGTCGTGAGAGGAGAGGGACCAAAGAGGGAAGAGGACACGTCCCCCACCGTGCATTCCCTCCAGGCAGGGCAGTACAGACATGTCTTCTTTCTGGTCTGTGCCACCAGCAACTGCCCCGGGTGGCCAGAGCCCAGGAGGGGGCTTAGCCAGCAGCCGGCAAGGGGCCCTCCTTCCAGGACAGTTAGGCCTGGGCTCGCCGGGCCTCAGTTTCCTCATCTGAAAATGAGCGGGTGGGACTAGTTCTTGAGTGTCCCTTCCAATCCAAGATTCTGATTCCCAGCTCCCTGGCCCAGGAGCCATGTGGGAGGGGATGGGGGCTCTTGGAGGTGCAGACCCCAAACCCAGGGTGAGCCAGTAAGGGGAGCAGCTCAGATCCTTCTCAGGTGCTCAGTTTGGGGATGGGACGTGAACTCATTGTCTCCCATCCCTGAATGGAGGAGCTGCTGGGCTGGGGCCGATGCCCTCTGTGGCCTGGGGGATAGGGACGCTCCCCTGCCCTTTGGCCCAGTGTTCTAGGTCTGCAGGGCAGACCGCAAGGCCAGCAGGGAGTAGCGTGGTACGTCTGTGTGCACACATGACTCCAGGGACAGCCAGATGGGGTCAAGTGGTGACCCTGCCACACCTACCTGTCAGGTGGCTTTACCTGTCCGCGACCCACTTCCTATTCCATAAAATGGGCTAACAAATGCTCCCCTGGCAGAGCTGCTGGGAGGATCCGGAGAGAATGTATGAACCACGCTTAGCAGAATGCCTGGCCCATATTAACTGCCTATAAGTGGCAGCTGCCATGAGGATGGTTGTGGAGATCGTTCATTCATTCACTCGCTCATTCACAAATCTTTTCCACCTGCGCCTTCGTGCCGGGCCCTGTTCCCTGCACTGACACTATGCTGGCGAACAGGACAGACTCGGGTGTGACTGCCGCCGTGGGGCTGCTGGCCACTGGCTTGGGGTGACATGGACAGACAGACCAACACACAGGCAGCTGCACAGCTGGACACCTGGGCTGGGACGTCTGGAGAAGGTCTGCCCTAGGTGTCCTCGGGTGTCCCCAGGTGCCCCGTGTCCGCAGCCTGAAATGGCCCGGAGACACCAACCTTGCTTGAAGGGCGGAGGCCACTCCCATAACGATAGCCCCATGAAACGTAACCCTGCGTGGACCGGCCCACCCTGTTCCTGTGCCTTTTGCAGAAACCTCCTCAGGGCTCCCCAGGCAGGGTCCAGACACCCCTGCTTGCCCAGGCAGCCCTCTCAGGGGCCCTGGCTAACAGCGCTTCCTCTGGTTCTCAACCAGCCCCTCGTGCATGGCCACGCAAAGCAGACGGTACATCCTGCTGCCCAAAGATGGAGAGCGAGTGCCCCCAAAAGCTTGTGGCCGATGACAGTGGCGAAAGGCGGGATGCCACGGATGAAGAGACGGCTCAAGTACACGTTAGGAGACCTTGACAACCATGGCTTTGATCTGTATTTATTGCCACTTTAATAACATGTTGTTGGGTAAGAGTCCATGCCACGGGACCCCGTCTGGAGAGAAGCTCCCAAGCATCTCTGAGTGCACAATGCGTACAGACGTTTGGCAGGAGGCCCCCCCAAATGGTAGCAGTGGTGATCTGTCGAGGGGGGGGCGGTTGAAGCTGATTTTCCTTTCTCTGATGCTCTTTTCTATATGCTTTGCATTTTTTTCATTGAGTAGATGTAGCTTTTCCAAAACCAGTAAGGCCAATTTTTAAAATGTTTTTAAAAGATGGAGATCCTGAGTTCTTCCCCAGGTGTTCATCCCAGTGTTCGACCCCCAGCTTTGAGCTCAGTTCTTCCTGATGTCTCACCAAACGTTCGCATGCTGCTGGCCAAGTCCGGTTTTGCATATTCAGCTTCCCTCGGGCATGAAGGTCAGGGCTGTGCTCCAGCAGCGAAGCCTGCTGACTTTCGGAGTCTGGATCTTTACCATAAAAAGTACATCTTATAATTAGAAACCCAACATCCATTTTAGAAGGGGGCTTGCCCAAACATCTGGCGGGGGGGGGCGGTCTCCACGTTCCCCTCCCACCCCCCCCCCCAGAACACCCGCCCCTGCCCCCACAGTCCTTGTCTCTCTACACCGCCAATACCCACCAACATTACATAGTCGTTCAGTCACTAAAGTATGAACAAATTGACTATATTTTCATTTGGCTTTTGGTTTCAGCCCCACTGCTTTAGAATAATGGCCCAAGCTATTAAGCTAACAGTTTGATTTACAAGCTTTTGTGCTCTGAACACTGGGATCAGACTCCTCTGTTCGTGGAAGACTAACCCTGCCTTGGGGTCTCCTGGGTCCCCTAGCTTCCCTAATAGAACAGGAGATGGAGGGAAAAAAACGTATCTCAGCAGCCAGCCAAGCAGTGACACCCAGAGATGCAGCTGATTAGTGAAAGCTGCTGAATCTAAGAAAAGGGTTTTCTTTCCCACCTTTAAGCTCTCTTACAAATCATAGCTGGCTGGAAAGTTAACTCTCTGCTAAACCCCCCAAGCGGGCTCCTAGCCTGTCCACGCTGCCGCCTCTGCCTCTCCACAAGGCTTGCCTGGTTAAAGTGAAGATGGGCAGATCTCTACAAAGGTGTATCTGACCCCGGGAAGGATAGCTGCCAGATCTACTGCCCCTCCAAGGATCTCTGCACCAGTGATGTATTTTAAGAATCCTGTCGCTTCCTTGCATCAGAATAAGAATCGTCCTGTGTCACTGTGGAGGGCACCAAGTACAGGAATGGAATGTGTCACATGTGGAAACAGGGCAATGGGAAGAATGATTCAGAGGCCCTGATGGAGTTGACACTTCCTCTCTAAATACAGACACCCCCCATTCTACATGGATCAGTATGCAGACGAGCTGACTTGCTACAGGGATGAAAGCAGGAGCTTGGCCGGGCACAGTGGCTCACACCTGCAATCCCAGCACTTTGGGAGGCTGAGGTGGGTGGATCACCTGAGGTCAGGAGTTTGAGACCAGCCTGGTCAACATGGTGAAACCCCGTTTCTATAAAAAATGCAAAAATTAGCCAGGCGTGATGGCAGGCGCCTGTAATCCCAGCTACTCGGTGGGGCTGAGGCAGAAGAACCACTTGAGCCCCAGAGGTGGAGGTTGCAGTGAGCAGAGATTGTGCCACTATACTCCAGCCTGGGTGGCAGAGCAAGACTGTCTCATTTAAAAAAAAAAAAAAAAAAAAAAAGCAGGAGCTTAATTGGTTTTACATAATCTGGCACCTCAGAGGTATAGAATTTTGAGGCACCTGCTTGTGAGGTGACATTGCTGCTCAAATACTGGCAAGCCACAAATAGCCAGAGCTGAAGGTCTGGGGCAGAGACAAGAGGAAAGGGGGCATTTGTGTATGTGGGGAGTGATGGGGGAATAGCAGCCAAGTTCCTAGAGCAGCACTCAGAGTCTGGGAGTGTCTGTGGTAGGGCCTGGAGAGGCCAGCAGTGAAGGGATGACCAAAGCTGACACTTCCAACAGAACCAGTCCTGCAACCTGGGAACCCCCAGCCTGGCTGCCCCCTTCATCCTTCTAGCTCCAGAAGCTTTTTGTCTAATCCAGAAGGTGGTTCTCCCTGATTATATGCAAAAGTATCTCACGTTTTTGTTGAAAATCACCAGAATCAATGAGTAAGACAGTTGGTTTGGGCATCAGTCACATCTTTCTAATTTCTAGAGGCAGCGAGAGTCTCATGTTGAATTTGGGGAGTTGATGGAATTTGGGGGGGTCCCCAATTTCCTCTTCCAACTTCTAGTTCATACCCAGGAGAATAAATCTCCTATGATCTAGAGAGAATCCCACTGGCTTGGGAAGGAGTTTGGGGAGTAGCATCTTCCTCAACGTCTCCCTCGAAGCTTTTTTTTTTTTTGAGACAGGGTCTCACTCTGCTGCCCAGGCTGGGGTGCAGTGGTACAATTATGGCTCAATGCAGCCTCTACCTCCCAGTCTCAAGTGATCCTCCTACCCCAGCCTCCTAAGTAGCTAGGACTACAGGCCCGCAGCTCATTTTTTAACTTTTTAGTAGAGACAGGGTCTCGCTATGTTGCCCAGGTTCCATCTGGTTTCTAAGTGTCCCCACTTGTCAGCCTCCATCCCCCGACCCCAGCGAGGTTGACGGGGTGGGGACTCAAAGCCACCTGACATGGCATCACCAGACATGGTGCCACCTGACACAGGGCCGGCAGCAGATTCTTGCCCATAAATGGCATCAGATGATTTCCTGGAATAAACTCAGGGTTCATTCAAACTGAACTCTGGCAAAGCTGCAGGTGAAATGGATCAAGATGCTGGCTAACACAGCCTGACTGGCTACCCTCAGGGATGCAAAGTGCATGGCGTCAGTGAACACATTTGGGGTAGGGGGAAGTAAGACAATGGGGAGGTTTTGTGAAGACTGATTCTGTCTTCTTCCCCTCCTCTCCTCAAAGGAGTCCTAGGAAATGATGCCTTAGGGTGGTGCCAAAAAAAAAAAGAAAAATGTGGGTAGGTTGACCAAAGTCCAATGGCTGGGAGAGTGGAGGGGAGAAGTTATCCTAAAGACAGAGTTCCCAGACAGCAGCAATGATAACATCAATAGCTCACACATCCTGACTCCTTCTTGAGTGTCAGCCTGGGTGCTTTTTTTTTTTTTTTAAACTATATTTTATTTTTTTAAGACGGAGTCTCACTCTATTGCCCAGGCTGGAGTACAGTGGCACAATCTTGGCTCACTGCATCCTCCGCCTCCTGGGTTCAAGCAATTCTTCTGCCTCAGTCTCCTGAGTAACTGGGATTATAGGCCCCCGCCACCACGCCCAGCTAATTTTTGTATTTTTAGTAGAGACAGGGTTCTGCCATGTTGGCCAGGCTGGTCTCCAACTCCTGGCCTCAAGTGATCCACCCACCTTGGCCTACCAAAATGCTGGGATTACAGGCATGAGCCACCACGCCTGGCCCAATTTGTGAGTTATCCCATTTCATGTCAATACTCTCAGTAACCCCACACGGTAGAGATGAGTCACCCTGTCTCTGAGGCAAGGAGGCTAAGGCTCAGAAGCTTAAAGTCACATGCCTGATCAGCATGTGACCAGGTAGGGACTTGGACTCTGGCTGGCAGCCTCCAAGCCTCAGGCCCTGAAAGAGCTGATAAATACTACAGACCTGCAACTGAGGTCGGGGGCCAGTGTGGGGCTAAATGCAGGACCTGGGAAGGAAAGTGCAGGGCAGTTAGGAATGAGGGATTTTATGAGTGTCCAGAGTGTCGTGGCCGGGCCTGCTCTGGCTGATTTAAGCCCTGGCAATAAACCAAACTTCCCACTGCCCCAAAAGCCTCTAGACCTTGATAAAACCTCGGGCATCTTTTAAATTGCAGTTTGGCCCCAAGGCTAAAAAGGAAAGAGGCGGCTGATCCCGGATTCAGGCTTACTGCATTAAAAGTGGGAGGCTGAGGCTGAGCCCAGCAGGAGGGCTGTGTCTGTGGGCTGGGCAGCCACACAGAGCAGTTCCAGGTCCCAGCCTGCCTGGTGCCCGCCCCAGGTCTGCATCCGTGAAGTGGGGACGGCAAAAGAGAGGACCAGGTGCAATCATGCATGTGAAGCCCGTGGCACAGGCCTGGCTAGGGGAGGGTCATGGGGCAACCAAGCCTCTGGGAGGGACGAGGCCCTGGAAGCTGCTCTGGTAGATGAGTTACGTGAAAACTTGGCTATGCCTGGGGTCCTCTGAGGAGATGTTTAAAATGCAGAGTCTAAGGCCCAGTGCAGTGGCTCATGCCTGTAATCCCAGCACTTTGGGAGGCCAAGGCGGGAGGATCACTTGAGCTCAGGAGTTCGAGACCAGCTTGGCCAATATGGTGAAACCCTGTCTCTAGCAAAAATACAAAACTTAGCTGGGCATGGTGGTGGGCTCCTGTAATCCCAGCTACTCGGGAGGCTGAGGCAGGAGAATTGCTTGAACCTGGGAGGTCAAGGTTGCTGTGAGCTGAGATCGCGCCACTGCACTCCAGCCTGGGTGACAGGGTGAGACTCCATCTTAAAAAAAAAATGCAGAGTCCAGGACTCTGATCCAGTGGGTCTGGGGCAGCCACCAAACCTGTATTTTCAGCAAGCCAGCTGCCCCAGCTCCCAGGGTCATGCCAACTCCACTCTTACAGTTACGTTCAAATATGTGTTTACTGTGGAAGGTGGATGTGTTTTCATATGTTTGACATGAGGCATGATGGGGCTTTCAAAGGGAAATGGGCAGTTGGAGACCACCTCTGTCTGTTAAACAGCCCTAAGGCTTATGAACTTCTGTCTTGGTCAGCTCAGGCTGCTGTAACAAAATTCCATAGACCGGGGAGTTTAAACAACATGTTTATTCCTCCTAGATCTGGAGACTATAAGTCGAAGGTCAGGGTGCCAGCATGATCAGGTTCTGGTGAGGGTCCTCTTCCTGGCATATAGCCAAGATACCTTCTCACCGAGTCCTCACTTGCTGGAGAGAGAGAGAGGAAGCACACACTCCGGTGTCTCTTCTTATAAGGACGTTAATTCTATCATGGGGGCCCCACCCTCACGACCCCATTTAAACCTAATCAACTCCCCAAGAACCTCATCTCCAATGCCATCACACTGGGGGTCAGGGATTCACATATGCATTTTGTTGACTGAGCGTGGTGGCTCCTGCTTGTAATCCCAGCACTTTGCCAGGCTGAGGTGGGAGGATCGTTTGAGGCCAGGAGTTCAAGACCAGTCTAGGCAACTTAGTGAGACTCTGTCTCTACATACAAACAAACAAGCATCATATGTGAATTTTGGATGGACACATTCAGTCCATAGCAAGCTCTTTTTCAAGTGCAGTGGAAATCTGCCTTCTACCTTCTCCTCATTGTGTGTCTTGCTTCTGGAGCCCCATGGAATCACCTTCTCTCCCTTCTACATGACAGCCCTGCAAATTCCCAAAGTCAGATACCATTTCTTCACAGGCAACCAGGGTCTCGATTGCACCCCAGGGCAGAGTTCTGAATGTTGGAAGGGGGAACCCTGCGTTGCAGCAACAGTGGATGGCCCAGGCACCACGGTCTCCACCAGTCCATGCTGCATTCTCTACCTTTACCCATATGCATGGAAGATTTGTCAAGCTGCACTGCATTTCTACATATTTTTAAATAAAATTGTGGCTGAAGCTGTCTATCAGTGCCACTTGAATCACTTAATACAAGAATCTCCGTGAAAATTCCCTGCTGGAGGAAGAAGCTTAGTCGGATTCATGTCCTACTAATAGCAGTATTAACAGTACAAGCCACCATGTCTTCAATGCCTACACTGTGTGCCAGGCACCATGCCAGGCTTGGCAATGACCCCACGGGACGGGTAGTGTGATCCTTACTTACTAAGTGAGAAACTGAGGCCCCTGGTCACACAGCTGGAAAGCGATAGGACCAAAATTGGAACTCAGACCTGTGGAACTCAAAGCCCTGCGTCCCTAATCATTGAGTACACTGTCGTCCCTTCTGTTGTGGAAGAAACATGCCTGACATGATAGAATGTGCTCCATTTGGCTTCATGTAACAGAAATTGAGCAAGAGTTAGAATCTGTTAAAACCAGGGGCCTAAGAGTCGCTACACTTTTCTTCAGACTATGCTTTATGCAACCCTTTATTTTATTCTATTTTATTTTATTTTTTTTGAGACAGGGTCTCACTCTGTCACCCAGGCTGGAGTGCAGTGGCACAATCACAGCCTCAACTTCCCGGACTCAGGTGATCCTCCCACCTCAGCGTCCCAAGTAGTTGGGACTACAGGTGCATACCACCACACCCGGCTAATTTTTTTGTATGTTTTGTAGAGACGGGGTTTTACCATGTTGCCTAGGCTGGTCTTGAACTCCTGGGCTCAAGAGATCCGCCCGCCTTGGCCTACCAAAGTGTTAGGATTACAGACATGAGCCACTGTGCCCAGACCTTAAACACCTTGTTTCACATTGCATGCAATCCACCAGATGACTTCAGATTACTTGGAAGGAGACAGGTACAAATATTGAAGAAAGTAAAACACTTCTTCCACTTAAAGCTGAGCAAAGCAGAGATCTTCGGGGTGCCTGAATCTTGGATGCATTCCTAAGGGCTGTGTTGCCTCATCCCCAGGCTCCTGACCCACTCATCTGTCCATCCATCCATCCATCTGTCCATTCATTCATCTATCCAACCATCCTCATCCATCTGTCCATCTGTTTGTTCATTCAACGATCCGGCCAAGATTTGTTTGGTGTCTACTGGGTGCCTCTAAAAGTAGAGTTACCCCAAGACCTTTGAAGGCCTCCTGTCTGCTGACATTTCCCTAGAACCATGCCTACAATATGGCATTAACATCTTTGCTATCTAGCTGAGGACACTTAGCTCTAATAGTCCTATTTGTGACTTGTCAGGCTTAGCCTCGTCAGCCACAGAAAGGTTCTGCTCCTTCTTAAAAGATACCAGAAAAAGTCCTTCCTGGTCACTACTCCAATAAGATAAAAGGGGAATAACAACATCAAACCTCGCTGCAGTACGCTCCACCCCCATCGGCCGAGGACACCAAACATCTGAGTGTGTCCCCAGCTTCCCTGGCAGTAACGCAGGAGTTGTTCAACAGCCTATAGTAATGAGCAATAAAGTCCTGACGGGCACTGCATGGACGGCTCAGCAAAGGACTTAATTTGCAACCGAGCGCAAAATCAAAGACTGTCAACCGAGGAACCATGTGGCTGGATAAGCACCTTGTGCTACCTGAGAAAGCACTGTCAGGTAAATTTCCAGAGAAGGTAATTAAAGAATCCCCATTGTCTAAATTCAGCAGTAAAATTTGGAGCTCCGGAATTTGATGCTCACCAGGGACCTGGTGTCTCCTCCCAGCCCGATCCTTCATCAGAATGAACAGTGGAGGCTTAGGAAGGGATCAGCTGGCGTGCCTCCCGCCCTTTCCCTAACACGCCCCCCAGCCCTGTGTGGTCCTGCGTGTGTTGTCTTGTCAGAGAAGCAGAAAGCAGCAAATGAGATCTCCGTGTTGTGAGACGGGGGTGAGATTAATATACAAACATATAGACCTGAGATCTGGCAAGTGCCAATTAATATTTATCAAGCACCCACGGCGTACATGGTACCGAGAATCAACATGCAAAACCTACAGTCCCTGGCATCAGGCAGTCTCCACTCCGAGTCATGCTCAGGTTCCGCGCACAGATGGCAGGTGCTTGGAGGCACCTGCCCCGGTGGGAGAACCCACCAGGAGTTTAAGTTAATATTGATACAAGCGCCCTCTTCACACTGAGACAATGTAGGATGCTCAAGCAGGCATCGTCAGCACCCTGGCCTCGACTAGGGGAACCCTGCTGAGACACCACCCCAGATCTCTAAGGGCCGTCCCATTCGCAAAGATACCTCAGCAGGGTCTCCGTCAACACAGTCCCTTCACTAACTTCTTCTTAGTCCTCACGATAAAAGAAAAAATCCTCCTCCCCACTGAAGATCAGGCTCTGCCATGACCTCCCCTGTCCTGATATTTCTAAGCGGGGGTGGGCAGGTTGCGGCAGGACCCCTCCAGAAGAAAGGGCTGAGCAGCCTCCCATCATCTGCGTTCTGCAAAGCAAAGGGGGAGCCCCCTCCCCGGCGGCTGGGCTTGTCAGGGCCTTTGTTGACAACCCCATTGAAAGCGGCGCGCTGTGAAGTTCCCTCCATCTCCCATTCACTCCTTTCTCAGACAGTTTTTGAAAGGCGAAAAGTCTGGAAAACACACACACACTGTCCCACCCCACCCCCTCGAGCCCCACCACACAGAGGGAGAGGGGGCGGCAGCTTGGGGGAGCCGGGCTGAGGAGCCCCTCACCTGGCCCCGCGGTGCACCGCCTCCAATTAAATCAAAATGGTTTGTTTTTAATGGTCTTTTACACTGACAAGTGGGCGATCATTTTGGGCCCACGAGCTGTCAGGGAACTGAGGCAAATCCTCCGTTGATAATGCCCAATGCTTCCAATTAGGAGCCGAGGCCGCTCCTGGCGCGCTAACGATTCCCCAGCCAGCCCCCAGGCCCCTTTGGCGCTGGCTGTTTCTTCTGCCTCCTCCACCGCAAATTACTGACACAAAACGGAAGGCCCCGCGTCTCCTCCGCCACGCCAGGCCCGGGCCCTGTTGGGTTTAATGAGCCGATGGAAGTTTCGTGGCTCCGGCGCTAAATTCTTTTCTTGTTTGACAGCTGCTCGGCTAAGGCAAGTGTTGACCTTATAAAAGATTTAGTGTTTCTCATTATTTTCTGTCAAGCTTCACAAGTGATGGCGCGGCGGTTATCATTTGCATCCTGGGGTGTGTGTGTGCAGGGTGTGTGTTGGGTGCGTGTGTTGGACAGGGGCTCCAAGGTGCCGACAGGAAACGGGAAGGGAAGACCTCTCCCCAGGTTGTCCCTGGCCCCCCGCACAGCAGCTGCCGGCGTGAGGTTCTTCCTGGGCCCAGGTGTTTCAAAGAGAAGGCTCAAGATGCAAGGCCAAGGTGATGGATGCTTCCATGGCTTCCAGGCCTCCCGATGGAACCAGAGCCACTGCTGTGGGGGCACAGGAGGAAGCCCAGTGCACACTGAAGTCGGTCAACTCTCAGAGCCTGCTGGGCCCCAGCCCAGCCAGGGATGAGCACTGAGCAGCAGCACAGTCCCAGTCAGACTCAAGGCTGAGGATGGTTTTAGGATCATGCTCAAGATTTAATCAGGGACCTCACCCTTGCCTCACAGGCCCTGGTTAAGGCAGTTTCCCAAAAGCTTCCTCCTCCTGCTCTACACCCGGAGAACCGATGTTTTCAAAGTGGCTGGCAATATTCTCCCCAAGCCGACTATGGGAACTTTGTTAGTCCTTCTGGCACCCCATGCAAATCGAGGCCACTCGGTAACTCACAAGGCTGTAGGGAGTCCTTCCCCAGCCCCTGCTGACGTCCTCTTTTCTTTCCGTCTCTGCATCCTCCCCTTGCTCCAACCTACCCGCTGGCTATCCCAGGTGCCAGCGACCTGAGGTTGCATAAAGAGTGAGAGAGTTGAGGGCAGTGGAACATGTAGATGTCTCCTCCCCCAGTTCTGAGTTTATAAGCACCATTGTTACCATGGGAGACTCCACGTTGATCTTTTAGAGTGAAAACGTGGCACTCTACCTCCCTGCTGTGCCCATGGCCAACCTTACTGATCAATCGTTGTGTACTTTTTTTCACCTGTCTGGGTTCGGCCTTAGAATATTTTGTAACAGACGATGGCCATCAGCTACCACCAGTCTATTAGAGCTAAGTGAAATGAAACAGTACTGCCATCCCTGCCTTAGAGAGGTCATGAAAATAAATTGCTAGGTATTCCTAAAATTGCTTATCTTTTTATGCCATATTAAGATGATATTTATAGAAAAGGAAATAAAATATATAGCCCACTACATAAAAATAAATAAATTAGACTTCACTAAACTTTGAAAGCTTTTGTGCTTCAAACAATACTATCAAGAAAATAAGAAGACAACCAGCAGAATGGGAGAAAATATTTGTAAATCATATGTCTGTCAAGAGACTTGTGTTGATGAATATATAGATTACTCTTATAAGTCAGTAATAAAGTCCAGGTGCAGTGGCTCATGCCTGTAATCCCAGCGCTTTGGGAGGCAGAGGCAGGAGGATCACCTGAGGTCAGGAGTTCGAGATTAGCCTGGCCAACATGGTGAAACCCCCATCTCTACTAAAAATA
>NW_012109796.1:362533-365594 GCF_000951045.1 Mandrillus leucophaeus | reverse complement strand
AAAAAAAAAAAAAAAAAAAAAAAAAAGGGCAAAAGATAGGAACAGACATTTCTCCAAAGGAGATAAACAAACACATGAAAAGATGCTCAACAACATCATGAGCCATCACGGAAACACAAATCAAAATCACAATGAGATGGGACTTCACTGCCCCTAGGATGGCTAGAGTGAAAATAATAGACAACAACAAGTGTTGGTGAGGAGATGGAGAAACTGGAACACCCATATGTGCTGGTGGGAATCAAAAATGGTGCAGCCAAATTGGAAACACTTTGGCAGTTCTCCAAAAGGCTAAACATAAAGCTCCCATATCAACCAGAAATTCTACTCTTAGATAAACACCCAAGAGAAATGAAAACATACATCCACACAAAAACTTGTACATGAATGTTCTAGCAGAATTACTCATAATAGTCAAAAATGGAAACAACCCAAGGTCCATCAACTGATGAATGGGTAACAAAAACGTGGTCCATCCATACAAAGGAATACTATTCCCTGGAAAGGAATGAAACGATGCTCCATGCCGTAACGTGGATGAACCTTGAAAACACGATGCTAAGGGAATGAAAGCAGCCAGTCACAAAAGACCCCGTGTTGTATAATTCCATTTATATGAAGAGTCCAAAATAGGGAAAGCCGTACTAACAGGAAATAGATTAGTGGTTTCCAGAGGCTAGGGAAGAGGAATAGGAGTGACTGCTAATGGCTATAAAATTTCTTTTGGGAGTGATGAAATGTTCTAAATTTAGAGTGTGGAAGTGGTTGTACAATCCTAAGAACATGCTAAAATTGGTGAAGTTTATGGTATGTGAATTATATCTCAATAAAGCTGTTTTTAAAAAGAGTCACTTTGAAAGACAGTCCAGTTGAATCAGATGAGTGATCATCACCTAGATTCTGACTTTAGGGGCCAGAACAGGGTGATAATTGGCCACCGAGGTCTGGCCTCAGAGGAGGGGAGTCTGCTGTGTCCTCCACTACAACTCTCATTCACCTGCAGCCTATTGAACTTAGAAGCTGAAGAAGCTTAGGAGCTGACCCGAGGTTGATGGAAAGTTCACATGCACACCCCACCTTGGGACTGGCATTACCCAGACGCTAGTAGCGTCTAGCAAACAGCTTCATTGTTCAATTTTGATTTCAACTGCTGCTGACTGGCCTTCACCAATCCTTGCGAATGACCTGGAGCCATTGGTATGGCTTCTCGAAGGAGCAAATCAATTCTCATTTTCAAAGGCACAAATATCTAACTTTCCTTCTGCTCCGGTAAGTTCCGCAGCCCTGCAGTCAGTCCATGGAGGACAGCTCTGGATTCCTGTTGGGGCTCTGTCACTTAGTAGCTGGGTGTCCTTGGGCCAGTGTCCTACCCTTCCTGGGCTTCAGTCTCCTCCTTTGTCAAACGAGTGGTCCCCCACCCCATTCCCTCAAGGTCGCTGCTCCTCCCCATTCCCCGGGCACGGTTCACCGAGAGTGGTGCCGGTGCCGTTTGAGAACCTACATTAGACCTTGCAGGAAGGCAGGAAGTTTGTTTTCCAAGCTGAGCTTGGCTGTTCTTTGAAATCGCAGCATGTGTCAGCAGGGAGGGTCGGGTCCTGTGTCCTTGCTCATCTATTTTTGGACCACAGAGAAATGAGAGCCAGTGGCAGAATAACAATCTAGGGGACCAGATGTCTCAGGAGAGATTGTTACCCTTGTTAATTACTTAAACGACAACCTGCTACATCAGAGCTGAGGACCCAGCCTGCTCTCCAACGACGTCCTGCATGAATCTGTGTTCTACCGGGGCCTCTGATCTCCAGCTGCCCCAAACTCGACAGGAATTACTGACCTGGGACTGATCCATAATTTTCAAGTGCCTCTCATTAGAGGAGACAGCCTCTCAATCTTTTAAAGCAAAATCTCTCTCCCAGTCACCTGAGCAGTTGTCACTTAAAAACTCAACGAAAATCTCTATGGCTGTCTTTTTTTTTTTTTTTTTGTTCTTTAGCAGATTTTTTTTTTTCTTAATCTGTTTCCCCCCCGCCCCCCAGATCCTCCCTTTTGCTTTCTCAGTCTCCAGACCTGGCACTGGAAGCTTGGTGTGCGGTTCAGGGACCTTCGTGTGCCCAATGCATGGGGAGGGGGGCGTCTGCTGGCTCAGCTGCTCTGGCGGTGGGACTGGGTCAGGGACCTGGACTCAGAAAGTACTGTGGCAAAGCTGATTGACCTGTGAATTTGTACAGCGCCGGATTTGGTTTCTTCTGGCCATTGTGGTACGTGTACACACACACACCCTCCACGTGTCTCTGGCATGGCTTCGCAAGCAACAGCAAGGCATGACACTGGACAGGAGGCTCAACACAAAACACATGGCCCCTGCCCTCCCAACATGAAGAGCCCCAGGGCTGTGGCTGCCTGAACCCCCCACCTGTGGCAGAGGCATCAGGCGGAGAGGGTAAGAAGGCAAGGAAAGAGAGAAGGAGAAGAAGGCAAAGGCAGCCCGCTTTTCAGCTTGCGGACCAGAGCCATTCAACCCAGCAGAAGGCTGGTGCCGCGCAATGCCTCACTCCCAGGGAGAGCCTCTGCGTCTTGGATATTTTCTCAGGCATGGAGGTGAATTTAAGCCCCTATGAAGCTGGATAAGCCCAACAGGAAGGGCCACCGAGAAGTCACATACGTAAGCCAACGTCACCCACCACTGGCAGCTACGGTTCCTATGGCAAAACTTTGTATTCAAGTTTGGAATCCTACCCACATCTCCAATAAGTGAAACTCATAAAACAGAGTTACTCTTTCTAAACTGTGTGTGGCACGGGGAGGCCCTCCCTCACCCCAGGTCACCTCCCACAAACGCAGTTTGAACCCATATTTGTGTTTTCATATGAAAAAGAGGAGAAGACAACAGTCACGTAGAAATAAAACTGAAATCCTCCGTGCTTTGCTCCCTGGACTCACTCCCCTCCCTCCCAGAGGCAGAGCCTGGCATGACCTCTGAGAACATTCTTTTCTTTCCGCCCCTTTCCTGTCTAAGCAGATTCGCACATATGCTGGAGCAACACAGGGATGCATTTTGTATGTT
>NW_012109796.1:356694-357373 GCF_000951045.1 Mandrillus leucophaeus | reverse complement strand
CTGTAATCCCAGCTACTCAGGAGGCTGAGGCAGGAGAATCGCTTGAACCCAGGAGGCAGAGGTTGCAGTGAGCTGAGATTGTGCCGTTGCACTCCAGCCTGGGCAACAAAAGTGAAACTCTGTCTCAAAAAAATAAATAAATAAAAATAAGGACGGGTGTGGTGGCTCACGCCTGTAATCCCAGCATTTTGGGAGGCCAAGGTGGGCAGATCGCCTGAGGTTAGGAGTTTGAGACAAGCCCGACCAACATGGTGAAACCCCGTCTCTCCTAAAAATATAAAAATTAGCCAGGCGTGATGGCACACCCCTGTAATCCCAGCTACTCAGGAGGCTGAGGCAGGAGATTCACTTGAACTCAGGAGGCTGAGGCAGGAGATTCACTTGAACCCAGGAGGCAGAGGTTGCAGTGAGCCAAGATTGTGCCATTGCACTCCAGCCTAGGTGACACAGCAAGACTCTGTCTCAAAAAGAAAAAAAAATCAGTAATAAAAAGATAAATAACTCAATTTAAAAATGGGTGGCTGAGCGCAGTGGCTCCCGCCTGTAATCCCAGCACTTTGGGAGGCCAAGGCGGGCAGATCACAAGGTCAGGAGATCGAGAGCATTCTGGCTAACATGGTGAAACTCCTTCTCTACTAAAAATACAAAAAAATTAGCCAGGCGTAGTGGCGGGCACCTA
>NW_012109796.1:350613-356644 GCF_000951045.1 Mandrillus leucophaeus | reverse complement strand
ACAGGCGTGAGCCACCGCGCCCGGCCCTAATATCACTTTCTGATAAAAATGTTCTACATCCACCTGTCCACTGCAGTAGCCACTGGCCACTCAGGGCCATTGAGCACATGGTTTTTTTTTTTTTTTTTGAGATGGAGTCTCGCTCAGTCTCCCAGGCTGGAGCGTAGTGGCACGATCTCAGCTCACTGCAACCTCCAGATTCAAGAGATTCTCCTGCCTCAACCTCCTGAGTAGCTGGGATTATAGACACGCACTACCACAACTGGCTAATTTTTATATTTTTAGTAGAGACAGGGTTTCACCATGTTGGTCAGGATGGACTCAAACTCCTGACCTCGTGATCAGCCTGCCTCGGCCTCCCAAAGTGCTGGGATTACAGGCGTGAACCACCGCACCTGGGCGCACTTGGGGTTTTTTTTTTGGTTTGTTTGTTTTGACTTTTTTGGTTTTTGTTTTTAGAGATAGCGCCTCACTCTGTCACCTAGGCTGGAGTGCAGGGGTAAGATCATGAATCACTGCAGCCTCTGCCTCCTGGGCTCAAGCAATCCTCCCCCTCAATCTCCCGAGTTCCTGGGACCACAGGTGGGTGCAACCATGCCCTGGTAAAATTTTTTTGTAGAGATGGGGTCTTGCTATGTTGTCCAGGCTGGTCTCAAACTTTTGAGCTTAAGCGATTCTCCTGCCTCAGCCTCCCAAAAAGCTGAAATTACAAGTGTGAGCCGCTGTACCCAGCCTATTGAGCACTTGGTATGTAGTTAGTGCAACTGAGGAACTAAGTTTTAGATTTTGTTCTATTTTAATCCATTGACACTGAAATAGCTGCGTGTGACTGGGAGCTGCCATGTTGGGTGGGGCCTCTCTGGAGTGTTCACTGTAGTGGATGCAAGGTGTTCCACCATCTGAATTCACCACCCTTCGTCCTAGCTGGCCCCACTTATGCACATGCAGTTATTTCCGGCATTTATTGACATGGTACTACTGTAAGGATTCCTTATGCACGTCTCTTAGTGGACATTTTTGAGAATTTCTGCAGGGCATGTACGTAAACATGGACTCGTGGGTTCCATGGAATGTGTGTAAACTTTCTGGCTATGCCAAGTCCGTCTAAATAGGTTGTACGGATGAACACATTCGCTAGTAGTGCATGGAAGTTCTCGTTTCTCATGTTAGACTCATTCCCATTATTACCAATCCGATGGGTGTGAAATGCTTATTCTCTTGCTTAATGGGCTGTTCCCTGATGATGTGTTGCGTTGAGCATACTGTCCTGTTTGTTGGCCACTCAAATTTCCCCTCTAGAAACCACCTGTTCTTTTCTTCTGCCGTGGGACCCCTGCACCAGCTACTCTGTCTCTCTGAGTATCTGCTTGTGTGCTGTTTCCTCAGGGAAGCCTTCTCAGACCTCAATCAGAGTTGGAGTCTCTGTATCATAAACTCTTACAGAACCTGGTATTTCCTTTAATACTGAACCCAATTCTAATTGCAGAATTCGTTGTGATTTTAATTAATTAATTAATTAATTAATTTATTTATTGAGACGGAGTCTCACTCTGTTGCCCAGGCTGGAGTGCAGTGGCGCGATCTCGGCTCACTGCAAGCTCCGCCTACCGGGTTCATGCCATTCTCCTGCCTCAGCCTCCCGTGTAGCTGGGACTACAGGCGCCGGCCACCACGCCTGGCTAATTTTTTGTATTTTTTTAGTAGAGATGGGGTTTCACGGTGTTAGCCAGGACAGTCTTGATATCCTGACCTCGTGATCCACCTACCTTGGCCTCCCAAAGTGCTGGGATTACAGGCGTGAGCCACCGCACCTGGCCGATTTTATTTTTATTAGTAGTTTCTCACTGTATCTCTGGGACTAGCCCCATCTCTGACACACAGTGGATGGTTAATAAATAAGCATAGAATAAAATCATGAATACGTAAATACAAGGACAAGGGCCACATCTTAGCCCCAACCCAGTTCCTATTGACATCTTCTCTAGGATAGCACCAGTTCATTCCACATGGGGATTTTTTCATTGAAAGTAGAACAGATTTTTCAAGCAAGAATACAAAGCAAAACCTCAATAAATACCAAAGGGTCTGACTTGTGAGGATTACTTTAGCACCAAAGAAATTGAATTAGAAATCAGTAACAAACCTAAGTGATAAAATTGCCTGGAAATGTAAAATCATGCTTATAAATAACTTAGGAATCAAAAGAGAAATCCAAACAGAAATTAGATAGAAATTAGATTAAAAGAGAACTGAGCAAAAATAAATATACTCAAAACTTGTGAGATGAGCTAAAAGAGAATTTAGAGGGAACACAGTTGCTAACGCTGTGTTATATAAATGCTAATATTGGAGAAAAAAGAAAGATGAAAGGTAATTAGCTAAGCCAACGACTCTAGATGCTAGAAAAAGAACAACAGAGTAAACATTAGTGAAATGTCAAAGGTACCATTAAGGATATCAATCAAATGAAAAGTTGGTTCATTACAAGTGGATTGGAAAAGCACAGATGCTTTCAAATCAGTGAGAAACTGGGGCCCAGGGCTCTAGATGCAGGAGGCAAAGTGAGACCTCGGTTCAGGGACTGCGGTGCTCAGGAAGGGGACTGCTGTCTGGCGGCCGGTCTCAGCTCTGCCCAGGACTCGCGGGAGACCTGGGAGGGTCACTTCCCACCTTAGGCCCTTGGGATTCCCATCTGTGGTATGAGAGAGTTAGATTTAGTATCCCTAAGCTCCCTTCCAAACCTGACTCTCTGGGAATATTTTATTCTGATCCAGTAGCAGAGAGGAAAAGGATGTTATCCCAGGAGGGAACTATGATTCCTAGGCACATGGAGTGGAAATCTCTTCTAGGATCTAGTAGCTGCTCATCTCCCCTGACACACCTGGCTGCCCATGACAGCAAGGGCTTGCTTTCGTTTCCTCGAATTCACCCCCATTCCTCCTTTGCCCCTTCCTTTACCCCTGGCTTGCTCCTTCATCCTCCCCAGAGAGCCCTTCCTGAGCCCCAGATAGAGGTAGATCGCCCAATCCACAATCTTATTAAATAGCTCTTGTCGGCCGGGCGCTGTGGCTCGTGCCTATAATCCCAGCACTTTGGGAGGCCAAGGCGGGTGTATCACCTAAGGTCAGGAGTTCGAGACCAGCTTGGCCAACATGGTGAAACCCCATCTCTACTAAAAATATAAAAAATTAGCCAGGCCTGGTGGCGGACACCTGTAATCCCAGCTACTCAGGAAGCTGAGGTAGGAGAATCGCTGGAACCCGGGAGGCAGAGTTTGCAGTTAGCCGAGATCGCACCACTGCACTCCAGCCTGGGCAACGAGAATGAAACTCCTTCTTAAAAAAAAAAAATTTATATATATAGCTCTTGTCTAAATGTCACAATCACATGCATAATGTGTTTAGTGACCGCTTCCCAAGATGTCTCCCTGGGTCCCTGTGGGCTCTGCCTTCCTCACTGGTGTATTTCCAGGACACTGCATGGCAGCACTCCGTCCTTATTTCTGCGATCCTATTGAGATTTGTGCAATGCTCCCCATTCGAACAGGACCAGCTCCTTCGCCAACCCGGATAAAGCTGCCCGCCCGCCCGGCTCCCAGGGCTGCTGGCGGCTGTGGCACTTGCCTCTTATTTACCTGCCTTGACCTTAGAGCAGCTCAGAGCTCCATTCAGCAAAGCTGTCTCCTGCCAAAGCTGTTACAATTTCTTAGCTCCAGGCAGAGACAGACCGCAGATGGCTTAATTTAGAAGCATCTCAGAAGGAATTCCTTGCTCCATAGCTCTTCATCCTTCGACTCCAGGGGTCCACAGGGTCGTGACCACACAAGGGCTTGAGGCCTGACTTGTAATCAGGCTCCTCATGTGTGGCTGGGCTGCTTGGAGAGGGGGAAGTGTGCATGTGGGGCAGAGCCATGACCTTGCAGCCAGCGACTTTTGCTTCACGGACTCCATGAGCATTTAATAAGAGGCAATGGAGCTCGTGATGAAGGGCTTGGGGCCTTGAGTCTTGCAGCTCTGGGTTCAATCTCTGAAATGGGGCAAATGACTTAACCTTCTGGGACTTCCACTTTCCCATCTGTAAAATGGAGACAACGATGGTGCCGGCCTCCCCGGGGCATTCCGAGGCTTATATGAAATAAACGCACAGCGCCCAGCAAATAGCAGGTCTGTTCTTGTCCTAGCATTACTGTTGACAAGGGGCTGAACATGCCAGTTCTGGCCTCCAGGACAAATTTTGCAGAGAGGCACCCAGCTACGAGGCCCATTAAGGATCGGAACTCCCCTCTCCACAGACAACTGGTTTTTTTGGTTAGGGATTTGGAGACTTTGTGGGTCCCGAATAGGCCCCATCTCCCTTCTCTTTCTGAAGGGCCCATCCCACCTGGGGTAGACACTTTTGCTTGAGTTCGCTTTCAGTGGAGTCTGCCAGACCCAGGCACTAAGCATCTCCTTTGGTTTTCGCCTCCAGACTCCACCTCGTTGGGCCCCCTCCGGCTTCTGAGGATTTGTTTTCCTTCTGTTCCCCTCCTTCCCACCTCCCTCGCCACAGTCCTTCCAGGGCACACTCAAGTCCCTCCTGGCATGAGAAGCCCTTGCTGGCCGCCAGAGGTCAGATTCTCTCAATTTCCTTCACTCATCATTCATTCATACATTTGATCGCCCACCCAACCTTGTTTAAACACTTCTCAAATGCCAGGTTCTGGGGGTCCCTCAGGAAACAGGCCAGGAGCAGACCCTGCTTCATAGAGGACGAGCCCTTCCTCGAGCTCCCCTCTGGGATGAATTCACTCTGTGAGATTCCAGTTGGAATGGGAAGTCATCCACATCAGAGACCACAGGTGACATGCGCTCTGCCTCTCCCAATGTCAGTGCACAGCAGGTGTGTGGTTAGTCATTGGCGGGGAGCCTCTCATGCCCAAAACACTCCTTTAGAAAACCAAGGGGAATATGGAACTTGGAGCTCTGAAGTGCAAGGGGTATGTGCTTAGCAGCTGCTGGCACACAGTAGGTGCTTAATAGATATTTTTTAGATGGATGGATGGGTGAATGCTTCTGCTTCAGTGAAGTTTCTAAGTAAACGGCGATGGCGAAAAAGAAAATTTCTCATTAGGGTTCTCTTTTGTCCTTGTGTGGTTAGACTGAGCAGCTCCTTAGGGCTTCAATCCCCCAGTCACCTTCTTAGGGTATGAGATGAGTGGGTGCTGGTGAGCCTCCTGCCACCAGCAGAGCCAGCCGCAGCCCTGCCCACCATCGCTGCATGCTGATTTGCCCAGGGAATGGCTTGAGGGCTATATTAGCTTCTAGAGGCTGCTTTAACAAATTGTCACAAACTTGGTAGCATAAGACCATAGAAATGTTTGCTCTCACAGTTCTGGAGGGGCCAGACCAACAAATCAAAGTGTCATCAGGGCCGCACTTCCTGGGAGGTTCTAGGGAGAACCCTCCCTGCCTCCTCCAGCTCCTGCGGGCTCCTGATGCTTCTCGGTTGTGGCCACATCGCTCTCATCTCTGCCTCTGCCTTCACATGGCTGTCTCCTCTGTGTCTGCTGTTTCTTCTAAAGACGCTTGTGATTGGATTTAGGGCCAACCTGAATAATCTAGGATGATCTCATCTCAAGATCTTTAATTATATCTGCAAAGACCCTGTCTCCAAATAAGGCCACATTCTCAAGTTCTGAGGACCTGTCTTTTTGGGAGTCATGGTTCAGCTCACTACAAGGGCCAAGGAGGAAGGAATGGACATGGCCGAGAGGTGGTTTGCAGAGCTATGCTCCCCTATGAAGAGCCACGGGCACTCAGAGAAGCAGAGAGAAGAAAGGTGGCTGCCAGGGACTTGGGGCAGGGGGAAATGGGAGCTGCTATTCAAGGGGTAGTTTCATTTATGCAAAATGAATACTCTCTACAGACCTGCTGTACAACACTGTGCCTAGAGTTAACAGTAATGCATATACGTGGGCACCGTGGCTCACGCCTGTAATCCCAGCACTTTTCAAGGCTGAGGTGGGTGGATCACCTGAGGTAAGGAGTTCAAG
>NW_012109796.1:346824-350375 GCF_000951045.1 Mandrillus leucophaeus | reverse complement strand
AATAGCTCATATACTGTTCTGTGCACTTGAAAATGCTGCTAAGAGATCAGATCTCATCTTAAGGGTTCTCACCAAAAAGATCTCCAAAAAGCAAAACAGCAAAAAACCAACTGGGCATGAGGAAGCTTTGGAATTGACTTTTTTTTTTTTTTTTTTTGGAGACAGGGTCTCTGTCCCATAGTCTGGAGTGCAGTCGCATGACAATGGCTCATTGCAGCCTTAACCTTCCAGGTTTAATCAATCCTCCCATCTCAGTCTCTCAAGTGACTGGAACTACAGGCATGTGCCACCTTGCCTGGCTAATTTTTGTATTATATGTAGAGACAGAGTTTTGCCATGTTGCCTAGGCTGGTTTCTAACTCCTGGGTTCAAGCAATCCACTTACCTTGGCCTCCCAAACTGCTTGGATTACAGGTGTGGTCACCTTGTCTGGCCATTGATGGGTTTTTTGTTTTTTTTTTGAGACGGAGTCTTGCTCTGTCACCCAGGCTGGAGTGCAGTGGCATGATCTCAGCTCACTGCAAGCTCTGCCTCCCGGGTTCACGGCATTCTCCTGCCTCAGCCTCCCAAGTAGCTGGGACTACAGGTGCCCGCCACCACGCCCGGCTAATTTTGTTTTGTATTTTTTAGTAGAGATGGGGTTTCACAGTGTTAGCCAGGATGGCCTTGATCTCTTGACCCCGTGATCTGCCCGCCTCGGCCTCCCAAAGTGCTGGGATTATAGGCGTGAGCCACTGCGCCTGGCCTGATGGCTATTTTTTATTGTAGTGATGATTTCAGGGCTATTTGCGTATGTCCAAACTCATCAAATTTTACACATTAAGTGCAGGTTTTACAGGTTAGGTAGATCAATCATACCTCAACAAGGCTGTTACAAATATCTTTTTAAAAAGTAAAATTAACTTTGGGAGGCCAAGGGAAGAGGATCACTTGAGGCTAGGGGTTCCAGACCACCCTGGTCAACATATTGAGATCCTTGTCTCTACAAAAAAAATACAAAAATTAGCCGGGCATGGTGGCGCACACAAGTCCTAGCTACTTGGAGGCGAGGCAGGAGGATCCCTTGAGCCCAAGAGTTTGAGGCTGCAGTGAGCCATGATTGTGCCACTGCACTCCAGCCTGGGTGACAGAGTGAGAACCTGACTTGGGAGTGGAAGAGGGGAAAAGGAAAATTCTTATAGTGACATTGTAACTACATGGATAGTTGTTTTCACATGCTAAACATTTTGCAAAGTCAAATATAAATAGTTATTATTACTACTTGAAAAATATGCCTGTGTTCTTAAAAGCAAACAAAAAGACACCATTGGTGACTGGCCACCAGAGACAGCACGACCGCCAATCTGGATGCCACTAAGGCCATGGATGCCTCGGGTCCAAGCCAGCTGGACACCAGGGTGGCTGCATGCCCCCAAGACCCTGATGCACCTGTCTTCCTAAACATCTCTAGTTGCCCAATTTTTTTTTTTTTTTTTTTTTTTTATAGACGGAATCTCACTGTTGCCCAGACTGGAGTGCAGTGGCACAATCTCGGCTCACTGCAACCTCTGCCTCCTGGGTTCACGCGAATCTCCTGCCTTAGCCTTCCCAGTAGCTGGGACTACAGGCGCCCACCACCACGCCCCGCTAATTTTTGTATTTTTAGTAGAGATGGGGTCTTGCCACGTTGGCCAGGCCAGGCTGGTCTCAAACTCCTGACAAGTGATCCGCCCGCCTTGCCCTCCCAAAGCACTGAAATTACAAATGTGAGCCACTGCGCCTGGCCTCTAGCTGCCTTTTAGGAGCCACAGGCCTCAGGAAGATCATGCCACAGTGTAAAAATCAGGCTACCACTCGCCAGAAGGTCACAAAGGTGTCACTAGAAGCCCTTTGTCCACGGACTATTTTCCTCCTACACACTGTGCAAGGCCTTCTCTCTTCTCAGTGTGCCTTGTCAGGCTACTTGGACATTTTTCTGAAATGTTGAGATTGAGCTGAGGACACGATCGTGGTTTGATTGATGGAAATGAGTTGCACGGCAGACATGCAGCCCTGGGTCCAGGTAGGCACTGGGTGACTGTGTTACACGCCCGGACCTGAGGGGCTCAGTAGCTTTCGGGCTGGGCTCAGGCCTCTCCCTTGGTTGCAAGAGCCCCAAGGCGATTCTGGGGCAAACCTAAAAAATCTGAAACCTGAGGCTGGGGCTGGGACTGCGACTGGTGCTGCGGCTGGGCTGAGGCTGGACAGCTCTGAGAAATGCCGCCATGGAGGGTCCCTAGAGGGACTTGCAAAGGGCCCTGAAACCTCCTAAATTGCCTGCACTGTTTTTTATGTGAGCACTTGTGGGCATTTTTTTCCCCAGAAGAAGAGGGCCCGTGGCTCTCCAAAGAGCATCCCCAGGGGGTCCACGTCCGCTGGAAAGTAAAGAACGTGGTTATTCGGGAAGAACAGAATCTCCGGTCACCATTTGATTTTTATGGGTTTCTAACAACCCTCCACAGCCCCCTGCCTTCTTTCACCTCAGCAAGTGAGGTGTAGGGAGCACCCTAGACACAGCAGGCGCAGCAGCTGTGACAGAATATTCTAGAAAGAATCCAGAACTTAGAGTCCAGAGGTTGGGGGTCACCAATTCCCTGTGGGGGCAGCCCTGAACCACACTCTGCCCTGGGCCTCTGTTCCCTCGTCTGTGAAATGATAAACAGTCCAAGGGGGATTCCACCGGGTCCAGAGAACAGAGACTTTCCCTACAAGCTGCTCCTTATCTTCCCTCTACCCCCTTTTAATATTTCATCCTCTCTCCCCACATTTTTCTTCTGTCACCTTTCTTCACGCTAACCTGCAGCGCTGTGGGCTTAGGTAACCACTCCAGGGTGGTCAACCCTGGCCTGGACTCTTGACAAGCACCCTGTGGCTGTCCCAGGCATGGGTCCTGCTTTATCCTGAACCCACTGCAGAGCCTTTGGCTGCTCCTGCAAATCCAAACAGGACCTGCCCTGCCCACTCTCCACCCGGCCACCGCATCCCCTCACAAACTTGAACTCTCTTGGACCCCAGGGCCAGCATGCACGCTACCCCCTTTACCCTGGAATCCCAGCTCATCCTTCAAGACCCCCTGTATGCATCTCTTCCCCAAGAACTGCCCAATTTGTTCTCACTGCACATGCCCCAGCCCTCTGTCCATTGTAATGTGATAGCTGTGTAGTTACTGCTGGACGTCTGCTCTCCCTCTAGATTAAAAGCTCCCTGAGGGTAGAGCTGAGTCTCTCTGGTTTACTGCTGTATCCCCCACATCTGACACAGAGTTGTGTTCAATAAACATGCATTTCATGAATTAACAGATGGATAGAAGCCCAGATGCAGGAATGACCACGTGAGCCCAAACCCTTTCCACCCTGTGCCATCCTTAGGTTATCCCAAAGGAGAAATGCCGAGGCAGGAGAATGTTGTGCTCAGTTAATGGGATGGATTTTGTGGCACTTGGAGGTGATGTAACAGACACAGTGGACATGAGGAGATGAGGCGGGGTCTTCACCCACCACCATTTCTTGAGAAGAAAGGGCAGGCTGAGATAC
>NW_012109796.1:336866-340030 GCF_000951045.1 Mandrillus leucophaeus | reverse complement strand
GAAAGAATGGAGGGAGAGAAAAAGGAAAGGAGGGAAGAAGAAGGGAAAGAAGAAATGGGAGGGAGTGGTAAGGGAAAGAGGAAGAAAAGGAGAGTGAGAGGGAGAAGAGAGAGGAAAAGAGGAAGGAAGAACGGGAGGGAGGGAAGGGGCAGGAAGGGAGAGAGGAAGAGCCTATGGGAAGGAAGGGAGAAAGGGAGGAGGGGAGGAAGAAAGGAAGGGAGGGAGGGAGGAGAGGAGAAAGGAAGAAAGGGAGGAGGGGAGGAAGAAAGGAAGGGAGGGAGGAGAGGAGAAAGGAAGAAAGAGAGGGAGGAAGAAAGGGAAGGATGAAAAGAGGAAAAGAAAAAATATGTTCTTTTCCTGGTTTCAGTAGCTCTATGAGGTTTTAAGCTTAAAAAACAAACAGAAAACAACAACAAACCCATATAAGAACAGCATGACCTTGAAGTCCACAAATTGCCCAAATCCTTGTCCAACTCAACTCTTTGCAAAGCAGAAAGATGGCACCCAGGCCTGGCCTGTATCATTCGAATCCTCTGCTCACTTCACCTTAAAAACTGGTTTTGGTAGGAAGACCCTGGGCAAAGGTGGGTGCTGACTTTTCTAGAGAGGGCTGAGGAGACAAGCCTGAGGGCTCAAACCTGCCAGAGGGAAAAGGCTCTAGCTATAATTAACAGCGGTTGTACTATGAAGTACATAATTGCTATTCCTCAAGACTACAGCCAAGTGCCAAGATTCCTCATATGAACCATGTAAAATGGGCAACAGCACCCCCACCTTACAGCTGGAAGGAAAAACAGCTCAGAAAGTGACTTGCTTTAAAAAAAAAAAAGAAAGAAAGCGATTTGCTCAAGGTCACAGAGTGCATCCCACTCACATAAGGGGCAAAATCTAAGAGGTGCCAAAAAACTCAGGAACCAAAACCAATGATAATACATTTTAAAAATCAAAATTTAAAAATTCATGATGGACAAAATATCAACATTTTAAATAACATCTTATGTGACCTGCCTCATCTCCTTCATCTTAGTCCCAGCCTTGGATTCTAGAGTCTAGAGAATTTGAACTCAAGTCTGACTGATTTCTAGTCTGTCCTCAACAACCCCAGCCTGTATGCTACCACTAGACCCAGCTATGCAGAAGCTTGAACAGCTCTAGCATGAGCCCTGCATTTAAGCCACCATTCATAAGGGAGCAAAGACCACTTTGGGATCATTCTCAAAAAGCTCTGGGCAGATTGCTCTGTGTGACTCTGCCTGGGGAGCTAGGTGAGCAAAACCGGTAGAAAAAACCCATTCGCTAGCTCCAGGAATGAGAGGTGTGACGTGGAGAAGGAGGTGGGGCTAGGAGAAAGTTGGCTAAGAGCCGTGACCTAGCCAGGGTCTCAGGCTCATCCAAGTCCATCCCGACCCAAAGCCAAACCCAAGCCAAGAGCCGCAGGTGGCAAAGAAGGAGGTGAATTCTACAGCCAGGTGGCTTCTGAATGACCAGGGGGACTCTCCCACCCTTGCCTCTCACTGCCATGTTCCGATGTTAATGCCTTTGTACCCAAGGGAAAGCCAAGATCTGGGCAAGAGAGATGAGTTATCCAGAGTGTGGGCAGCGCCAGAGCCTTCTGGGGGTTTCTGCATGCACCTGCCTGTCCTGCCCCTGGAGAAGAGCAACTGTGGTCGTCTCTGTGGGTGTGGGTGGGAGGTCTTGGATCTGCTAGGGCTCTGAATCCATCAAGAGGCTAAAAGTCTAACAGAAGGCAACGCCAAAGGACTGGGCAGGCAAGGATTGGAAGTGGAAGCCAGAGATCTCAAGAGGAAGTGGGAAGCTGGGGGATGGGAGGAGGAGTTGGGGTCCTGAAAAGAGCACAGAGAACAAGGAACTTGGACACTGGGGTGGCAGTTCTGACTCTTGGTTAAGACTGAGTGATCCTGGGAAGCCCGGCCCTTGATGCACCTTCATCACACTAATTTTCTTTCTCTCTCTCTCTCTTTCTTTCTTTCTTTTTTGGCCCCCAATGCACCCCTGCCAGGCCCTTGGGGAGTGGGTCAAGAATTGCTGAGGACGGGGACCTGGGACTGGGGAGAGTGGCCTGCCTCCTGCTGTGTGAACAGGGGCTCAGAGAGGTTGGGCATATTGCCGAGGCTCACCCCCAGCTCCTTTGGACCTGGAAGCCCTGATACCCCACGCGACCAACCAGGCCTCTTTCCCAAAGGGGGGAAGGTCGGGTGGACTCAGGGTCCCCTGGACGCTGAGTAAATTCCCAGCTAAACGAGAGCTCAGGTGAGCGCCCAAAAATCTCTTCGGCCGGGGACAGGGTGAGATGCAAGACGCACACCGATAATGGGAAAATCAGAGGAGAAGGCACCTGCATGGAGCTGGAAATCCCCAAATCTGAATAAAACGATGTTATCGAGAAAGGGCTAAATCCTAGAGTAAATTTCAAACGAAATAAATCGCACAGCACATTTTAGGTGATAATAGACGGCGGTAACTCAATACTAATGATAGTGTACTGACAACCCGCTAATATTCTTGGGCTCCAAGAAGCCCGGCAAAAGCGGCTGGAGCGGCAGGAGGTCCGGCTTTGCTGTTCTTTCCCACCGGGAGAGGTTGGAGCCACCCTCACTCCGGGCCGCTCTCAATTGATCGCAGCTCCCCTCACTCCAAAGCTTCGCTTTCGCTGGGTCCAGGATCCAAACCCCAACCCAAGAGCCAAAGGCCAGAAAAGGCCCCGGCGTTGCCAGCTGCTTGTCGCCCTGGGGAGGGGCGGCTTGGGACCCGCCCGGGGCAGAGAAGGACAGAGGAGGATGCGGACGCTCTGGGGACCAGGCGGTCCCGCGGATGCTCGGCCAGGGGCATCGCCATGGCTAACAGGCGGGTTGTGGGGCGGAGGGGGCTCGCCGTCGATCTAAGTGAGGATCTCGGTGCTCCGGGGAAGATGAGATTCCTTAGGGGATGCGGGTGCAGGCCTGGGAAACAGGGGAGGAGTGGGTGATGGGGAGGGAAGTGGGGTCTCCAGAGACGCCCAGAGCAGGAGCAAGGCCAAGCTGGGGACTGGCCTGGAAGAGCCAGGGCAGCCCACTCTCCTCTTGATTTATGGTCCCCTCCCAATCCACCAAACTGAAATGAGCGGCCGGCCCGGCCCGCCGCGGGAGGTGCCCACTGCAGTGGCC
>NW_012109796.1:333140-336186 GCF_000951045.1 Mandrillus leucophaeus | reverse complement strand
CCTCCCGGGTTTACGCCATTCTCCTGCCTCAGCCTCCCGAGTAGCTGGGACTACAGGCGCCCGCCACTTTGCCCGGCTAGTTTTTTGTATTTTTTAGTAGAGACGGAGTTTCACCATGTTAGCCAGGATGGTCTCCATCTCCTGACCTCGTGATCCGCCCATCTCGGCCTCCCAAAGTGCTGGGATTACAGGCTTGAGTCACCGCGCCCGGCTACCTGCCCTTTATGACCCGAATAGAGTCCCCAAAGTGTCCAGCCTGGAAGGGCCATCTTGTTCATCTCCCTCCACTGCCATTTCCTCAACTTCATAGGTGGAAAGTGGACGTAAAAGGAAGCCTGAGTTCACTCAGGAAGCCAGGGCAGTGAACTCTCCCAGGCCAGTGACGCCCACGACATGTTCCAGAGCCTGCCCCCCAAAACCCCTTCCCAATGAAAGGTGGACAGAAATGGGGATAGCCCTAGCTTTCCATCCCAAGTCCTCCCAATCACGCACCAACAAATGCCAGGTGAGCATGAGTGTCTTTGGAGGTATGGCTTTGTGCCACTGTTTTGGCTAATTTCCTCACTGGTTGGCATTTAGGAACATTCTATCTCCTGGTTGACCTTCTTGGCAACACCTCATCGGAGGTTTAACCAAAGAGGTCCACAGGCACTGTTTCCACAGGCCTAGGGAGGCAGCTGGTCTGGGCCCTCACCTGGCCTGCTTGAAATTCTCTGAAGTCCCCTCCAAGGTGAGAGGGAGGCAGCACCACACTGATGTGCGCCTGGCAAGGTGGACAGGGCAAGTGCAGGACTGGGTGCCAGAGCGTGGAGATGGAGCCATTGAGAAGAGGACTCATGGAGATGGACGGGCTTGAGGACACCTGGAGATGAGGCAGGGTCTTCACCTACCACTATTTCTTGAGAAGAAAGGGCAGGCTGAGATACCGGTTGCACAAAATCTTAACTGAAGAGCCTCCCACTCCTTGGATCTGTCTCCCTTGCATTTTTTTTTTTTCTGATTTGTTCTTGAACTCCGGTTCTGGTGCTGTTGAGGTTCAGCTTTTGACTCCTATGGTGGCTGCCACTGGGCAGGAGGGAAGTGATCTAATTCCCAGCAAGGGAGTGCAGACATGGTCAGGAGGTCCCCCTTGGACAGGGTGGCTCGTTTGGGGTTTTTAATGGTGGAAAAGCAGTGTGTGAAGGACACTGGCTACTAGGTCCCATTGCATGGTCGTCTGGTCATGGTCTGGCAACTTTTGTTCTGCCTGCATCTTCCCCAGCAAGGAGCTGGACAGAAGGACGAACATTTCCCCCAGGCAGCCCCTGCTCTTTGCCTCGAAGCTCACCACCAGGAGACTCACAGCACTTGCTGTGACTGCCTCCCTCTTACGGCTATTTTTATCATTACTCTAAGATTGAAGTAGGGGGTGGGCAAGGGGAGCAACCGGAATGAGCTGCACCAAAGACTCCCCTCACCCACCCACTCTTCCCTTCTGTCCACAGGTGGGCCGCCACCTGGATACGTTCCCCACCGAAGCCGATCGCCAGAGAGCATTAAAAGCCCACCGGGAAGAGTGTGCCGTGCGCCAGGGGACCCTGCGGATGGGCAACTACACCCACCCTTAACCCCTCCCTCCCTGCCATGAGAAGCCATCTTGACAGAATGGAAAATTCCTAGAAGGACTCCCTATCTTGCCCCAACCCTGACATTCCCCCATTTTTATGCGGGTTCTGCTTCAAGGAGCTCAGATTCAAGTCTTAGGTTAATTGGTTTCAGTAAAAGTCCCCCCTTTTAGGTTAGCCAACATTAGTCTCCACTTAGCCCCAGTGACCCTCTCTACCTGGAGCCTCCACCTCCTCCTCTTCCTTCTCCTCCTAGGGCAGGCTCACCCTGCCTCTTCTCAAGCCCTCACCTGCCAAGACAAACCCAAATTACAAGACAATTTTTTAGACTCCAGGCTAAGGGTCGATTCCATGGCTCTGCCCATTACGTGTTAAGAACGACCTGCGTATTTGCTACAGAAAGCATGACAGTGACGTGCTTTGAAAACCCTCATTTTCTATTCCAAACATGAGTTTTAATTGCTGTTTTTGGGATGCCTGATGTCTCATCACGGCAGTATTATCTCTCTGGGACCTCTGACAGCAGGAAGAGCCAATGGTTCATTACTCCAGCCTGCCCCCGCCTCCTCGGTGCTGGGGCCCTGTCAATCAAGCAGGCCAAGATGGACTCCTCCCCCAGGACTGACTTTGGAAGGTCAGCCCCCTCTGGAAAAAGAGAGCCTTCCGGGCGGGCGAGGGGTAGACTACCGAACGCAGGCTGCTGAACTTCTCAGCTGAATTCCTGGGCACTTCCTTACTCGGTCTTTCTGTGTGTTCTTTGGCTTCTCTCTGCAAATTTTATGCTGATCTATTTTAAATTAAAAATGCTATTTATCATCCTCCTTTTGTGTCTTCATTTGAAAACCAGCGAGCAAACCAGCCTCAGAGCCATCAAATGAGGGTGCCACATAGGGACCTCTCAAGTTGGCTAACCTCCAAGACATTCCAACCACGCCTTTTCTGAGGGAGGCAAATTTTCAAGTTTAAATATCATTTCTAATCTGAGGTTTACTTTATTTTATTTATTTATTTTTTTTGAAATGGAGTCTTGCTCTGTTGCCAGGCTGGAGTGCAGGGACGCGATCTCAGCTCACTGCAACCTCTGCCTCCCGGGTTCACGCCATTCTCCTGCCTCAGCCTCCCGAGTTGCTGGGACTACAGGTGCGTGCCAACACACCCAGCTAATTTTTGTATTTTTAGTAGAGACGGGGGTTTCACCATGTTAGCCAGGATGGTCTTGATCTCTTGACCTTGTGATCTGCCCGCACTGGCCTTCCAAAGTGCTGGGATTACAGGCATGAGCCGCCGCGCCCAGCCAAAGATTTCTTTTTTTTTTGTGATGGAGTCTCGCTCTGTCGCCCAGGCTGGATTGCAGCGGCACGATCTTGGCTCACTGCAAGCTCTGCCTCCCGAGTTCACGCCATTCTCCTGCCTCAGCCTCCCGAGTAACTGGGACCACAGGC
>NW_012109796.1:316282-324180 GCF_000951045.1 Mandrillus leucophaeus | reverse complement strand
TCCGTTCCGCCGGCTGCTAGCGCGGCCCGGGCCCGCAGCTATCCGCGGTGCTGACCTCGCCACCCTCAGCCACCGCTTGCCTGGAAGAAGCGTGCGGTTTGGATTTTTAAAACGCCATTCTTTATTTAGATTCCAACATCCTAGCGTTTCTTCTGTGCCAAGGGGCCCTCGGGCCGTCCGTCTCCCCCTTTGCTCTCCCCAACTTGGCGCGCCCTCCCTCCCATTCCTCCCTGACACTCCCACCACCCCCCCTCGGCTCGGCGGCTCGGCGCGATGCTGCAGAAGACGCACTGAGTCCTTTTGGATCTAATGCGCAGAGGAGGTTGGCCCAGAGCTCCTGGGCTCCCCCAAGGCTGAACTCCGTCCAAGGTGCCCGCAGGCTCCCTGCCCGCCTTCCCCATGCCAGCCCGCAGCTAGGGGCAGGGGCAGCGGCGGCTGGGGTTGGGGGTGGGTGGGGAGCTTTTGGGGAGGACAGGTCGCAGCTTGGCTATGGAAGGCTCCAATGGCTTTGGGATCGACTCCATTCTCTCCCACCGCGCGGGCAGCCCCGCCCTTCCCAAGGGGGACCCCTTGCTTGGGGACTGCCGTTCGCCCCTGGAGCTGAGTCCACGCTCAGAGAGCAGCAGCGACTGCTCTTCGCCAGCCTCTCCAGGAAGGGACTGTCTGGAGACGGGCACCCCACGGCCTGGTGGGGCATCCGGCCCAGGTTTGGACTCCCACTTGCAGCCCGGGCAGCTCTCAGCCCCGGCCCAGTCGCGCACCGTCACCTCCTCCTTTCTGATCAGGGACATCCTTGCCGACTGCAAACCACTCGCGGCCTGCGCACCCTACTCTAGCAGCGGGCAGCCGGCAGCCCCTGAGCCTGGGGGCCGCCTTGCGGCCAAGGCCGGGGAGGACTTTAGAGACAAGCTGGACAAAAGTGGCAGCAACGCCTCATCGGACTCTGAGTATAAAGGTAAGAAAGCAGGAGGTGAAAACTTGGGGGGATGCTATGTATCTAAAAACTGGCATTTAAAACGAGTACACATGGCAGGACACGCACTCGCTCACCTGGGGGCTCCCCCAGGGCTCAGGTTGAGCGGTAGTTCTCCTCGGAACATTTCGGCCAGTCCTGTGGTTATGCCTTTGAGTAACAAAGAGTCTGGTGGAGAGAGTGGGGGCAGGGAAGGGATACTGTGTGCCCCAGGGGAGATTTCCCCAAAATTCATGAAGCAAACTTTCTAAACTTCGACTGGGACCCCTGCCCTTCCAGCAGTGCTGGGGGACAGGAGCAGGTTCCAATCAGGCCAGTGGCTCTCTAGGAAGAAACCTTGCAGAAGCAATGGAAGACTCAAAGGGTTCTGCTTTATAAGAGTGAAAATATAGCAGAAAAATTTCAGCTGGAGCCCTGAGAACAGTCAGAATTTTCTGCCTTTTAATCTACATTTCCAGACAGGAAGAGAAAATGGGTTTTTCCTCCCAACGGGCCCAGTGTGATCGGGTCCTGTGAGTCATGAAAAGAGGCACTCACTTCAAAGCAGAAACCTCAGCTAGGCAGCCTCTTGGAGCAGGTCAGGGGGCTGGTGGAGAGGGCAGTACCCTGCACCCTCCCACCAAGGGCTCTCATTGAATTTGATTTTAAGTGCCTTGACCAACCAACTCCAGGTTTTATGCAAGTTCCAGGGATTCCTGAGTAACCAGCCTTGTCTGCCGCTACACTGGGGTTGTTGCCTCTCCACTTTTCTTTTTACCTCTATGAATCTTTGTGTCGTTTGCTCCATTTTCATCCCATCTTAACCAAGGAGATGAGATCAGGGTTCAAAGGAAAGGGAGAAGGAAGGAGGGAAGGAAGGAAGGAAGGAAGGAGAGAAAGGGAAGAAAAAAAAAAGAATTCCCTAATTTTGTTTCTGACCCCCAGCCACTACCTCCACTTTAGCTGTTTCTCAAAACCAGAGGCAGAAAGTTCTTTCTAAGGAAGAAGTCAAGGGGCAGAAGGTGAAGAGGAGTATGAGGGCTTCATGGGAGACAGCCCCTAGCAGAGCACTCGGAGCGGGCAGAGGCTGTTCAGAGCTCTTTCAAGCATATAATTGATTCCCAGAAATCTTTTCAAGAGACAAAATTTCCCTGTAAGGGCAACTTCTTTATTGTCTTGCCCCCTCCCCCAACACCACACCCCTCCTGGTGCTGTACCTCCTGATCCCTATTTGGACCAAGTTTTCACAAAATTTTAGGAAGGCTCATTTGACACTCGCCTCCCAACCAAGAATTCGTTTGTGGATATGTCCTAACTCCAAACCGAAATTCACTGGTCCGACTGCACATCCCATTTTCTTGATTTCCCCCACACAAATGGCCGAGCCTCCTTCAGCCAGGCTGTGCCGACCATGCCTGGAAAGTAGGCAGGTTGAACAGAGCAGCCAGGAGGAGATCTAGAGGCATGCGGGTGCCCACAGGCCGGCACCTGCCCAGTGGCCCTTGCTCCTTCCCCGCGGGGGCCTGCTTAGAGAGGCAAAGAAAACTTGCCCTGGAGAGAGACTGGCATGGGGAAGGGGGAGGAGAAAGAGGGGGAAGTCAATGTAAATATATACTCATAACATCACGGTTATTATTTACCATTTGCAACAAGAACGGCCCGCTTTAGTTAGAGCAAAGGGCACGAATCTTCCACCGCCCATGCTAATGGCTGGAACTGGCAATGGTAACACAGTTTGGTCCTTGCCTCCTTTTATTTCTTTGCCCTCAGGAAGGATTTTGAGGACAGGTTTCGTTTAAGATAATTAGAATATCAATTTTCTTCTCCTGTCTCTGAGGATATCTGATCGGGAGGTGACGGAGGTGACGAGGGCCGCCTGTCTACATATCGCTTAAATAGGTTTGGAGCGAAGGGGTTAGAAGGTCTTGCCCAACCCCCACCCCAGGTGTTGCTGCCTTTGCCCCTAGTGAAAAAAGGAGCAGGGCCAGGGAGCCAGGCCTTGTCTGGAGCGTTTCTCAAACATGGAGGTGACTTTTTCAGAGCTCAGAAACAGACACCCCGAGCCAGTCCGTGGAGCATTTAAGCTAATCTACTCTCCAGCCGCCTTCCAAGCTGAGTCATTTCCTTCAAGGAGGGCATGGGGGAAGGTCAGCCTCATCCCAAGTTTCTGCTATCAAAGGCTCCTCAAACAACATTTCTTTGATAATATTTAAAGAAGCCAAAACTCAGCTTTGAAGTAAGGCGGTCAGCGACACTAGCGGCTGGATCCAAGGTCCATGGAGAACCCAAACCAGAGTTTTGTTCCCAGCAGGCAGGGAAGGTGGATGGGCCTGGAACTCGGGGACACTGAGATGCAGCCTCTAGAACCAGAGTTTGGGAAGCCAGTACCCCCCTGGGCTGAGCCTATCCAGGAGGAGGCCAAGGCAGAGCAGGCACAGAAGGTGCATTCAAAGCCCACGCTGGAGGGGGAACAGAAGAAAAGCCCCATTAGGTGATCCATTCTTCCTGACACCACAAACTCAACACCTCCCGACCTCCAACGCAGACTTCATCCCTGAGAAGTGGAGGATTTTCATTAAGTAGTCCAGGCAATTAGGTCAAAAAGTAAGAGTTCTACGATATTAAGTTTCAGATTTGGATGATCGTTTCCTCAAACTTATTTAAACTATCTGTCTGCACAGACAGAACTCAAGTCCCCCCATCCCAACACATCCCCTTCTCCTGATGGTGGCCATGCCCAAATATGGGGAGCCCACACGGCAGGGAGAGCCTGGTGCCAGCCTGGAGGAGGCAGGTGGAAAGCCGTAGCCGGCTGGCCGCCGTTTCTCCTCTGAGCTCTCCCGGCTCACCAGGCTGGATGCCAGGCCCTCCTTGCAGCGAAGCGCTGCCTTTTCAGTTGAAAAGTCTCGATCCCTAGTGGCTCAATTAACCGGATTATTGTTTCCTACAGAGAGAAATCACCTTGCATTCAGCTGAACCCTCTCACTGCAAACGCCAGGCACAATGAAACTCCACCATAAAAGAAAACAGAGAAAAAAGGGAGTAGGTTGGGGGAAAGCCCCAGTCTGAGCCGCCAATTTTGGGGAAATGGTCTAGTTGGTTATATAATTGCTTTAGAGGGAGAAGGGGAGTGAGCATTTAGCTTGTTCGATTAAGTGTTTTCTGTGCAGTCAAAGCCGAACGAAAGTGTTTGGGATAAAGAAATCACTCGTGCCAGGTCTATCCTTCGAACTCAGGAGCTGTGCCCCCGGTGCAATTCTGTCCCGACTGTGGGATGTAAACACACGATGCCACGCAGGTGTAGCAGGAGCCATCGTTAGTGAGCAATGTAATGACAACGAAACGCAGACCCGGGCAATGCGCGCTGCGCCCAAGGGGCAAGCGGGTGGCAGAGTCGCTTATTTCTCCAAGTGTTCGGCGCTCGCAGACCCGGCGCCTTCCGCCCAGCGCCCTGTGTCGGGAGAAATCATCACTATGAATTCGTATCCACATAGGGCAACGCCAGGCGGGACACAATGATCTGTCCTCCAGGACAAAGAGTGGCTCCGGGGAGAGCAGATTTTTGTCCCTCCACGCAGGTTTCTCTCCCCAGACCCCAGTCTTCAGCTTCCTCCCTTCCTGTCACGGACGCAGCCGGGGAAATAGGGGCCCAGACGCGGAGCTCACTCCGCCAGAAACCCTGGGCCCCCTCCCCTACTCTGGCAGGCTGGTTCCGGTTCCATCGTCGTGGCTCCGTTTATCCCTCCAGGGAGCGCGGACGGAGCGCCGAGCGCGGCGCAGGGACTGGAGATCTCCCCAGCTTCGGGTTCTTTCTACTCGGAGCTGCCCGGGGGATCTCGGCCTCGGGCTCTCCCGCCGCCGTCCTGTTCCCCTCAGAGTTCATGTCCTGTTCCCGGGGCCCCAGAGGTCCCGGCTCCGAGCGGCCCCCGCGAGCTTGGGTGTCGGGGAACCACCGCTGTCGGAAGCCGCGGTTACACAAACGCCACAGGCAGGAGCGGGAGGGCACCGGCGGCGGCTGCGAGGCCAGGCCCTGACATGCCGCTGTGTCCGCAGTGAAGGAGGAGGGCGACCGCGAGATCTCCAGCTCCAGGGACAGTCCCCCGGTGCGCCTGAAAAAGCCACGCAAGGCGCGCACAGCCTTCACCGACCATCAGCTGGCGCAGCTGGAGCGCAGCTTCGAGCGGCAAAAGTACCTGAGCGTGCAGGACCGCATGGAACTCGCCGCCTCGCTCAACCTCACCGACACGCAGGTCAAGACCTGGTACCAGAACCGCAGGTGAGGCCCGACTGCGCGGGTAGAGGCAGAAAGGGAACTTCCCCTTTCCTCACAGCTCCTGGAGGGGACCAGGAGTCTACAGGTTGGTGCTAAGGGAGCGCTCCTGAGCCTCCCCCATTCTGTAAAAGTGGGAAACTGAGGCCCTAAGGGAGAAGGCTCTGCCCAAAGTCCCCACAGTGAGGGACAGAGATGAGATTAGACTTGGTCTCCAGTGTCCAGTCAGTCCTCTCCCCCATGGGTGGACAGACACATAGGCCATTGAAGATCCAAGTCCTGCCCTAGCTCAGCCGGAGTTGGCAGGGGTGTTCCTGGGGCCGCCACGTGAATCAGCCTGGGTCTTGGAAGCCCCAGGCCCTTGAAGGGTGACAGTCTTGATGCCCAGGAAGCCTGTGAAGAGGACAGCCAGGCAGTGGCCCTTGGGGTATTGAAGCCTGGCCCAGACCAGGCAGATGCCTTAGGGGCCTCTGAGTTTCTGTGAGGCTCTTCAGGTCTCCCCAGACTTTCTGGTCCCAAAACGTGAGTGGGGAACTGGCCAAGCCCTTGCTCCTTGGGGACAAGGTGACTAGGAAGTTGGGTGTTGGGGCACTAGACTTGAACCTGTTTCCTAATTTCCCTCCCGAACACACTCACCAGACTTAGGTGCACATGTACAAAACATACACACATCCACACACTCAACCCAAATAGCGACACACTGACGCGCACATCAATACAACTTGCAGTCACACACGCACTCACACTCAGCCCCACAGTCACTCGCACACTCTTAGCAGAGGCAGGAATGGTGCTTTTCATAAACAAGCCTCAGAACACATCGCTCCATTAATAATAAATACTGATTACTGCTCCGGGCATCAATAATTAAGGCCTGTTACAGTAATTACACAATTATGATGATGATTAATAATTCAGGGAGGGAAACAGGGCTGGTGTGGCTGAGCCCACCTTAGTGGACCCTGGCTGGTCTGCCTAGCCTCACCTGGCAGGTGAGCCTGGGCTCCAGGCCTGCCTTCTCCAAACCCCAGGCCTTTGGCTGGCCAAGGCCTCTGGACTTTGGGGCCAGACAGTGCGCAGGGCTCACACTGCAAGCCCTGGAGGGTGGCAGGTGCAGCCTGCTCCGGCCGGCAGGGCGTGCAAGGCGGGAATGCGTCCTCTCCGGTTGCCATTTCAGGCCCGCTTGCTTGTGCTAGCTTGCAGCCTGGCCAGCCTGCAGAGGAATCAACCGCATTCCCTTCCCTGACCAGAGCACCCCCATCCCCGCAGCCCTCTCCAGGGTGATCCCACCTTCATAAAGAGGCACCTGCAGGGAGGAACCCTTCTACCCAAGGGTTCGTTCTGCGATGTCCTGGGCAGGGTAAGGCGCAGTTAGAGCCGGGCTTTGGGGTCAGACAGCAGGGATTAAAACTCGGGCTCAAAACCCGGGCTCCTTTTTGAAAACTGGCCCAGACCTCAGTTTTCCTCTCTGTAAAATGGGGTAAGAGCCACGGAAGGCCGGTGGAAGATAAAAGGAGAGGATGCATGTAAGGCGTGCGATGGTGCCTGGCACTCGGTTATTTATTAACAAATGAGTATGATCCCTCTTGGACTCCTTTGGCCTCTCTGGGCCAAGCAGTGGGGAGGGGCTGGGGTCCCTGGATGCCCTAGCCCTGATCCCGCCATGCGCGTTTATTTCGGCCCCCAGGACTAAATGGAAGCGACAGACAGCCGTCGGGTTGGAGCTGCTGGCGGAGGCAGGCAATTACTCAGCGCTCCAGCGGATGTTCCCGTCGCCTTATTTCTACCCGCAGAGTCTGGTTTCCAACCTGGACCCCGGCGCGGCGCTCTACCTGTACCGCGGCCCCAGCGCGCCGCCGCCCGCTCTCCAGAGACCTCTGGTGCCCCGCATCCTCATCCACGGACTCCAGGGCGCCAGCGAGCCGCCCCCGCCGTTGCCTCCGCTGGCCGGCGTCCTCCCGCGCGCTGCGCAGCCTCGGTGAGGCGCCCGCCCGCTCCGGGGCCTCTTCCCGGGGGCTCGGCGTGGCCCCTTCCTCCCGCCTTTCTGAGGGCGCGGGTTTGACGCCCCTTCCAGGGAGCGGACCCTGCCCGGCCCTCCCTGGCGCCCCAGCCCAGTGTCCCCCGAAGGGCCAAATGCCAAGTCCACTGAGGCCCGGACCTCGGACTGCGTCTCCCTAGTCCCCCCTCGGCGTCCTCTCTCGCGGCCGCTCTGTCCGGGAGCCACCCCCACCCGCCGGGTGTACATACGCGTCTCTGCCCCTTCCCGCCCCCAGCCTCTGCCGGCTCCCCTAGGCGCCCCTTTCTCCCCAGGAGCGGGTGCGACTGATTCCCAGGCTTCGCTCTCTCCCACAACCCTTCCACGCTCCAGGTGGAGAAGAGCCCCTCTCCCCGCGCCCCTGCCAGGGAGAGAAGGGGAGTGCGGAGTCCCGTCTCCCTACCCTTCGAGCGCCTGGGCCAGCGGCTGAGCTGTACATACCGTGTGCAAAGTGTATATGAAGTTATTTATTCGTGAACCATGAGCCCGTGACCGTGTCCGTGGATTAGTGAGTCTGTGGCCTGTGCCCTCCCCACTCCCAGGCGGGGCAGGAAGGGGCTGAGGGGGCTTGCCCACCCACCCCGACCCCAGTCCCCAGCCTCAGCCCCGGTCCGGGGGCAGCCAGGCCTCTCGGGTTCTCT
>NW_012109796.1:271894-315692 GCF_000951045.1 Mandrillus leucophaeus | reverse complement strand
CTCCGGCCTCCGGGCCTCCCGCACCAGGCAGGACTCCGCGCGCCTTCGCTGCGAACCAGACGCCACATCGGGTAAAGCCCCACTCCCACATCTTCTCACCTCCCCTTTACCCCGGGAGGAGGTTGGAAATGAGACCCGGAGGGGAGCCAAATCTCAGCGTCTGCCTCATCTCTTCTGGCTGCCCCAGACCGCAGCTCTAGCATCTCAGGGGAGAGGGGTTTAAGTCCCGAGTCAGACTCGAGGCTTCCAGTTCACGTTCAAAGGGCCATGGTCACCTGAGACTGTTCCCTCTCTGGGGAGGTGGGCGCAGGTGCTTCCCTCCCACACACCACCTGCAGCTCGCTAACCCTCAGCGCGGGGAAGTTTTGGGGGGCTCTAGTTTGGGGGCAGGGTTTCTCTGAAGACGGGGGCCGTGTTCAGACTATAACCCCTCTCGAAAACCAGACCCACAGCCAGGTCCGCTACTGTTTCCTCCCTGCCCCCCAACACTCGCGCACAGCAGCTTTCTTTCCTGGGATGGCAAGGGTATTATTCTGATTTTGCAAAATGCACAGCAGCTAATTAAGTCAAGGAGCCCCTCGGCTTTCGAGTTCTTTTGCATGTGAATGGGGGTTGGTAAATCCCCAGCTCTGGCTCTGGTGGGGGGCGAGGGGAGACTGTCCCCAACTCAGGGTTAATGAAGTGGGAAAGGAGTCTCTCATAGCCTCCTGCAAACAAAACCCCCCATGCAACAAACCCTGCCCAAATCCTACATGGATTGACTTAAACCCAGGGGATAAGTGCTTTAAATTAATCTCATTGAATAAGAATGAGACCAAACAAAACTCTTTAAAATCATATTAAAAATCTATCAAAGGACAACTTGCACTGGTGTGCTTTTCATTTTGTGAAAGTGAAGGAGATAGACGGTAGCAACCACCCTCACATTTACACAGTGGCAGCGCAAACCACAGACACATTCTCAACTATGTAATTGTCCTTGTACCTCAGAGGCGATTTCATATCTTACATTAATGAAGAACAAGGCTTCCCTACAAGTTTATAATTAGAATATTTTAAATTGTCCTGCACATCCCATCTGCAATAATAACTTCACAACCTTTGCAGTGAGGTGGGCTCCTGCCTTCCACCCACTTAGAAAGCTAAATTGGTTTCTGTTCCCAACCCTGAGGTTGGGCGAGCTCTCATGTAAGAAAAAAAGAATAAATGTGGGACCCCAACAGGCCTGACAATAGGAGAGGGCTGAGAAGGCATCTTCTCCCGCTGCGCCACTGACCCATTCCCCCTCATAAACGTCGACTCCACAGGGAGGGGGCAACAAAGCTGAAAAGAAGTTGAGAGCTCCCTGCTGGCCCTTGGTCGCAAGGGAAATTGAGGACTGGGGCAAGTTGAGAACCTGAGCTGATTTTCAGGGTGCCCACTGCCCGACACTGACAGGCCTGGCTCTGGATTCTTCCTACTGTGGAGCGGATTAAGAGATAATGTCTAATGGTCAGGGGGGAGGTTTAACAAGACCAGTTAAGAACCCTTTTCAAGCAGGGCAACTTCTCCAGTGGAAAAGCCTTTAACTTGTGTCTCTACGAAGCAATGCTCGGATTTTAATGGCTTCCACTGACTGTGGCCTGAAGGGTTAAGCAGGGAGGCCCCTGGCAGTTTGGGAAGATACCTGCTCCGAAAGGTCTCATTTACTTCCCTCTTCCCTAAAGTTCTCCTCCCTTCACTCCAGGGGGAAAAGAAAAAAAATCACAGTAACCCACTGGGCTTTTAAAAAAAAAAAAAAAAAGTCCTTTACTGAGATTTGGTTGGCTCGTCGCTTCTCTAGAGTGGAAGGGGCTGTCTGCACATCAGCGCTGACTTCATCTCTCAGCAAGGGCTTTCTGACCTTCAGTGCGTGAGAATGAGGCCCGTCAACTGCTAAGGCTGTGGCAAACCTGAGGATGTTCTGGATTCCAAAAAAACATTCTACAAGCCCACTTGGGGGAAACGCTTTTAGGCTGCAACATTCTATTAAATGTCCAAATTCTGTGTGACTCTAACTATGGGAACCAGGCTTACGATATAGAGACGTGGGTAAGTTTGGGAAATTTTAAAAAGAGGCATGGTTAAACATACACACAAAAATTAGAGTACGTACAGTGGAATTAGGCTCAAGCTTTGCCTAATTGATGCCTGAAATGTATAATCTGCCAAGAGCCGTAATAAAAGAGAAAGAGATTTATTTTAAGGTTATTTAAATTTAAACAATATTAACCTTAAATCTGCTAAATCCATGTTTCTTTATTAACTGGGGTAATATATTGATTCTACTCAGACCCACATAGCATCTATGGCAAGAAACCCTCACCGTAAGAGTTAGCAGATGAGGTGTGTAAGTTTTGATCTCGGAATGACCGTCACTCACACGAGGCACGATTCTAGCACTCCTCTTTCCCCCCAGGCATGCAGAACTCTGCCAGTTCGCCCTTTAGTGGAATGAGTACTAGGGGGAGAAAAAGTCAGGTTTCTCTTTGATCATCCCCAATCACTGGCATTAATCCTGTTTTTCACACAGCCGGGTTTTGTCTATAAAGTTTGAACCCTCCTTTTCTCATCCAAATCATGTGAACCATTACACATCGAAATAAAAGCAAGGTGGCAGATTTGCCCAAAGTCAGGCTGACATGTGCTACACGGTTGTTGTTTTTAAATTATTATCGTTAGAAACTTCACCAACAGTCCCTGTTAATTTGTATGTGACAGCCAACTCTGAGAAGGTCCTGTTTTTCCACCTGCAGAGGATCCAGTCTCACTAGGCTCCTCCTCGCCCTCACACTGGAGTCCCTGCCGGTGTGGGTGCCCACTGACATTCACCTGTGTCTAGAACGGTGGCAAGGATGCTGATCCCCCGTGGTCCCTGCGGGAAGGCCCACTTTGCCAACTCTCACCACCCTCTCGTGGCCACCTAGGCCTTTCATGGATCTAGGGGTATCTGCTGAAGTGGTGCCTCAACACTGGTCCTGGGGAGACCACGGAGGGTGGCACCGTCACTGCAGAGGAGAAGGGAAGTGAGAAAGCAAGAGACAGCGGAGAGGACAGGAGTGGTGCCCAGTGGTGTGGAGGCCTTCAACCCTTTCTCTTCTGCACCCCTCTGCAAGTGCCCAAATCTTACATTTATTGGGAAATCAATCCGCTCTAGGGGGCCTCTTTCAAACCTCCCAGAAAACACAATGCAGGGGCGCGGGGGGAGGGGGGGGCAGCTGTGGCCTGGGTCACAATACAAAGACCCCCAGACCTTTCTTGAAGACAAGACGGGATTTGATAGGGAAAAAAAACTTGGGATACTGGGGCCTTTTGACTTCAAAGGCAAATAATAAAAAGCCAACAGTAAATCAATTAGCCTGAGAGAATGAGTTTTCCATGGACATAAAAGAAGGAACAATGCATGTAAATGCAATCTCGTGTTTCCAGAGGAAAATAAGAGGGATCACGAGCCTGAAAACACATTCGTATTTTTTGACCCAGCCCAAAAACTTTTTGTATTTTCTTCTCTCTTTGTACAAATTCAATTCCAGTTTTTAACACCCTAATTCACAAAATTCATGCCAATGTATGCACTGATAGGTAGGCTGAAGTCAAGCTGTGAAACTTCAGAACACAGGTAAGGGCAGCAATCAACCCCGTTCCAGACTGACACGCAAGACGTTCTTATACCACGTCCCAGAGTGCCAGCTCAACCCCGGCATGTCAGCGCCTGGGTGAAGGGAGTGCCGGGTACTGACGGGATCAATGCAAGACACAGACCCCTTCCATCGGGAGCTGGCTAGTCTCTATGGTGCCCCACACCACTGATTTCTATCAGGCTCCAGGGCCTCCCACGGAGGAAAAGGGCTGTGGCCCCTCTGATTCTTGGGGACGTGGTATTCAGAGAAAGACAGCAATTGTTTTTCACAAGGCTCCTCTGACAAGAACAGGACATCAATCTACTGCCACCCAGGGCTTCCAGGATCCACTCGAAGACCCAGAGAGATTTTAAACTTTCTGGGAAGTCTTGCTGTCCTGCTGTAAAGCTTTCTGGGTTTTTCTCCATTTTAATGTTTTCCCATGGCCAAAGCAGGGTGTCGGCTGCAGACTGGGCCGCAGGGGCCGGCTACCAGGCTCTCCGGGTGCGTTTTGCTTTTTGACCTTGGCGACGCCAGGCTCTATGCCACTTGAGTATTCCGAACGTAGGATTTCAGTAAGGCTGTGTTTACTCTGGGTCTTCTTATGAAGGTCAGGCCTGAAGAACAGTAACGGCAGAGAGGGAAAGGAAACTTTATTATTACTATTTTTCTTTCCCATTTGGAAAGAGGCTGATAGCAGCTGGTTCTGAGGCTGTGAAGCTGACATTTTTGTATTAACAGAAGTACAATTCCTTCAATGGCACTTGTTTTGATATTCTATGCACCAGAAGATTAGATACGGCGCTGACAGATTTTCATAACGGTGGCAAAATACCATGGCATTTTTAAAAGTGAGGCTTTGTTCTGTGTTGTTTTCATGGGGAAAAAAAGAACTATACACCCTCATGCTCTGATGGCAAATGAGGTGTATGATACAGCGGTTTGCCAAAGGACGGGGAGAAACCCACCGTCACACTCAACAACATGAAGCAGTGAAAGCTTGCGGCAGCTTCCCGGTAACCCCCAAGCAGCTTAAAGCAACTGGCCTCCTCATGGGCTCCTGAGGGCTTCAGGACTCAGCCCTGCGGGAGCAGAGTCCAGCAAGGTCTATGCAGCCCTCCAGGGTCCCAGAGTGATGGCTGGGATGAGAGCCTGATATGAATGGAATCATATGAATGGAAAAAACTATTAAACATATTTCTGACCCTACAAAGCCCAAACCCAGGGCACAGCCTGGTCAATGTCTGCACTGAGGATTAGACCAGCAGCTCTCTCCAGCCCACACAGACCCGGGTGTTAGAGGGAGGCTTCTCCCTGCCCTAAGCCACTCAGAAAATGCCAAGGGTAGAAAATCAATTTCAGATGTCACATCCTGATAACTGTCCTGAAAAGATGGCAATTTTACCATTTAATCAGAAGACCAGAGGAGGAAATTTATAGATGTTCAATCATACATCAGAAGAATGATCATGAAAATTGAAGAGTAAAATAATGTTTCCTAAGACAAGATCTTAACCAAAGCAACAACAATAAAACAATTACCAATGGGGCCTTGTTGGCAATTCCTTCAGTACCAAAATGGCAGTGTCTTAGGACACTACAGTGTCATGGGGTTGTCACAAAGACAGACATTACATTCTGCTACTACGTTTACAGCATTCTCTTTGCTGCAATCAGAGAATAAACTGAACTGAAATTGTGGTCACAACAAATGTAACAGAATGCCTTAAAACCCAAGAATTAGAAATAAGACTAATACTATGTTATTAACCTGACTGTGAAAGCTTGTAGAACCCATTATCACCGAGCTGAAGCAATAATACCTGGTTATAATCACACTCCAGAGGACAGGGTGACAGTCATACAATGGTGTTTTCTATTGTAACATACAGGAAGACACATTCAAGCCAACCTCTGCGGGAAAAGAAGATCTGAAGCAAGGGGACAGTGAGGAGATAACATGTAAGGGCCAGGAGTTTATGGGGTGAGCACATTAGGGCAGGATGTAGTGAGAAGATTAGAAGTATACAGGGAAGACATCCTGGGGTCTGTGGGAAATGATTCATGTATACGACCTCCTACAATCCTCGCTCAACAAGGTAGGTATGGTTATTATCCTCATTTACAGACAAGGACACAAAGACCCAGGGAGGGTAACTTGCCCCAGGACCACATGGCTGGTAAGTGGAGAAGCCGAGGCAAACTCAGGGCAGAGAACGATTTGCAGGGTCAGGCAGGGCAGGAGGACTCAGCTGGACCAAGGGTGGAAAATGGCCGAGATGTGACAGGAGGGGTCCTCTGTGGTCTCCTAAGGACTACTTCAGCAGGACAGTGGGGCAGGAGCCAGGCGACTGAGTAGAGAGTGGTGAAGGGAGACGGCAGAGCCATGGGGCGGAGGAGGGAGAAGCCGGGATTGGAACTTGACTGTCACTCATCAGCTGAGGACATGGAATGAGCAACTCAGGCTCCGTGCCTCAGTTTCCTCACTGAGAATGGCGCTCATAGGTGTGAGGATTAGAAAAAATTAAGACGTATAAGGGGGTAGCTGGTAGTTGGCATGTGGATCACAATCACAGTTAAACATTAGGAAACAGGTCTGCAGATGCCACGCACGTCCCCCAGAGCCACCCAGGAGCCAGGACTGGTGCTACAGCCCCTGACAGCTGGACGAGGGCTCTTCCGACAGCATCCACCACTTCCCAAAGAGCAGCGAGCCTCATCATGGGTCACCCACCCATGCGGACTGAGTGCACCGGGCCGAGCCGCGGGGGGCTGACCTGTGGTTGGGAAGTGGCAGGAGACAGAGCCTGCGGTTGGGCGCACTCAACTTGTTCCAAACTGAGGGCTGCCAGTTCCTGTGCCTGTAGTTTATTTTTAGTCAGGTTATGTGACAGAGTGAAAAGGGTCTGACAGGAAGGAATGCTTTTTCTTCCCTCTTGTTTGAAGCCAGGTTCACAATGTGTATAATTTTAAATGTAACAACCTAAGTTTCAAAATATGCAAAATTTCAGTCAAAATATTCTCCCCAGCATAAGCTCCAGCACTTCAATGATGGCTCCTGTTCCCGCTAAGGCAAAATAAAGAACCCGCATCTTATTGGGGTGACTGATACACTAACTGCCTACAGAGGCGGTGCGGGCTGCAGGAGCATCTTCCAGACACCAGCACTCAGGCAGTGTGCCCATGCTCCCAGGCTGCCATCCACTCAAAAGTGCAAAAGCCTGTACCCATGAACGCAGCCTACACAATAGGCAGACACCCACACACCACCGGGGCCACTTCCACAGCTCCTCAAGACCTGTCCCTTCATGGACAAACACCGTGGGTCTGGGGTGGAGGAAGGCAACCACTAGGGTGTACACTGCGCCACTGAGTAGGAACAGGAGAGCCCATGTGGTGGAAGAGGATGCACGTCTTGGAGATGGGGCCTATGCGCCTTCAGTTATCATCACCACCTTTCCTGGCTATTTCATCACGTTAGCCAATGTCCTTTCAACCCGGGATACAAAGCCAGCAGTCCACACACTCAGAGGTTCCGGTGGTCAGCAAGCAGGCAGAGGGTGGCATTTTCCAGCCCAGACCTCTTCCTTAAGTGGGAGAAGCTCAGGCCAACCCTGCAGGGGTTTCACCTGCTGTCACAACAGCCACCTCAACAAAACCCATTTATCCCTTGGCCAGCTCCCTGTCTCCTGGTCCTTTGTTCCAAGGCCCAGTGCTGAAAAGGCGAAGTACAGATGGGAAGATGAACTACTCTAAACCCAAACATGCGATGGGCGCTCAATTTCTCCCTCCGCCAAGCTGCAATGCTCCCAGGAACCTGCCAAGTTTCTCGCCCTCCTTCCCCTCCAAATACCCGCACCCCTCTCCAATGGCCTTCCTGAGCATCCACCATAGTAATCCTGTAGTTACCAAGCAACAGATCAGTTTATCTAACCACAGGGAACTCCCTTGTAGTGAAGGCTGAATAAACCCCTCCCCAGTTACCAGGCTGGATTACTCAGCATGACAGGCAGATGTCACTTGCACCGCCAATAAGGTGAAATCACAGCCTAATTAGAAAATCAATACACCCTGTTACAATGACCACTGGAGAAGAGATCGCAGGGCCTTCTCCCAACTTCATCATTAAATTCTCAGAATGAGCTTCCTGGGTAAAAAGCCATTCGAATTCAGGCTTTTGTTAATGGCATTCTGTTATAGGACAGAAGTTTAAATTTTATTTATGTACTGTTAAGTATCAATAGTTTCTTCCAAGTTTTATGGCTTTAGGGTCATGTTTTGAAAAGTCTTCATCCCAGGATTTCAAAAATATTGAAGTATTTTTTCATCTAGCTTGCTACTGCTTTAATTCCATCTAAGTTTTATTTTGATTAATAGAGAAATGAACTGTTTCTTCCTAAGAGTTATCCAGTTATCCACAACGGTCACTGAACAATCCATCTTTTCCCCAAGGTTTTGAAAGGCTCCTTTCGAGCACTTCCTGCAGGCTCTGTTTGAAGAGCAGTGATGACCACAATGGCGTCCTGAATGGGCTCTACAAATAGATGAAAACATTTAATCAAATACCAATTACATGGGCTGTTAATGGATTTAAATATAAAACAGGTCAAATCAAAGTCATTCAAATGACTACATGAAGTAGGCATTTAACTCACTCACTTTTCCAACCACCACCTGAAACAGGTACTACTAGTATCCCCACTTCCTGGTAAGGAAACTGAGGCACAGAGGGATTAGGTCATTTGTCCAGGGCCACAAACCAGTAATGCAAGAATGTGAACTCAGGAAATCTGACCTCACAGAGTTGAACCATAGCAGTCTGCCACCATGCTACAGTTTTCAAAACAAGGGGCAAATTCCTGGCGTAAAATGTTTTTAATATACATAAATCTGTATGTCTATATGTATATGTGCAAAGTCTGAAGGATAAAGGAAATGTATCAGGGTGAACCTGAATGTGGGCTTATGGGTGATTGTTGAGCTTTTCCCTAGGTCCTGTAGTTTTACAATGAGCATGCATTATTTTTATAACTAGAAAATAACAGTATATTCACTCTAAGGGGAAACAAAAGCAAACGGTAGAATTTTGTCCAATAGTGAAAGGCCAGAGTATTTTAATTTCTACTAATCAGAAACCTCTCTGCCTTTTGCCTTTGAGCTGGTTTGATTCTGCGAGGCTGTAGTACAACTAAAACACAGACAGACAGACAGAGGGGGCTTCTTCAGACAGACTGAGGACTGATGAAGCACACTCCTCTGATCTGATGTTCCAGGGCCACGGCTAGGCGCTGAAAGTCTCTGCTGAGGACACAAATCCCCCAGGTGGGAAGAAAAGCCTGGGCTCTCAGTGAACGCAGGAGACAGCGATGATTTCGGGTGGCCCGGGGCTGACTGAGTCCCTACATTTGTGACTGACTCCATGGATGACAAAAAGGTGGCCATGCTCTGGGTAGGGTTTTGGTGGCTCTCAGGTCACAGTGAGAGTAACAGGCAACTCCAGGGGAATGTGACAAGCGGGCCCTCTGTATGCTTGTACACAGAGGAGCTGAGGTAAAGAATAAGCTGGTGTGAGATGCCATGATAACTTCACCTTGGCGTGGACCGGCCCAGGGAGGACGCTACCCTACCTTTTATGGTCAGTGAGGAAAAGGAACTGTATCAAGACTCTCGGAACCTCCGGGTTCTGTTCTGGTACACTGGCAGACCAGCTGTTTCAGGGGTGCCTTCTTTGTGATTTCTTAGGATCCAACCAAGTCTAGCTTTTGTAAAACTACCGGAGCCCCAGCAGACGCTCAGCTCCGGTTGAGTCCTGCTGTGGCAGTGAGAATCATGGGAACCACAGCAGCATTCTTGGGAGGGGTTCTGTGGACGCAGAGGCTGGTGAAAAGTGGACTTCAGCTTCGTGCCAATGATCAAGATCTAGTGAAGCTCAGAACTCTGAGCCCTGGGCCAAGGACAGGCACAGTGGCAGGCAGCGCAGACCACAGGCGACCGAGAAAAACCGTGGATGGCCTGGCGCACTTGCTGCCTGGAGGCCACGCACACAATGGGAAAAAGGGGAGATCATATTTAGGTACAGCTGATGTCTGAAAATGAAGGGCCTAACCAGAGCCCCAGAAATGGATGGGAACTTTGAGATTATTTAGCCCAGGTGACCAAAACTCTTAGGAAGTTCTGTCAGAACATAAGCAGGAACTTCAGATGGCAGGTGGCAGTGCTGGGGACGGGCAGAGGACCAGAATTTGATGACCTTGGTTGGAATCCCAGTTCTGCCACTCGCCTAGCTGATGACCTTGTGGAGTCACAGCAGCTTTCTCCAAGCTTCGTTTCCCCGTACATCGGAAAGGACCTACGCACAGGCACACGGCCAGTAGGAAGGTAAACGGCCTACAGTGCGTTAGAGAGCTCAATACATTTGAATTCTCTGTGAAGTCTCATGAATTACTGTTAAGATGGAGGATACAGGGTGAACACGGCAGCAATGAGTTGTGGTTGGAACTGTTATATGATTACACACTGAAAACACTGACTGAGAGAGACCAGCTTGGGGCAGAGTCCCAGCCCCACACCCCACAGCGCAGCCCCCTGGGCCTGTCCTGTTTGACACTGTGGGCGAACTGGATGATATCATGAGGTATATCTACCACATCTGCAGGAACAGCGAATACACTGGCTGACAAAATAACAACAGTCCAGGAGACCGAAGGGATGGGCCTACGCTGGCAAGGTGAGCTTGAACTGGGACAGATGTCAGGTCTTGCCATTAGAAGGGTGGCATACATTGTCACATACGCAAATGGGCAGGGATTTAGTTGGCAAGTTTCAACCTGGAACCAGAGGTCTGGGTTCGAATCCCAGCTCTGCCCAGTGGACAGTGGTGCCATCATGGGCGGTTTCCTCCTCTGTAAAACAGGGATAACATCATGATTGCAGTGAGGGCCACAGTAGCCATCCATCATGGGGGCCAGTGCCTGGCCGCTGAGGACCCCATCAGTGGAGCCGCCATCCTTGCCATTATCATCCCCTGCACTAACAGACGTGATTGTCCCATACTTCTTGCTGGGCAATTTCCATTGTAAGTCTGGAGAATTTCACGAACCAGACTTTGAAAAGAACCTGGACAGATAGGATAGGTGGAGCCGAGTCATCCAGATGACAGGCTGCAACAGTGTGGACCAAGAAGCAGCTGGGCCCTGGTACAGCCTGAGACAGGCACACCAGAAGTAAGACCCTCTGAGCAGGGGTCCCGGCACAGCCTCATACAGCCTCATACAGGCTGTAGAACTGATTCTGGAAGTTCGGCCAAGGTACTTATTTCTCTAAGTCCTAGGTTATTCACTTATGAGATGATTAATGAGCTAACATTCTCAAGTATTCATCACACAGCCTGTTATGGAAGTACTCAGTAAATACTGACTATTGTTATTATTAACAGCATGAGAAGGAGAAAAGGGGAGGAGACAAGAGTCATCCTCAGATTTGTGGCACATTGCCATGTGAACTAAGGCCTGGTCTGATCGTTAACACCACCTTCTATGTTTGCACATCATGTACACACAGCATTTGAATCTCACAGAGGCCAAACAGTGGAAATAAGACCAAAGGGTGGAAAATGAAAGTCGTGAATTCTGGTTCATTCTCAGAAGCTCTAATGGCAAGCCAGGTCCATGAATGGACAGCCCTGGGGGCTGCAAGGCACTGGGACGCCAGGGATGCTGAAGCAGAGGCCACACTAACCATGAGAGGTGCAATGGGACCCACGGGACCAGACTGGGCCAGGCTGGGCAGACTCAGGGAAGACTACGTAGTTTCCATCTTTTTATTTACAGATCAAAGAGAGGAAGTGAGACAGGGCAGAGGAACCGCTGTTTATCAAACACCCACTCTGAGATCAGCCCTGAGCTAAGGCTGCACATTCCTTACCGTTCCCCACACCCTACACCCTACACGACAACCCGACAGCACCTCCATTTTACAGCTAAGCTGTTGCTGAGTGCTATGGTTGGGATCAAACTCAGGAATGTGGGCTTCAAAACCCACGCTCCTAGCACTGTACCGTTCTGCTTCCAGACCTAGAGGAAACTGGAAAAAAAGTCAGATCCAAATCTTGCTTATGATCGTCTCTTCTCAAAGTTGTTCCAATGATTTTCCCAAAGAGTAGAAAACATCTACGACCCACTTTTGGAAGTCTGGCCAAGGTACTCAACTCTCTAAGTCCCAGTTTATTCACTTACAAAAGGATTAATAAGCTAATGTACTAAAGCATTCATCACACTGCCCATTACGAAGATATTCTGACCGTTTCAAACCAAATTCTTCCATACACACAACCAAAACATCTCCTACTTTAAGGCCATTTCTTTGGTTACATGAGTAGTTATCTCCTTGGGTTCATATACTTGCTGTTTCGCCCAATACGGATTCTATAAACCAGCAGCTTCCAGACGGGGCAGGTGAGAAAGTGGACACAGCCCTTGGCTGAGAGTTTGGGCTTCAGGGTCTCTCAGACTCAGAATCATATGACCAGGCTCCGAGTTCTACACTGGCCACTGAGGATCCTGCCTTGGTCACAGGGTCTGGGTGAGGCCTCAATGAGATAATGTGCATGGAGGACTCAGCTCGGCAGAGAACACACATAAGCCCTCAAAAGAGATGCTGCCACCACCGCCGCGAGCACTTAAAACTGACATGCACAAAGTGTCACATGCTGTCGCTCTGGGATGCTGGTTCTCAACTGTATCCCTCATTTTGACTATTAAGTAGTTAACGAATTACTCTACATTTTGGACTGTAGCTGTAACACGGGGACCAACATGGAGATATTTGAAAAAGACCTGAAGTCATTTCGTATAGGTTATAACACGATGGAAAGGTTCTGACATCATTAAGAAGAGGGTGGAGGGGCCCCGGATATACACCTTCCTCTTGCAGGGAGCAGCTTAATGAAAGCAGCGTTAGATTATAAGAGGAGAGTAGGTAGTCGGCTGTAATACAGGAGGGGTTTGGGACGACTAAAACTACCCTGTGTGCAGCAAGGGGAGACCTGGGGGACTGTCATGTTCTTTCTTGATCTCTCACATGATATGAACTAGAAGAGCTCTGAGCGAGGACGAGCTAATGAAGAGCTGGTACTCTCCTGTTGCACGCAGCCGCATCTGGCATCTAGCAGTTCGTGCTAGGCCAGCCACATCTTCTAATTCCAGTGCTTGGGCAGCTCCAGCAGCGGATGTGCCCGTCTCCAGCATCGTCCCGGGAGAGGCTGGCTGGGTTCCTGTTCTTTGTTGTCAGCCCTGACTGCATGACTGAAAGCATGCCCTGTGGTTCCTGCTGTCTGCAGGTGACCCAGGTGTGGAGGAAGCTCAGGGTCACCGTGAAATCCTCTAATCGCCTCATTAGCAGGGTGGGGAGGAGGGTGGGTTTGTTCCACGAGGAGGCAGAATGCTGGTAATTGCATGGTGTCAGATAGAAAAAAATCATGGTGGAAGCAAAAGGCCAAATGTAGAAAGCTGCGTGTGCACAGCTGTAATTAAACCAGAGCCCGAAAAGTAAGGCCCACAGTACCCGACCATAGAAAGAAGGTAAAGCAGTGGAAACTGGCTTTGCATGGGGTGTGCTGAGAGGGGAAGGGCAGACCCCCTGCTGGAGCGTGTGCCCACACCGTGCAACCCATTTGGAGTTGCCTGTGAACACGACGTGCGTGAACTCTATAACCAACAGATGGATTCATCTGACAAACGGTCCCTGAGTGACTACAGGCCGGTGTTCCCCACTCAGAAGAAACGCAGTTGCCTTCCACAGTAGTGCTCTGATCCCTTGCTCCACGCTGAATGAGAGTTTATTCTTAAGACAAATGTCCTAAAGACATGATGATCCAGCATGGACCCCAGAGGTGCCAGCCTGCCTCCCTTGACAGAGGCCACGAGAGCATGTTCTTGGCTATCATCTGTGCAGCTTGCCCATGGTCTACATAAAAAATCACTGATTAATCCTACCTCATCTTTACGGATATATTTAGCCAGCACCTCACTGCCCTGCCATGTGAAGGAGAACATTTCATCATCTGCCCTGAGGACCACATTTCTTTCAAGTTCCCAGGGACTGTCCCTGGGTCAAGTTCACGGTCACTTCTATCTCACCCTTCATAATTTTAGATTTTACGGAACCACGGTCTCCTGGGTTGGAGCCTGGGCAGAGCATTTTCATACAATTCCCCAGCAGATTTCCAGAGCACATTCTGTTTCCCCATATACTGCCACATCTGTCCTCATGGCTACTTCTGGTGGTCCTAACTGTTTTGCTCTGGTCTTCCAGCAAGGCCTAGTGACCTCTCTCTGCCTGGATGCCTGCTCTGGCCTTGTCCAGGCGGGGTGGAGGCCCTACTCCTGAGCCCATTCATCTCTGCACTGTGGGCTGATCCCAGGCCTCCTTCACTGGGAACAGAACCAGCGGCTTGGCCACAAGGGGCATCGGTAGGGGGAATGCTGTCCTTCCTGAGGATGCCTTTATGTTGAGGAAGGAGATCCCAACTCCAGGCCTGCTCTCTTAGGACAGAATGACCGACGAGCGGCCCATGGAGTTCTGAAAGACGACTTTCCCACCAGGCAGGGTTTGCTGTTTTCCAAATTCACTACACAATAAAGAGGGATTTACCTTCTTTTCATGTCAGAACAATTCCTTCTTCTTTTCTTTTCCTTTTTGCACTTCCTCTCAGAATTATAGGGCATTTTGGTTTCTACTCATCTATTACAAAAAATTTACTGAGCACCTACTATGTGCCAGGTTCTGTGATAGGTGCTGGGCACTCAGGTTGAACATCTCAAATCTGAAAACCGATATGCTCCAAAATCCAAAGCTTTCTGAGCACCGGCATGATGCATGATGCATGACACTAAAAGGAAATGCTCACTGCAGCACTGTAGATTTCAGGGTCTGGGTGCTCAAAAAACCTGTACAACGCAAACACTACAAAATCTGAAAACACTGAAACCTGACATACTTCTGGTCCCCAAGCATTCTGGATGAGAAATACCCAACCTGTATGATGAGCAAAAACCAGGCGGGGTCTGTTCTCTAAGCTACACTTTCGAGGAGGGGCAGACGCCGACCACACATACAAATAACACCATCAGCAGATGTAAAGCTGCCACCACGACAGACCAGGGTCAGGGCACAGAGGCGTGAGGGTGTCTGCTTGGCTGGGGAGGGCACCGCAGGGAGGGGAGAGGTCCAGGCCCAGGATATGTTCAGGCAAAGGCTCTGAGGAAAGGATAAGAAACAGGGGTGTTGGATGAGGCTGAACAGTCAGCAAAGGCTGGGGCCTTTGTGAGGAGGGGGGTTTGTTGTGGCTTGCTCTAATCACAGCCTAACAGGATGCCACTGAAAGGTGCTAAGCCAGGGCAAGACGGGGTGAGGGCTGTGGAGGTGCTGGCTGGCTGAGGCACCGTGGCCACAGGCAGACTCGGTGGGAGACTTTCAGAGGTTCAGATGGAGTGCCGGGGGGCGCTGAGGGCTGCTATTTATAAAGACAGCGTTTGGGAAGTGGAGGGAAGAGACCGGTTTAAGGAGGCCGGAGGGATCAACAGTATTGGACGCGGCTGAGACGGAGTAGATGAGCACTGACTCAGGTGCAGTGGATTTACACGGAGAAATCCTCATGTCTCCAAGCGTGGTTTCGTCCAGCCTCTCATCTCATGTTTGGCCAATCTGTCTTTTTACAGAATGCTAACTGGCTCAATGAAATCGAGAAAGTTTTCACAGTGGGCAAGATTCCAGGTTTGCCTTCAGCTAATTAAGTGATATTAGGGAGGTTGTAAATGCCACATAAAAATTGGCAGGCAAGCTGCTCTAATGATGAGAATATTGCTTTACAGGGAGATGCAGCTGCAGCTTCTTAATGCTCGTCTTTGAGGGACCCGGTTCCACGTTTTCAAGGTTGTTCCTGATAAGAAAAGTTCCAGGGTGCTACAAGGCACTTTTCTTATTCTCGGTTCCACGGGTATTTGCGACAATGGTGGGGGCTGGGGGAAGCAGCAACGCGATAATATGGTCGCTGTGATGATCCACCGGGTGCTCCCGCTTATTCCCGTGCTGCACACCACGCTGTTTCCAGGCATCCTCTGGCTTGACCCCCACGATGAAAGGGCGACTTGGGTACCTCCCCTTTGAGGCCAGAGAACCCAGGCACAGAGACGCTGAGTGACTTGTCCAGAGGCACACAGACTGCAAGTGGCCCAGCCAGGATTCAATCCCGGTGTCTGTGTGATTCAAACCCAGATGTCATCACTGTGATTCTCCCAGAGTCGGCATGTAAGAAACCAGAGAGGGGCAAGGGAGAGGGCTAACGGGGGTACGGACTCCTCAAGCCAGAGCTCTATTCCACACAGTTAGCTCTTCCCAGGTATTAGACAACCGCTGAATGAGCAAGGGTGAGAATCAGAGAACAACACAGCACAGGCCTTCCAAGATGAAAAACGGCCCAAACCAGAGCTTTGCAAAATTTCAAATTGGAAGCATTTGTGATAATTCAGACAGGAAAAATCTGTGAACCTGTCCTATCTATGAAGAAGGGGTGACTGGTGTGTATGATTTCCACGAGGATGTTTATTTTAGAAAATAAATGACTTCTAGAACTTCTGAAGTGTGGGAGATTAAGGAAATCCTCTGCAGGGCCTGGCACACAAGCCACAGGGTGCGCTGGTTCTGGTCCCACTTTCCCTCTTCCTAATGATCAGGGCCTGCTGAGCACTGACTTAGCACGCCCAGATCTACCAGGTACTAAGGGGTAGGAGGGCCCCAGTTAAACTCTATACCCTATTTGATAAAATTAGGAGCTACCAGGTAACATTTGGGCTAGGCTGACTTGAGAAAATTTATGCAAATAAAACTACTTTCCAACCATTCAAACTGCTGTTTGTCTAGTAATTTTAAAGAGGAAGCTGGGAATAGGGGGACAAAATTATTGCACTACTGATAATGAAGATGTCCCAGACGTTTCTAAGCTCTAAGAACATTAGAAAGGCAGGTGGCAGAAGTAAGGGGTAAAACCAGTCTTAGGTACTGTAAACCGAATCGTCTGGGCAAAAACTAGTACGTAAGCACAGCATATAATTCACATAAAACAGGGTGGTTTAAAAACAGCAGACTCACTCTTTCATACTGTCACAGTATCACCGAGACCTTTAAACATTTTTAAAATTTGTTTTTATTTTTTAGAGATGGTGTCTCACTGTCACCCATGCTGGAGAACAGTGGTACAGTGACCACAGTTCGCTGCAGCCTTGACCTCCTGGGCTTGGCCTCCCAAAGCACTAGGATTACAGGTGTGAGCCACGGTGCCCAGCCTAACACTAAGAACTTAAGGCACATCGTTTCTATAGCATTGAGCCATTTTCCGCAGAGTGGCGGCGAAATGAGAGAGAATCATGGCCCTTTTGAGCGTGCCTGCCTGCTCACTGTTCCTGACATGTTCTGCTCGTGTGACGACCTAGACAGACAGACAGACAGACACCTGGCAAAGAACACAATTCTGCCTCTCCCAGCAGAGAGAGCTGAGTCTCAGTATCTCTTGGAAAGATGGAGATTTTGGAAGGATATGTTACCTTTGCTACTCAGGAACTGCTGAATCTACTATAGCTTCAAAATAAGAACTGCATTTCACGGAAGGAAAAATGCTGTTTTCGTGACGGATGTTGCTAAGGGGGCCACTCAATATTTTACCGATAGCACCAACTATCTGTGTACACGTCTATGTCAGTGTTTGGGGTGGGGGCTGTTCTGACAGGTTTGCGTGTAGGTGTCAGAAGAGTTTTTGTGACTATGACTGTATTTCTGTGTGTAGGGGAAGATATTTACTGTTCCCTTTCAGAACCGAGCGCTGGAGAAGTCGACAGGAACCTAGTTATTAAGATCTCATTTGGGGCCATGAACTATTTATTTTCCTTTTCTGAAAAGTGGTCGAGTGAAGGACTAAAGGCAATAAGAGACGAAGGGTCCCTCTCCCATCGCACGGACCAGCCGAACAGCCTCCTCTCTAACCTGCTCCCGATCCCCATTCTAACAGCCGCCTGAGCTCCCGCTTGGCATATGACAGGTGAGACAGGCTTCTGTTAGTCTGATGGATTTGGTTTGCAGATATCACAGGTTTGCACATAATATATAATTATTCTAGGCAGTAAACACCGTAAAATGGAATGCAGAATAGTTTAGAGAATTTAGTGCCATTATTTTCTTCAGCCATACAAAACATAAGGAACCCATTCTCTTTCTTGACAGATGGATTTCAGAGGAGACGTTTCAGCTCAGAACAATAATTGTGACCACAGCATAACTCTCACACTTTGTGGGGTTTAATGGACTTTTCTTTCCAGTCCTCAAAAAGCAGCAACTGGCATTTGCTCAAACCCTGACTGAGGTGTGGAAAATCTGTCAAGTTTTCTCTGCCGCTTACCCTGACCACAATTATACGGTCCATGTGCAGATTAGCTGCAAAGTCATTCCTCCTCCAGGAGTGACAAGATTTCCCCAAATAAAAAAAAAAAGGTATCTACTGTATCCTCGAGTGCCCGTCTGCCTTCGAAAGGCAGGGGTGGGGGGAGGATCTAAGGAGTGTGAAGAGAAATGCCTTCAAAAGAAGGGCATAACAACGGAAAAAGTAGCTGTAACAGAGTGGGGACATGGCAAGAACAGAGAGAGGCATTGTCACGGGCGGAGTAATCCTGTGACACACTGCTGTCACTCACCGCCCGGCTCCCTGCCGCGCCAGCCAGACATCAAAGGCTGCCCCATGCCATCTTACATGCTCTTTATCGGCTAATCAGCCCATTCTTCCCTAAATAAAGCCCTGTTAAATCCCCTGCTCACAGGGGTATCGTGGTCTTGGTGCCCATCTGCTAGCGAGGGTCAGCTGGGGCAGGAGGCGGCGGGCTGCTCTCTCCCTAGCGGCTTCTCAAGGTAAGGACAATGCTGCCTCCAACTCCCCCGCCCACAGGCCTCCTCTCTGCTTTCCAGGAGCTGGGCCGGTCTGAGGAGCTGCTATCTGGATTAACACTTGCTAATGAAATCTCCAGTCATAAAGGCACATCATCTGCTAACTATGAAATCTTGGGATTGAATTTATTTTCGGGGAAGAGGAATAAACAAAGATGTGTTTCCTTTTTTTTTTTTTTTTTTTGAGACAGTGTCTTACTCTGTCGCCCAGGCTGGAGTGCAGTGGTGCGGCTCACTGCAACCTCTGCTGTCCAGGTTCAAGCGATTCTCCTGCCTCAGCCTCCCGAGTAGCTGGAATTACAGGTGCCTGTCACCACGCCCGGCTGATTTTTGTAGTTTTGGTAGAGATGGGGTTTCACCATCTTGGCCAGGCTGGTCTTGGACTCCTGACCTCGTGATCCACTGCGCCTGGCCAGATGTGTGTTTCTTAACAGTAATTATTTGGCAGGTCTCTTCCCCCGCCCTCAAAGTATCACCATTGCCGAGACGGTGACAAAATGGTCAGGCTTCTGATGAGGCTACTCTTAGTCACTAGCTGTGAAGCCTCATGGTTTCACCCCACACTCAAAGTTAACATGCATGGGTGCCGGGGACAGCAGATCCTAAGACAGGAACCCAGTTCCCGGGCCCTGCAGCCTAGACTCCTGGCCCAGTCAAGAGCGCCTGGGAGTAGAGCGGAGGCATCTTGGCCCTCTGGGAGGACAGCCCGGCTCTAGCACAGGATGAGCAGAAACACCTCTGGGCTGCAGCCCTGCTCTGCACCCCTGAACCTCAAAACGGCCTAGAAGGAACCAGAGAAGGACACGTCCACGCTCATCTAGGCACTGCAGTACAGCAGCACATGGAAACTGTTTGTTTTTCCTCAAAGAATGACTGGAGCATTGTCTTATGTGAGACTATTAGTATCAGAAAAGAATCAAGCATCTTAAAAATTCCAAAACTGGGAACAGAATTAGGCAACATTCTATCCATTCCAATGATACTTGGAGGTACGAAGTCCCCCAGAGAGGTCAAGTTGGATGTCCCCGAATATGCTTTTTAGCTTGTAAGGATCTTCATCTGTAGGGCCTTGTATGGTTCAAAAGGCATATTCACAAGTCACCTCATCTTTTTTTTCTTCTTCTGTAGAGACAGGGTCTCACTATGTTGCCCGGGCTAGTTTCTAACTCCTGACCGCAAGCAATCTGCCTGCCTGGGCCTCCCAACGAGCTAGGATTACAGGAATCACCTGATTTTGATTCTCAAGACAATCTTGTGAAGTAACTAAAAATATGGATTTTCTTCTCCATATAGTGTAGTTGAGATCGAGGCTCTGAGACGTTAAGAAAAGGCATGGCCCCAAACTCACATCACAACAGAGCTGACTTCAATCCAAGTTCCCTGATTGCAAGACCAATGGTCACTTTCCTCCACTGGGTGGTCCCTCTGTCTTTGCCGTGACAGGCTAGAGAAACGGGGCCCTGACAAAGTTGATGGAATACTCGACACTTCCTGGTGAACAGGCAAGCCAGACATCGTGTGGGAACAGGCAGTGCACAGTGGTCCTTCCTGCAGATTCCCCGAGTCAGTGGGGGAGCCTGTGGCGTTTGTAAATTAACGTGGAAAAGGGAGGATAAACAATGGAACTAACCATCCAGAACATTCTGGGATTGAACCTGGAAATCAGGGCAGGTGAGAAAAAAGTCTCTGTGCCCCAAACATTTGTTCGACGGACCCTTCCCACATAAACAATGAGACCATCCACCCCAAAGTTCTGACATGAGTAGCTCACAGGGCCTCAAGCACTCTCGCTCCTGTGAGGGGCTGAGGCTGGTACTAAAAGAACACGTCTTTGAGAAGAGGAAGAAAGCCTTTTACAAATGTAGCGTGCTGAGGGAAATCATCTCAGCACCGTGCAGACTCAGAGCCCAGCCTCGAACAGGGCAATACCCCTTCCTCTCCCCAGGACCTCTGGACAGTCCTGAACACGCTCTTTGTGGGAGGAAAGGGGAAGGGCTCACCGCGCTTGCCTTGATGAGTGCTTACCACTGGAGGTGCAACTCAGCAGTAAGGAGCCCAGCGCTGACCCCAACGCCAGCCTGTTAAGGATCTGGGCTTCGGCAGCTCCTGGAATCTGAGGCTTGGGCACTGGGCCCTTCCATCTTACTGGAACAAAGTCTGCTCCTAGGGCTCGTCACACAGAACACACCAGAATGTGTCATACACATCTCGGATGCTTGCCAGGGCAGAGCGCAGCACAGCTAAAGCTCCGACTACAGCGAGTCCTATGAACCCCACCACATTTGGGCCCAAAAGGAGGCACCCCTGAATTTCGGCAAGATGAGGGGCTTTCTTCTCATTCCAAGTGCTTGTTTACTGGGAGAAGGGCAGGTATGAGTGAGAAGAGAGTTGCGGTGAGCATGGCAGCTAGCACTTCACCTCACTGGTGCTCATGTGAACGGAGCTCTCTAGCCCCGTCACGGGACGAATTCAGCTCATCTTACCTTTTTAGGTGTGCTTTCCTTTTCTTTCTAGTCAAGGCACTAAGATTCCTGGGGGCATCTCTCAGCCCGAAGCTCTTCGCCACATGCCCAAGGTGGAGGGATCGGACATGGAAGATGTGCTTCAGTTCCCTGGGGTAGGTGGCATAGGCTTGGATGAAGGACTGCAGAGCTGAAAGAAAAGAAAAGGGAGTGGGGAGGGAGGCTGTCAGGACTGGGGTCTCCAAGCTCCAAAGTGCCTGGCCTAATGGTTATCTTCTGTACTTTATCTTGCCAGGCAACGAAACATGACAATTACAACATATACAAACAACTAAAATCTAGACTTCTGTGTATTTCTTCAATTCCTAAACAACAAAAAGAAAAAAACTACAGGGGACCACAATTATTACTTGAATATGCCCAGTAAAATTTCAGATTTGACCACAGAGCTTCTAACAATCCAACAGGGTGAGGCCCAGCACAGTACCTGGTACTGGCCGGCAGTTGGTAGATGTCTGTTGTGTAAACGAGTGAAAAGAGAGAATGGGTGAAGAAACTAAGAAATGATCAACACAGGACATCGCTTTCTTATGAAAATGAGAAAATCATTAGACATTTACATTAACACATTTTTCCTAATTAAATTTTACTTACTTTTGAATAGTTAATGCATGCTAGTGTGTCACAAAATTCACAAAGTTCAAAAGGCTTCATTATGACTGTCATGTTTACTATGAATGAATGACATTACCACCAATGCCCCCTTCACCACAAGCCCCACCTCCAGCTCCCCTATCCATAGGCAATCCCTGATACCAGCTTTTCTGTGTACTTATGGGACTTTTTAAATTTAAAATTTGTTTAAGAGGCGGGGTCTCACTGTGTTGTCCAGACTGCAGCACAGTGACGTGATCATAGCTCACTGTAGCCTCAAACTCCTGGGTTCAAGTAATCCTCGTGCCTCAGCCTCCTGAGTAGCTGGGACTACAGGCTAATTTTTAAATTTTTATTTTTGTAGAGACAGGGTTTCACTATGTTGCCCAGGTTGGTCTTGAACTCCTGATCTCAAGTGGTCCTCCCGCCTCAGCCTCTCAAAGTGCTTGGGATTACAAGTGTGAGCCATCTCACCCAGCCTTCCTCATGGGATTTTAAAACCAAGTTCGTTCTAAAAGTATCCAGGATTAACCAATACAGTGCTTCTTACTCAAAGAATGTGTAAAAAAGGGAATGAAAAAAAAATTTTAAAGGAGAAAGAAAATTATTAAGTCTCTAAAATAGTCCCTTGAGGACTGACAACAATTTAGGGATGTTTATCAAACATTCTGTCAGGAAAGTTTCAGTCCCATTTTAAAATTAAGAAAAGCGGCCAGGTGCGGTGGCTCACGCCTGTAATCTCAGCACTTTGGGAGGCTGAGGTGGGTGGGTCACCTGAGGTCAGGAGTTTGAGACCAGACAGGCCAACATGGTGAAATCCTGTCTACTAAAAATGCAAAAATTAGCCGGGCCTGGTGGCAGGCGCCTGTAATTCCAGCTACTCGGGAGGCTGGGGCAGGAGAATCACTTGAACCTGGGAGGCGGAGGTTGGAGTGAGTGGAGATCGTGCCACTGCACTCCAGCCTGGGAGGGCAAGAGCTAAACTCCATCTCAAAGAAAATTAAATTACACTCAGAAAAGGGGGTCCTTGTTGTAGGTCCCACCTCCCCCAGAAAAGGGCCAGACTCATTCCCAGGAGGGTGGAGCTTTGGTCTACTTAACTAGGCATTCCCTTGAGAAAAGATTAGATTGGGTTCCCCCTTGAATATCTCTGGAAGTAACAATGAAAACCGAGTGTCCACCCACTTCTCACTCCAACAAGGAAGGAGGGGAACGTTCTGCAAAGCACTCCCCGCCATTCCTGTCACTGCTCTCTTCACCTCCAATCCTGGTTTTCCGCCAGCTGAGCCAGAGCCCAGCCGACGGTGTCTGATGGAGGCAAGCACTGAACACCAGCCTTCACTTCCTCACTCTCCTTGTTGAGCCACTGGACTGGCAAGTTTGCCCACAGCTTAAACATAATATCCCAGCAGCACCTGGAGATTGGCGTTTATGAACAGTAATAAAAAGTGTCATTTTAGCAGATCAGCTCCTGGAAGGATCCTGGGGAATCCATCAAAGCTCTATTTACTGAGTAAAGTGAACTCCTTTTCCCAATCGATGAGCAATAATAACCAAGGTAACTCCTCTGTACCCCACTCTTAAATCTGTGCTTACTCCCCTTTTTAATAACCAGGGACATTTTCAAGGAAAATCTTTAACGCTTCAAATGGTCTGTACTATCTGGAGGGTTCTGATACCACTAGACACAGAGTCCCACAGCCAAGCCCTCAGAGGGAAAGGCTCTACTGCTACGTGACCCAGGAGATTCAACCCTCTTCTCCTCAACCTCTGTCTTTCCCCAACCCTCAACACTTACTCGGGTCTAAAAAAAGACGACACTGAAACCAAGTCAAGCCGAAACCAAACCAAGAGCCTGCGCTTTTAAAACCTCAGTCAGCCAAATTCCACTCTAGGTCTCCTCATTTCCTGCCTCTCTTCTGTGTAAGCAGATGAGCCCCTGGGCTTCCACCCTGGTCACCTCTCTTCCTCTCCTTCTCTCCACCAATCCTATGAGCCGAGCGCTGAGAGCATCTGTCCCAGGAGACGTAGGTGCCCAGCTAACAGCTTTACAGGGATAATGAGTTTGCCAAGATGTGGCAGCAAGTGTTTTCTCCCCAGACAACTGGTCAGGCAGCATTTCACGCTGCATATCTTTACTAACCCTCCTTGTCCTCAAGGCTCCTGTCTCACCGGGACAGCGACAGTTGGTTGTCCTCACATACTTGCATGGACTCCCATGTTTGGATAATTCAGAGAAGCAGGAGTTTCAGATGCTGCAGCAGCTGTCTGCAGGACCTTTCAAGGAGCAGGAAGTGGCTCATGTTGGCAGTGTCTAGAATGTGCAGAAGGAACAGGGGCTGTGGGACCCACACAAGCGGAAAGTGGAGAAGTAATGAAAGTAGACATTTATTTGGGGTGATGGATGAAGCTACAGGCCACCAGAGTTCAGCACTTTGCAGTCACTGATTGCTATTTCTTGCCAACCACTTAAGGTGCCTGAATTACGGCAAATCTGTTTTCTAGTATCTCGCGTGGACACATCGTCCTTTCTCGTTCCTGGATATTTGGATCAGAAACTAGTGGTATCTTGTGATGACTCGTAAGATGAAGGAGTCAGAAATAAACAAAGCTCCAGCCTGGAAGGTGAAGATCATCTCTGCTCCTCCCAACCCCAGCCCCCACTCCCACAAGAGCACCCTTCAGTGCGGAATAAAGGCACATGGATCTTCCCACCCAACCCCTACAGTGACAACTATGGAAAGGATGTAGGCAAGGAGGTTGCCTGCTGTTCTCTTAAAGACAAAGCATTTGGTAAAGTGCCCAGCGTAGCTCTGACCCCACTGAGGGGAGAAGAATGACTTGTCATCACTGGTATGGGTTTTCTAGACTTTGAGAAGTATCCCTTCCAAACAGGTATAAATCCTACATGGAGTTTCTGGTCTGCAGGGAGACCCGAAGACGGACAGCATTAAGCCACAGGAGCAATGGTCATTTGCAGGCAGAGGACTCTAGCTTCCGAAATTTTTGTTCAGGAGTCTGGAATGCAAACTTATGTTACCACTCTTTTTACAACTTGAATCCCTAGCTAAAAGATGCAAGAAAACAGAGGAAAAAAGGGGTAACTGCTTCTGGAAACTGACAATTAAATGCTGGTTATTAACAATGACTGGGTCCGAAAATGCAAAAGGAAAACAAATACATACTTGGCCCAGATTCTAACTAGTTTTCTGCCATCAAGGCAAAAGCCAGCTGCTTTGTTAATTATTCATGAAGTGAGTTCTGAAATGGCATAAAAGGGAGGCAAGTCAATAGTGTGGAATTTGCATATGCAGATTGAAATGCAAAAGACTGTCTCCACCTATGGGGTGGAGTGGCTGTTCCTATGTTGTAAATTCAATACATTTAGGGTGGCAAATACGTGTGTACTCTCTCAAGCCTCCAAAACTTAGTCCTAAGAAACAGGAGAGAAGGAATGGTGGCAAGACTTATGTCTGAAATGGGGTGACTGAGCTCTGTAAGAGGCGGCGGTCTCCCAGGCCATCATCAATCTGGTGTGGAAATCGATTAGCAAATAAGAGACATGATACGTTTATTTCCTTCATGGTATACAAACATTGGGAAGTGACCCTGTTCCAATATTCCTTAAACAAAAGACAAGTGACTCTGCTTGTTTCATGGTATTAACAAGTTCAACGGTAATGATGGTGAGAGAAAACCCAAAACCACATCCTTTAAGAATTACTGTAACTTCTACTCCGAAGACCCAGACACCTTGAAATAGTTGTAGTCTTGCCAAAATATCTGAGGCATCACTGACACCAAAATCGAAGGTGACAGTGTGGGTTTGATTTCTTTCTTCCCATTGCAACTTTGATACCAGCCCTGGAATTCAGTGGCACAACACCTTGTTATGTACTGCACAGCCAGTTGAATTCGCCTAACTTTCATCAAAGGTCCAAACTCTGTAAAGTTACACTGTGACAAAGACCCTATTCCTCTTGAGAGACACAGCAATGCTCCTCTAGAGGTAGCAAGGTAGGAAAACCTTTGGGAATTGTTGAATTCACTTTAGGGAAATGCTAAGACAGGATATTATTAGAGAAAAGTCTAGAAGGATATATAGTGTATCTACAGTGGCAATTACTGGGACTTCATCTTTTACCTTGTGTGGTTCTGATTTTTAATGATGACAACCAAGAATTGCAATTATAATGTGCTAAAGGTATGTAAGAGGTCCTTGAAAATATTTGCTGACTAACCCATTTTTATCATCTATGTTTCCTGGTGATCACAACTGCTCCTCAGCCAGTCACCCAGCTTTTACCTTTGACCCCCACTAGTCTATTCTCACACAGCAGCCAGACGGTATCTTTCCAACCTAAGTCAGATCCCACCACACTTCTGCTCCCCCTTCATTCCGACGAAGACCCAAAGTCCTACGCGATTCTGCCTTGGTCAGCACCCCCTTTCCATCCACACTGCCTTCCTCGAGCTCTTCTGCACCGGCTCCCACTGCCCAGAAGGCCTTTCCTTTAGAGAGCCACGGGGCTCATCCCACTTCAGGTTTTTGCTCAAGTGTCACCTACACAATGAGGCTCACTCTGACCCCGTTAAAAATGCACTCTGCTATGTCACCCCCTCACCTCCCCCATCTCCTTCTACTGATTCCATAGCTCTTGTCACCTTGAAACAGACTATTTCTTATGTTTATTATGCTCTCTGTCTGCTGCCCCTGACCCCACTAACACGTTGGCTTCACAAAGCAAGGATTTTTATTTTGATCTCTCACGTATTCCAAGCACTTGGAATAGTGCCCAATTTGATAAATATTTGTCAAATGAATAGTTTTTAAAGCATTTCTATTTATAAAAAGAGAGGATGCTACAGTGTTCCGGTATTTGTAAGCCAGCCTGGCACTCTTCTCAAAATAGCAGGCAACTAACAAAAAAACCCTGTGCATCCTCCAGCATGGAGTAAGTCTCATTAGACATGGTCAGTCTCTGGCCAAGACATACCACAATAAAAAGTACCAGTGATTATAAACCCCCTTCAGCCATGCACTGCTTATTACTCAACGTGAACTGCGATGTCCACATCTAATGCATGGTGATCCCAGGAGTCAATTTATCCTACAAAGGGTCTGAATATTAAATCAGTACCTAACTCTTTTATAAATTTCCTAGGAATTGGGTTCATGGTCTATGGCTCTTCCTCAGTACTGTTCTTTCTCATTTTTCTTTGTGCCTTCAAATAGGAACTGCTTAGGTCTAATATTTCCAGCTCTGGCCTTCATCTCTAATTTCCATCTCTACAACTGTTTCTACTAACGTGTTACATCTCTTCTACCTGGTTTTCAAAGAGGAAAACGGATCCTTAAAAGATCCAAGTTGTTGGGTCAAAACTCTAGTCCTCATGTAAGCCAAGATAAAGCCTCATTTGTGCAAAACATGGGGAAGGACGAAATTAACATTTAATATCACTTTAAAGCCTTCCGTGCCTGCTTCCAAACCCTGCAGAATTATGGAGATTGAAGGCTTTGGCTGGTGAGCAGGGACCCCATGTTGGCCTCTCAACCGGTTTGGGGGTATGGGGGTGAAGGTGGGGGAGAGCACTCTGCTGGGCTACCCACTGCACAAGCACCTAGGAAATAGACCGACCTTTCTTTGCCCAGGAGACCCTCCTCTCACTGGAGTGCACGTAATCTTCAAATACCGTCTGCAAGACTGTGGCTCGCTCTCGGATTTCCTGGGGGCCAACAGCATGGGATTTCTGAGAGGGCGACGGAAGGATTAAAGGAGAGATAGAGTCAAAGTCAGGAATAATGAAGCAGTTTATAATAGATTTAATAACAGTAAAACCACACAGTAACCACCTAGGGGCCAACAAGTGTAATCCTTTCAATATTACTAGGGAAAAAAAGGGAGCTATAGAGATGTTAAAGTCAAGTAAAGATGAGGATGGCTTTATGAGAAGATCAGGTCTGTTTACTTATTTACTTACTTTTCTTCCTGACCTCTTACCATGCATGTTCAAAATCAAAGACCATTGGAGACACTTTGGAATTTTCCAAGTCCAATTCAGACATTTAAAACATCACTGAACATCAGCTGTTTCAAATGGGTCTTGGATCTCTTAGGGATCCTCACCTTTCCCTTACACACACCAGTGGAACACTGACAATTTCTCTTCATGAGCACTCCACAGTGACCTGCCTAAAATTCTGCCTTAAAAAGTTACCCCTATGCTTGAATTTCACAGCAGGCTCCCTCAGTGCCTAGAGCGGTTCAGAATTCTAGTGTTTCAGATTTATTCCTCCAGCCCATGGCCACTGTGCTGAGTTCCCAGGAATCTATTAAGGAGTGAGTGGGCTGTTCCAGGACACGACACTCAAAAACTGCCTGGATCTCTGCAGCAAATTGTCCCTGTGTAAGAGGTAGCATCTGTGTGCATGCAAAGAGCCTACAGATGGAAAATGATAATAAAATAGACGATTATTGTCTTTTCATCCTTTAACAGTACCAGAGAAAAAAATTTCCTTTTTAAATATCCCCTCTAAAAACTAGTGGCTTTTGTCTCCAGTATCTTAAAACAAACATGAGTGCTTTCTACTGAATGTGAAATCAAGAGAACACAGATTCTTCCACCCAACGAGGCCAACCTGCCAAGTGACACTGATCACCTGAGTGGTGCTGGTGCCTCTACTTCCACCCGCCACCCCAGTGTGAGCCCCCGGGGAAAATCCAGAGTGAGACCAGGTCGTGCTGCTTAACCTTGCAGAGGATGGTGTATGAGCGCTTGCACCTGGCTTCACCAAGACTCCTGAGCCTCCCTTTCACCTTTAAGGCTGACAGAGGAAGAACAAAGGGGAGGAAAGAAAAAGCCTCATTCTCTGGATCGACGTTCACCTCTATATTAAGAGACTTAACAACGTGAAAATGTTTTTAGTTGAGTCAAATCATTCCTGCTACCTGTTTGGTTGATGACAGTCTCGCGGATGTCACAGTACAATACAAGGTCCCCCTAAGGGTTCTATCTGCTAAAATGTCAGAAGAGTCACTCAGGAGCCGTGTTACCAAAGTGGACATTTGCTATTGTCATTAACAAGGATTTTTTTTTTTTAAACCCTCTTAACTGATGTGAAATGTAAACTTTTTTTTGCTGCCCTCCTTTCGTTAAGCCACCTCAGCAGCACAACTGTCACCTTCCCTGTGTGCTTTTTTTTTTTAATATGAATGTGAAATTAGCGAGGATGCCCTTTCCCCTGGCGGACAGAATCCTCTGTTATTAAAAAGTAAAGCACTTTAATAATGAAAACTTTTTCCTCTTTTTCTTGTGTTTTAACTGTTTAAAATTAATGAGAAGGGCAGAATGGTTGTCAAAGCGATATTGAAAGCCGGGCAGCCAGGACCGAATAAGCACAAAAATCCCTCTAGAGTGTTAAATAAACAGAGCTCCAGCCCTCTCCGAATCCCTCTGTTGGTTATTGTATACATTCTGTAACAGCTCTCAGAATAGATCTGAGAGCCAGGGAGGCAGAGAGGTTTCAGAATTCCAATAAAGGCCTCAAATTAAAGACAGCCTGGTGCGAATTCCAGGAGAAAATTAAAGAGACCTCAAGCTTAAGTGACAGGTGACTTGCTTCTGTGTCACAACTGTCAGGGGATTTAGTGATAATATGGCAATATATTACAAAGGGTTTTTCTTATTCCCCCCTTTAGGTTTCAAAATGAGGCATCTTTTCTTCCCAACCAAAAAAAAAAAAAAAAAATTACATATATATAATGTGAGTGTGTATACAAGTGAAATACGTAGGGAAAAAAACATGATAGAACTAGGTTCACAGGTTTGAAATGATAAGGTCAGTTTTAGTAAAATATAAGAATAAGTTAATGGCAGAAAAAAACAATATACATTACTTAGGAAAAAATATCTTACTCCTCCCTAACCCCCGCTTCCAGAAATACCTCATTTTAAAATTGCCCCTCTTGAGAATGAATGAGGGATTTTTCAGTTGTCTTCTGGGGAGGACAATCTAAATTTAAACTGAAGACAGAGTGGGGCAGAGTTATGCAGCACCATCTCAGCCCCAGACAGGTAAAATGCTCCTATAATGAGAGCGGGTCAAACCCCTGAGGGCACACGAATACCTGGCAGGACTGGCTCTCCCACCCTCAAAGACACACAGTCAGTCCTGGTTAATGAAGCTAACTTGCAACTAGAGGACCATGGGTAGTTTAGAAAACACATTTCCAACCATCCATCTGCGCACGCAACGCACCTTTGTCTCTAATATCCTACTGATCTTGGAAAAGACAGGCCATCAGAAAGGATGAGCAGGGGGCTCTGAACTTATTTTAAGATCTCGCAACACCAGCAATGGCTCCTTTGTTAGGATAAGTTTACGGGTATATTTCACAGGACAAAAACGCTTGTAGGAAAAACATGGTTGGGTGTGTGTATACTTTGATGATGAAGATTTCACACCTATCAAGAAGCAACAGATGGGAGTCTACAATAAATAGACTGGACTATTTTTATTATAAAAAGTAGTAGCAAAGGTAGGAGGTTTTTGTGAAAGCCTGCATCTTGATATTGCCAACTTCCAAGGTATTTTTAAGCTAAATGGAAGGGTTTTGTTTTAATCACTTTATTGCCAAGCTGAGTTTTACCCCTATGGTCCCTAGAACCTTCTGAGTGCTTCCCAGTAAAGTTGAAAGATCAAATTTATTCTCTTTGTAGGTAGGTGAACATTCACACACCCAGACATAGCTATATATATTTTATATACCTAAATATGAAATATACATTTTACAGATGCTTCACTCGCTTTCTTTCTGTTCACAGAAGCCCAAAAATGTATGTGCCAAAGGGACATTTACCATGGGCTTCAATCGCGCTGGGTGAAGGAGAGGGGCCCTGTAATGAGGTGTCTGGCTATCTGAATGAAAGGCCTAGCAACTAAACCCACATTTACATGCCTGGCATTAGTTCACATGCTAGAGGGCTGCTCAAATTGAGGACAGCAATTAAGACACATGGTATTTCTTATGCACAACAGAATTAAAAGTTGTATCCAGCATCTAGTTTATTCTTTTTACTACTGACATGAATCACACATAAAATACTCCCCCGGGTTGTGTAGATCCGTGCGATAATTAGTAACACAGTCAATTTAGTTTAGTTTTTCTTTTTCCTCTGAGTTCAAGTTAAACTTGGCTCAGTCAGCCAGGTCTTTACCAACATGACACCTAGAACGTAGGATGGTTAATTTAGCTTTCTAAGTTAATCAGTTATATCATGAAAGCCCAACCTTACTCAGCTTTTCTAAAAATAAAAATAAAAAAAAAATCACCAAACCTTAAAAATATCCAAGCATTCACTACTATCTATCAAGGAAGGAGCTGGGGCTGAGATCACGAGACAGAGCTTCTAGACCTAAGAATCTATGAGGTCTGGAACTCTACAGGGCACTTTATGCCTTGTTTTATTTAAACCTCACAGCAATCGTGTGTTTTACAGATGGGAAGACTGAGGCTGGGAGAAGATAATCTGCCTGAGATTGCAGAGCTACCAGCTGGGAAGCAAGGATTCAAACTCAAACTCGTATCTGTCTGACTCTGGGACCTGGTTCTTAACTCATGAAGTTAGAACCGCTCCTCAAGTCTCAGGAAGTCTTTGAGGTTGGCCTCAAGCCAGGGAAAAGGCTCAAGGAGAAGAATTTATGCTGCAAGGCCACAGAAGGGCAGATGTTACCAAAAGAAATGACTGCAGCTTGTTGCTGAAAGAGTGGAGGGAGGTGCAGCTGCTCTGCTCCTTCTTTGGGGACGTGTACTTCAGGACAGGCTTCCTGCCCTTCTACAGCTTCCCTGCGTAGTGCAGACAGGCAATGATCTACTCCCTGGAGAGAAATGATCTGCGCTCGGGGATAAGGACTGACACCAGCGCCAGGCCCAGAAAGAGTATACCTGAGACTACGTTTGATCAAACTTACAATCTCATTTTGTAATTGTACTGCTTGCTCTTATTTCTGGAGAGCTGGCAGATGCTAATGTTCCACTTATTATGGTACAGCAAAAAAGGGCACTGGGATTCATGTCCCTGAGTCTGGGCTTTAATTCCACATCTGCTACTAACTTGTATGACTACAAATAATCATGATAGTTACAGTAATAATAAAAAATGCCCTTTGGGCCAGCTGCAGTGGCTCACGCTTGTAATCCCCGCACTTTGGGAGGCCAAGATGGGCAGATTACCTGAGGTCAGGAGTTTGAGGCCAGCCTGGCCAACATGGTGAAACCCAATCTCTACTAAAAACACAAAAGTTAGCCAGGCGTGGTGGTGTGTGCCTGTAATCCAGCTACTTGGGAGGCTGAGGCAGGAGAATCGCTTGAATCCAGGAGGCGGAGGTTGCAATAAGCTGAGACCACGCCACTGCATCCCAGCCTGGGCGACACAGCGAGACTCCATCTCCAAAAAAAAAAAAAAAAAAGCCCTTTGGTCCTATGCCTTATACTTGGGACTCCAGGACTATTTCCCACGCAATTCTCTGAAGTCCTTAGAAGAACACTATTTTATCTCAACTTTACATGTGAAGAAACTGAGGCTTAGAAAGGTCTAGTCCTGGCCAGGTGCGGTGGCTCACGCCTGTAATCCCAGAACTTTGGGAAGCCGAGGTGGGCGGATCACAAGGTCAAGAGATTGAGACCATCTGGCCAACATAGTGAAACCCTGTCTTTACTAAAAATACAAGAATTAGGTGGGCGTGGTGGCACATGCCTGTATTCCCAGCTACTCGGGAGGCTAAGGCAGGAGAATCTCTTGAACCTGGGAGGCGGAGGTTGTAGTGAGCTGAGATTGCGCCATTGCACTCCAGCATGGGCGACAGAGCGAGACTCCATCTCAAAAAAGAAAAAAAGAAATCCAAAAAACCCCTTAACTAGAATTTACGATAGTGTGAAAAGAACAGAAGTGTGCCAAGACCAATGAAGATGTGTCTGGTCACAGATCTTGCAGTGAGCCAAGATCGTGCCACTGTACTCGAGCCTGGAGGACAGAGCAAGACTCCGTCTCAAAAAAAAGCTCCAGTCTTTGCCCAAAGTCACACACTGGTGACAGATGAGGAACGTGACCCTGAGGCCGTGCTCTTAGCCACTCTGCTACACTGCCTCTTTGAAAGAAACTGAGGCTTAGAAAGGTCCAGTCCCTGCCCAAGGTCACACACTGGTGACAGATGAGTAACGTGACCCTAAGGCCGTGCTCTTAGCCACTCTGCTACCCTGCCTCCACGATCAGCTCCCCATCTGCTCCCTGCAGATCCCACAGAGCTTCCGTGGAACCATAATTAAGTATCTGGCGGAACATTAAAAAAGAAACCAAAAGGCCGGGCGCGGTGGCTCACACCTGTAATACCAGTACTTTGGGAGGCCGAGGCGGGCGAATCATGAGGTCAGGAGTTCGAGACCAGCCTGACCAACATGGTGAAACCCCATCTCTACTAAAAATACAAAAAAATTAGGTGGGTGTGGTGGCGCGTGCCTGTATTCCCAGCTACTCGGGAGGCTGAGGCAGAAGAATCGCTTGAACCAGGGAGGCGGAGGTTGCAGTGAGCTGAGATTTCGCCATTGCACTCCAGCATGGGCAACAGAGCGAGATTCCATCTCAAAAAAAAAGGGCAAAAAAAAGAAAAAAAGAAACCCCAAAAACCCCTTAACTAGAATTTATGATAGTGCGAAAAGAACAGAAGTGTGCCAAGACCAATGAAGATCTGTCTGGCCACAGGTCAACACCCCTAACAACAAACTATTAAGAAAGGGTGGTCCAGAGGCTTATGGGTCTTCTATGAAATACTGACTTGCTTCAAGTAACCTGATGACCAATGGAGGTTTTAATAGCTTTTATTGTTCACAGGGATCTTTGCTGTGGTACTGTTGATGAAATGTCACCTCTAAAAATGACTAACATTTCCTTATTTAAAAAACGATTCAGTTCAATTATCTTGGTTTAGTTAATACTAATAAAGGCATATCGGTATACAGTTAAATATATGTGCTTTGAAGTTAAGACTTCAAATCCCGGAATGACTAAAGCATATTGGTGTGCCCCTGTGAAAGTTCCTTCACCTCTCTAAGTCTCAGTTTCCTCATCTGTAAATTGGGGCCATCACTACCTTCTCAGATTGCTAGATTAAATGGGACCGTGCATGTAAAGAGTGTAGCACAGTTCTAGGTTGGGAATACACACTTTGCTAATAGAGGCTATATGGCTATTTCCCTCTCCTGGTATTACATACATTTCCTTAGATGCTCTCTAAAACAAGCGAACTTAAGTCAGGGTCAGTGAAATGGGGTCCCTCCCTGCTCAGGGAGAATAATGATCCAAATACAGGCACATGCTACAGCATGATAGAAACTCTTAAGCTTGATCTACCTGGCCCTGATTTTCCAGTCCATCCTCGGGCACACAAAAACAAATGTAAAATATTCAAGTGATTAATATCTCACAGACAAAATTACATATAGCAACACTGCACCCACACACGGGAATACCGGGTAAGGGTGTGGGGCTGGGTGAGGGAACAATGGTTTAGTCGGGTGCAGCCTTAAGAGAAGGAGCAGGAAAGGGTGTCCAGGGCTGTCTGCACCTGCTCAGAATCTCCATATGGAACTGCATGGATAATAAAAATTTTTCTTCTTAATGATCTCAACTTTACTCTTCCTCTGTGGATAGCACACACACATTAAAAAATGGATGAACTAAGTGTGTCTGAAAGGAGACACAGAGATACCTATTTCTTCCACGCTGTCTGGGATAGGCAGGTCTAAGCAGCCGTCCTTGCTGAGAATCTGGACAGGGACCACCGGGGCTGAGCGTGTGGAGCTGCCTCCAGACTCATTCTGGCCTGGACCTCCTTTCTGGGGAGCCTGCTGCTGTCTGGCAGGCTTCCAGAATGGACCGTAGCCCACTCACTAGATGAGAGTGGCAAACGCATCCAGAAGCAAAGACGAGAAAAAACAAAACAAAACAAAAAACAAAAAAAAAAAAACACCGAGATTTGGCCTCATCTAATGTCCACGGTTCTTAAAATAAATGTTTGGCTTGACAGAGGAAGTAACCCATACACAAAGCCTCTACTACCCCAAACCAAGTGAGTCATGTCTGTTGGCAGCAAGCACAATAAATAACAAAACTCACCTGGGCTCCCCATCGTTTCCCTTTAAAACAATCATCTCTCGTCAGAACACACAAAATATCTTCCATCTTCATCTCAGAAACGCTGTAAAAGGAAGGGCATAGCAAGGTAAACTTTTTGCTCTTTCAGAAACACCCAAGACCTTGATGCACAAAACTGGCCTATTCTTGAGCTAATTAGACATGAAGTAGAAGTGACACCTTCCTAGGAAAGGAAATATTTTCCTAAACCCTTAGGAATTGAGAAGGGGATCTCTATGATATTAAAGGGACAGGATGATATTCCTGACAATTTCTTTCCTCCCTGATGAATTTAAAAGAGGCTACATTTAGAATTTCCTTAATAGAGATTGTGTCATTATTACTTAATAAATTTTGAATACCAAACAAGTGTGCCCATTCAACTGATCAACTCCCTTGCCTTGAGCAGATGATGATGAAATAGAAAGCATTTTGATCTCTTTAGTTTATACTGAAGAGAAACAAAAAAAAAGGAAAGAGAAGGGTGACCAACATCCTCCACTGTGGGGTAAACACCCCTGTGAGGGTAACGAGGGCACAAAGCCCTGTCCACAGCAGCACTGCCCTTTCTTCTTCTACCCTGAAGGAGCTTCACTACCCTTGTCTCTTAATTACTGAGGGGTGTAGACCCAAGGATCTCTGACAAACCCGGAGCCATGTGCCAAGCACTGAGACAAGAACTCGGGCTTCACTCAGGAACAGAAGCCACCAGGAGCCAGAACAGAACAGTCACACCTGCCTAGCGGTGGAGTCTGGAAAGCCTCCGCTTCATCCAATCGGCTGCAAGGCCACAGCATTCGAATGTAGGGAGCAGAGAGAGACTTGCGTGTCAGAGATGAAGGAGGAAACGTGAGCTGCTGCTAAGATACTTCCCAGGGAGAAAGAGAAACAGAAAGAGAAGGAGGAGTTCTGGGGGGGAAACAGATCATAAAAAGACAAATGATTTTGTTGTATGTTCCTTTTTTTTTTTTTTTTGAAAATGTAACAGCAAATTAAAACATGAATGGCAACTTCTTAGGTGGGAGAAGACAATTCTCCCCCTTTCACCCAAAGGTTACTCTGACAAGGCTGTGAATGAAAATGTCACGTCTCTGACAGCGATTTACCTGAAATGTGTCATCTCCCTGCACACCCCTAGTCCTCACCCCTCAGCATCCTCTCTCTGCTGCCAACTCACAGCCCTATGGATGAGTGAAGCCTTTTTACAGCAGCAAGAGTCAACCAGAGGAGGCAGAGCATGCTCTGAAAGGGCAGGAGTCGGAGGAAGAGTGCCCTGACTTCACGGGAAATCTACTTTTCATAGGAGACAGGAATGCATGGCTATTGAACTCCCCTCTCATTTGTGCCTGGAACCCTGAAGAAAGGTGAAAACATAGCCCAGTCCCATCTTTTTCTTGGTCTATCTGATTTGCTTCTATTTATCACTTTTTTCTTGAGAAAAAAAAGAGGAAAAACACAAAAGTAAAAGAAACGCAAGAACTTGGAGTCAAATCTTGAAGCAGAAAGAAAAAAAGAATCATGCCACTTGCATTCAGGAATATAAAAAGCTAAATAGCCACAGAAAGGCAGTGTTCTCAAATGCATGTGCTGATATTACAGCCGGAGCGCGGCTCATATGCTGCGTGTCCACCTGGCGATGTCGGGGGACCACACACCCCAAGCACACGGGAGCTGAGAGGGAACTGAAGTGATTTACAGTTTCAAAGGGCCTTCTTCCTCTTACTAAGAAATTGCTGCTTCTGAGGAACAAAGCAAATCTACTATGATTATTTATGGGTCCATCAACAGATCTGAATCACCCCACCTTAGTATGAAACGAGATGGATAAATAAATAAATTCAGGGAACTGTCTTATGCCTGATCTAAGAAATACACGTTTTGATGAAGCATTTACATTTTAATAAACCAATGATGATTTTCATTAGAAACACATTTAAAGGGGAGGCAGAAAAAAGTTAAGAAGTTGACAAATACAGAGAAGTCAAAAGAATGCAGAAGCAAAGTTCTGAGCATCTAGACAGAGGTGGCAATGGCCCAGGAACCTGTCTCTTGCCCTGTCTGCTCCATTCAACTGCCAGGGCAAGCACCGCAGCGCTCGGTCTAGGAAGGCGGGTGGCCATTTGTCGTGCTGGCCCTTGCTGCCGAGAGCCTCGGCCTGCCTTCTCCAATCTGCCCTGTGATGCCTCAGCCCTCCCAGCGCCCCTCTGCCTGGCTCTCAGGTTCTCAGGCACGAAACATGCACATGCTTCCTCCTCCTCAAAAAATATTTAGGAGTGGACCTTTTGGGTTCTAAAAATGTTCAAGTCTGCTTCTTCCCACTGCACACTTTGCAACTGGTTAATAGGGATTTTTTTTTTTCATTAAGTCAAAGAAATAGCTCATGTGTAGATATAGCCAATGTAGAGCCTTTCCTCAAACAGAAATTGGGAAGAACAATGCATGACTGCAACGTAGTAACCCAGATTCTGATGTCTGTTTAAGTTGATTATAGCGCGCCCACGAGGCAGGCAGCGGTCCAGGCTCAGGCCCCTCACAAGTGAGTTTTCAGGGCAGACACCAGTGAAGTGGGGCTCAAGCAAGGACCCTCCCTCCTCACGCAAATACTCTTCCACCACTCTGCAGAGTCCCTACCCAAAAGGCCTACACTTCCTCCTTCCGGAAGAGGTGGCGTTGTCACTGAGTTGTCTTCCTTCTAACGTGGGATTAAAAAGGGAGTCATGTAAATGAGGGCACACTATTTTTTCCAGACAAGATCATCACAGCAGATAACGGTATTTGCTATGTCTTTAAAATATACCTGACTCCCTAATACTTCATGCCTCTGCTAATCACTGTTTTCCCTTCTCAATTTTAGCTTTATATTTGAGCCCTTCATAGCAATCTACTTGAACATGTTATTAGAGAAAAATAAAGAGAACAGAGAGAGGCATGTCTGCTGTTAACTCTAGCATTAGACAATTATCATTGGACTCTGTAATTGCTGTCACTCATTTTTCTTAGGAAGAGGTCATGTTAAAGTGAACGAGCTTGGGGGAACATCCAGAGAGCTGCAGCCAGCAAGGAACGGGAGAATGGAATTTGTAGCTCTAGAATGGAAGGAAGAGGAAAAGAAGTGTGGAGCGACTGACAGGCTGTTACGGCGTGGTGACTACATTTTCTATTGTGGGGCCACAACACAAAATTCTGAAGACGCTTTCTGCAGGTACACAAATTCCTATGACAGGAAACGCAGCCACCAGCAGCACTGTGACGGGCTCCCAGCCTGTGAGAACAGGGTCAGGGAGGAAAAGGAAACCAGCTGCGCCAGCGGGCTTGCATTTCACCTTCCCCAGGGTTCCTGGTACACCCGCACGGTGGGTGTCAGCCTCCACGCTGAAAGGGCCGCAAAGAGAGGCCAGCCAGCCTCCAGCTGAGGGAGCTCAGAACTCAGCCGGAGAAGCGGTGCTGGGTGAAAAGTGACTGATCTGTATGAGATTTCTTTCACTAATAAGACACAATATGCACATCTTCCTTAACAAATAAAAACCACTCTTTCAACTGACAGACTGTGTTAAGATAAGGAACACAATGAAGAAAGGAAAACCTGAACTATATTTTGGCCCCACTGACATTACAACCAGGAGTAGTTTCCTTCCTCCCTCAACACTGCAGGACACACGACACATTTTCTGAATGAGCCTCAGTCCATAAGTGTTCACACTAACAACCTTGAGAGAGTTTTGAAAAGCCTTACTAGCATGACAGGTGGAGTTCTGCTGGTGGGAGATGGGGCAGGTATGGTAGGGACAGCCACACACAGCTCCTGCGACTGAGTGGGCTGCACCCCTAACAGGCCTCCAGGCTGCCTGCTAGGATGTTTCCATTCCAATGACGAATGCAGTGCTTTGTTCTAGCACTATACTTTAGGGGAGAAAACAGTGTTGCAGTTCTATCTGATGTTTTACATAAAACACAGGGCTGGGCAAGGAAAAGGAAGTAAGACTATCCCATTTACAGCAGAGCTGAGCTGTGTGCTCATGGCACGCCAGGTCTGGAATCCAGGGCTTTACTAAAGCAGGGGTGTGAGGTGCTGAACTGTGACACACAGGATGGCGGCTGAACGTCCTGGCTGTGAGTGTAGTATGGATTTCAACAGCCTCAAAATCATTTCCCCTGGGTTTGTCTTCCTGGGGGAGGGAAATTGTGTGGTAAGTAAAAAGCATTATTTCTTTAAAAGACAAATCAACTTTGAAGATACAAACCATTAATTGCAAGAAATAAAAGTTGTGAATAAAAGGCCTTTCAGAAGCTGTGAAGATGGTGCATACTTATCTTTACAGCAGGAGAAACAAAACACAGCTCTCTAAAAGAAAACCAAGTACAACAGATCGCCCTATGACTTAGTCATTGCATTCAACTGCAATGAAAACTGTCATGTGCTGAGGATATTAAGGGTTTTAGTTTTTGCCACTGGCTATTCTGGGACTCATTTAGGGATCACAAGGGTTAATGGCTCTTCGTCAGCTTACAAGGCCCATCCACTGTAAAAAGCGACCGAAAGTTAATTAGGTGAGATCAGCCGAAACCCCATTCAGGTTTCTGACTCACTTGATTTTGTGAGAAGCCAACGAGTTGACATATTCTGCCTCCGAAGGAGCCAAAATGAGCAGGCTGCTCCCATGGCAGCCAATCCGGGCGGTTCTTCCAATCCGGTGGATGTATTCTGCAGGTGAAGATGGAGCGTTGTACTAAAAAGGGTAACAAAAATGAAGGCATTCATAGATCAAGAGACTGCCATTAATTGGAAGTGCAATACCCCTCACCTGCCTCCAGGTATCCCAAGAATTAAATCCTGGTGCTATGGTTACCCTAACACAATCATAAGGAGAAGTCACTCAACCCTGAAACTCCTGGCTTCATTGGAAATAACAAGGCTCTGACACGCAAATGTGAACAGTGGCCAAGTTTCCGATAAACGAGACGTCTTCTCATCCCAATATCTCCTTTTTAATTTTACTTCTCCACAGGTCTCTTCATTTTCTGATTTGCATCTTTTCACTGTGGTGACTGGATGAGGTGAAAATGTAGGCAGGTGGGGGTACATTTCTCCAGGATGATCGCATGACCTTGGCCTACTTCCTTGGAAGACAAGGCCATAGGGTGAGGTGTCCAGAGGACACTGGAGGGCATAAGGACGAAGGGGCTCCCTGCTCTGTGGGCAGAGTCTACCTCTGCTGCCAGGCTACCAGGAGCAGGCCCCAGGAGCTGGTCCCCACCAGCCTGTAGCAGCCCCATTCAGTCCTTTAGAATGAAGGCCATTCTACAGAATGTGGGCAGGTGAGGGGCAGGTTCCCTGCAGGTAGGACATTGCTTCTGCTTGCATGGAGAGCACTGCCAACTCAGAGAAAAGAGCAGACTCTATCACTCATTACGATGGATAATGCACAGCATTTTATGTTTTCTTTGGCAATAACTCTGTCATCATTAAAGCTAATTGACCATCCACTCGTTCTTCCTTTTTTTTCCCTTTAATGCTACACAAATCAAAAAGATGAGGGCCAAGATGAATATAATGTATGGGAGGCTAAGCATATGAAATGAATCAATATTCATAATATAAGCTCTAAATGATCAATTCTGTATGTCTGGCCTCCCGTACATTAAAATCATCATTGCCTTATCTTCAGTTCACTCTGTGGCCAGCAGGAAAGAAGACACAATGCCTCCAGTTCTAAAGTGATCATCTGCAGGGAGCAGATCAGACATCCTGGCCAGTGACAAGCATGCAATCCCACTAAAATGTGAATAAACCATGACTCACGTCAACAGGGCACATGTCCCCCAGCCCCCACACAGAAGGGCTTAAAAATACCATTCTGTAGACTAATGAAAAGAAAAAACAAAACTAAAACCACCGGACTCTAGTGCTAACACCTGTACCCTCTGGCAAAGCGTCTAAGGCTAGAGGTATGTGTAAGATGCTGTCAGGAACTTAATTGCTCCCTGCAGGTCAATGTACATGGACACGGCTCTCAGGACAGCTGAGCCATCTCCTTTTGGACACAATGAGGCCTCCCAGGGGCTGAGGTAATTCCTGTTGTTTTCAGATTGTTGAAATTTTGGTTTGTGACATGAATTAGTTTAGAAGCAGGAGAGCCTGCCACCTCCCTCTCGTGAACGCACATTCTGGCTGTTTTGCTGCAGTGGTGAGGTGGGCTGGGTTAAGGAAAGATGTCAGGGGAATTGTACAGATAAGGCTGGTTTGCTGCCTGGTTACCAGGGCAACACCCAAGAGGATAATAATAATTATTCTACTTAAAGCCAATGCATCTACTCATGATCATATATTCCTGCCTCAAGCTTACACCTTAACAACTAAAAAATTACCTGAACAATCCACGTGACTTGAGGGAGATCTAAGCCCCGAGCTGCAACATCCTTTAAAAAGAAAAGAATATGGTTTAACACTGAGTTTCTGAATCTTTCTGGAGTCCTGGATATGTCTGATAATTTAACACAAACTCTGAGAGTTCACCCGCCCACAGTGCACACACATTCGGGCATACATGTGTATGCCCAGTACACACACACACACACACACACACAGTCCTGCATACAACTTCGGGGGCTCGGGGACCCACTGCAGTCCTCTTGTGGTTAAAAATTCTGATTTCGGGGCAAATTCTACAGAATCCATTGATGAGGGAGTCACAACACCCTTTGCTAAAAGAATCAACAGGTTAGCCTAGGAACTTAAACAGTAATGACCAGTTGCATAATGTAAAGAACTCTGAACACACATTTTATTTGAAAAACCACTTGATGATGAACACATTCATGGATCATCATCCCCCTGCCACAACCATGAGCAACGCCCAACAACAAGCTGGCCTTGAGGTGTGTTCTCGAACATCTCCCCTCAAGGCATTCGCTGTGGGAGTGAAGTGCAAAGTAGTTACTGAGGATTTTGCTTTCTGGTCTCAGAGAGCAGCAAGGATCCAGCAATCCTCCGTCTCTTCTGATGGCTGGATTAGAATACAGGCCAAACCCATTAATCACTTCAAAGACTTAGCTAGAGAGCTGAAAAACTATAAAAGCAATGGAGACTTATTTTTTAATTTTATGTATCTTTTCAACTAGTCACCACCCAAAGAGCAAAAATTCTCTACTCTCTCTAGGCTCTCACCATTCCAGCAGACTGGAAAGTGGGAATTTCCCTGACTTTAGCTAACATTTGCACTCAGGATTCATTCTTCAAGAATAACAGTCGTAATGAGAATGTCCCGGTCAACATTTACTGAACACTTACTATCCACCACACACACTGCGTTGAGATCTTTACCTGCGTTGCTTTGACTAATTCTCAAAATAACTATTACCCCCATCTGACAGATGAGAAAACCAAAGTTATGAGAGATTAAGTAGTTTGTTTGGGGACACACAGCTGGGAAGTGGAAATAATCCTCGAATCTAGGTCTGCTTTGCTTTTTCAATGCCATATTATATTATATTGCATTCCACCCTCAAAAATGATCCTATGTCCCTCATATGCTGCTGGTGGGAATCCCTATGGCAGGGAATTTGGTAGTATCTAGCAAAATTACATGTGCATTCGCTCTTGACCCAGAGCAGTATCACTTCTAGAAGTCCATCCAAAAAAAGATACACTGACAAAAATACAAAATGATATGGGCATGAGGCCATTGATTTCAGCACCATATATGATTATAGATCTAGAAAAACACTGTCGACCAGCAGAAGACAGGTTCGATAAAATACAGCAATATCCCATGTAACAGAGTACTATACAGCTATGAAAAGAACAAAGATTTCTATATACGGATATGGAGACTCCAGGATATATTTTGAGAATGTCTAGTATGCTTGTGTAAGAAGTTGGGAAAATACAAACATATTTGCTCATATTTCAGTAGGAAATAATGGTGGGAAGAATCCCCACAGCTCAAAAAAAATCGTCACCACTAGGGGAGGAAGAAAAGAGGAAGGACAGGATAAAGATGGAAGCTACACTTTTTCTTTTTCCTTTTTTTTTTTTTTTGTTGAGATGGAGTCTCGCTGTGTCGCCCAGGCTGGAGTGCAGTGGTGCGGTCTCGACTCACTGCAAGCTCTGCCTCCCGGGTTCACGCCATTCTCCTGCCTCAGCCTCCCGAGTAGCTGGGACTACAGGCGCCTGCCATCACACCCGGCTAAGTTTTTGTATTTTTAGTAGAGACGGGGTTTCACCATATTAGCTAAGATGGTCCCGATCTCCTGACCTCGTGATCCGCCCGCCTCAGCCTCCCAAAGTGCTGGGATTACAGGCCTGAGCCACTTCGCCTGGCCCGGAAGCTACACTTTCTTTAATGAACCTTGATACTTTTGACTCAGACGGTGGAAGTGTCTTGGCATAATTTAAAAAGATAAACAGCTGTCACTATAGGAAATACAGAGTATCACTTATGACATATTCTCACCAAACAAAAAAAACCCTGAAACTAGAACCTAAATCTAATCAAGTCTCTAGATCCAACTACTAGTTTACCGGAAGTATGGGAAAGAGGAACATGTTGAACAGCATGAGGACACAATTAGCCAAATCCTGAATGTAGGGTATTCTAAAAGACAAATGATCTGGTTTCTTCAAGAAAAAAGTTAAAGAAAAATAAAGGAGGGGTAACAACACCCAAAAAACATTAAATAGGCAGATGGAGAACCAATACCTTGATGGAAGCTCACAAAACCACCAACTGTGGTTATCTCTGGATGGAAGGATCTAGGGGGATTTTTACTTTTCTCTGTGTTTGGCTTTCTTTTAACAATGAATTCTTACCATTTCCCCTACAATTTTTATTTATTTATTTATTTATTTATTTATTTATTTATTTATTT
>NW_012109796.1:256088-271191 GCF_000951045.1 Mandrillus leucophaeus | reverse complement strand
TTCTATCTATCTACTCATGCCCCCACACACATACACATATGCAAGCACATTTTTCTGAACCATCTGAAAGTAGGTTGCAAACATCATGACATTTTAACCCTAAATACTTTAACACACACCTCCTAACTAAAAGGACACTGATCTACATAACCACAACACTATTACCACACCTCAGAAATTTAACACTGAATAGCATTTTCTAATCAACAGTCCATATTCAAATTTCTCCAACTGTACCTAAGATGTCTCTTTTTTTTTTTTTTAAAAAGATGGAGTCTCATTCTATTGCCCAGGCTGGTGTACAGTGGCACAACCACTGCTCATTGCAGGCTCAACCTCCTGGGTTCAAGTGACGCTCTGGCCTCAACCTCCTGAGTAGCTGGACGACTACCGACAAGTTCCACCACACCCGGCTAATCTAGATTCTTTTTGCTTAGGCTGGTCTTAAACTCCTGGGCTAAAGCGATCCTCCCCCATCCCAGCCTCCCAAAGCGTTGGGATTATAGGCATGAGCCACCACGCCTTAATATGCCTTTTACAGTTGTTTTTCTTTCCTAAACTAGGATCAGATGGTAGATCACGCATTCCGCTATGTCTCTGTAGACTTCCTTTGTTTGGAACCATAGCCCTGCCTTTGATTGACTTACTTAGTTTTTCGATGTCCGTCATTTTTTAAGAACATCAAAATGTTCCTGAGGACATCAGACAACTGGATTTGTCTAACTGCTTCCTCATGGTAAGGTTCCGGTTAGGCTTCCTGTCAGAAACAACCTCAGGGTGGTGTGTGCTTCCCACGGTTCCATGTCGGGAAACACAACGGGGCAGTCTGTCCTGTATGGGTCCCTCTGTTGCGAAGGTGACTTTCTCCTTTGTAACGAGTAACTGGGGAGTGACACTTTGAGACCATGCGAATAACAAGGTCCTGTTTCCTAAAACCTTTCACCCAAGGCTTTTAGCATTGATTGATGGCCCTTGTCTGTACTGTTACCTGGATGACTCTTTAAGTCTATCATTCCTTCCTTCCATTTCACAGCTCTGGGATACTTCTGTAAAAACAGCCCACCCCTCACCCACTGTTAGGTATCACAAAGGATTCATATGTACATAGCTTTCTTTTTTTTTTTTTGAGACAGTCTCGCTCTGTTGCCCAGGCTGGAGTGCAGTGGTCTCGATCTCCCGACCTCATGATCCGCCCGCCTCAGCCTCCCATAGTGCTGGGATTACAGGTGTGAGCCACCGTGCCCGGCCTGTACATAGTTTTTTGAAAAACAGTAATACTATGTGAAGTACTATATGAAACACACTCCCAGTGGGTGCAGTGGCTCACACCTATAATCCCAGCACTTTGGGAGGCTGAGGCAGGTGAATCACCTGAGGTCAGGAGTTCGAGACCAGTGTGACCAACATGGTGAAACTCCATCTCTACAAAAAATACAAAATTAGCCAGGCATGGTGGTGCGTGCCTGTAGTCCCAGCTACTTCGGAGACAGAGGCAGGAGAACTGCTTGAACCCGGGAGGTGGAGGGTGCAATGAGCCAAGATTGCACCATTGCACTCCACCCTGGGCAACAAGAGCAAAACTCTGTCTCAAAAAAACCAAAAAAACAAAAAAACACACTCCTGCATCCCCCAGGGTCAGAGGCAGGACTTGGGGGAGATACCACCCCACCATCACTCCCCTAGAAGGACCACTGAGGGTACCTCAGGATTTGTCTGCCTTCACTCGTACCTCAGATTTGCGGGTTTCCTTTGAATGCTGGCTAGGCTGCATTTGTAAGTGTGTAAGCAGAAGTTAAATGTCCTAAAAGTGTTTCAACCACCCACAAAGTGTTTTCAGACAGCTCCCACAGGCTCTGGAAGTGGAAGGCTGATGCTGCAGAGCTGATGCCTTTGAGAACACAATTTAGGATGTTCTCTATCTAAAGGGGAGCGGGAGCGGCTTTCTACACCAACTACAGTTTATGTTTTTAGAAACACTGATGAGTTCTTACATCTGCAAAGCTCTTGTGAAGAACTGATTTCTTTAAGTGCCCTGCAGTGGGAGATACATGTAGGCACGGGCTGCTCGAGCTTCACAGACAGGCCTTGTAAAAAATTTAACGCTCATTGGCTTAGTAAATTCAACCAGCAAACACTAAGACTCTAAAGACTCTAAAATAATGTGTGATGTTCATGAAACTCACTGTGAGTCCAAACACACTGCAACAGTGAGTGATGAAGGACGCCGGCAGACTGTCATTGTGTCTTCAAGGTTCTATTTCCTACTTAGGTGACCTAGCTCTGGACAACAGGCTAAGACACAATCTTCCGGTCTCCCACTAATGCGTGTTGTTGGGGGAACCTCACTGATGGCCAACCGCTGCCCAATATTCCTTGTTTTCTCTCCCCCAGATTTAACTCAGCCATTTCTTTAGGCTACCACAGTGAATAAGGAGAAAGAAAGGCAAGTCCCGGTCTAGGAAGAGAGAACTGGACTGCTTAGTCCAGCCCCACTTAGGGGCTGTCCAATCCGCGTGGGTCAGTTCAGCAAGCTGAGCCTCAGCTGCCCCGCCTAGAAAATGGCTGGGAGAACCATGCTATGTACATCATGAGGTTGTTGCTAAGATCAAATGAGACCATGTATGTGACGAATATCTTGAGACCTACAAATCTCAGTATTCTTGAGATTCTATAAATCTCACCTACCCTGGTGAAGTAAGAACTGGTATGATGGCAATTAGGCAGAGAAGTGACTTCAATGTCTCTGTACTCTCCTCCTCCATCATATCTCATTCTCTGCCCCCGCCCCACCCTGGGAGAGGTCGCAGGGAAGCAGCAGAGCCTCCATTTCCCTGGAGCACAGTCAGCCAGCTACATCAGATCAACAGGAGATCATGACCCACCAAGACTCGGCAGAGGATTCTGTTCTGTCTGCTCTTAGGACTTAGATGTAGCTTCATTTTATTCCTTTAAGCTAATTAGGGCAAAAGAATTGCTAAAGTCAGTTCTGAAAGACACTCAACGGTGAGGCCTTGAAGGCCCTGGGCCTGACAATTGGCTGCCTCCATGAGACCTAGGAGTACAGATGGAAGGCAGCTTGCTCAGGTGCCAGCCTGTCAGTTGGATTAAAATGACTCATTTATTTACCCAAGAACCTCACAAAGTGCTTTTACTAACAGGGAGAGGGGGCCTGCCGTCTCTCTGAGAAGGGACGCAGCACACTCGCCTCTGACGCCTTCCCGGCCTGCCAAAAGTCATTATTGCCGTGTGTGGAAAGCCATCAGCAGGGTCCAGGCCCCCGTTGTCCGGGTGACAGATTGGGCTGCGTAATCAGAGGAGGAAGGAGAGAGTGCAGAAGCTGTCAGAGGCGAGAGATCTTGGCTGGAGCCGCCAAAAAACTGGCAACATGAGTTAGCGTAACTGAGTAAACAGCAAACAATCTCCAAATGATCTTTCCGTTAACACAAACAAAATAAAATGAAAAAGATAAACTTTACCTAAAAAGCACACCCCAGAGAAAAGCACGAAAGTCTACATTTATTTGGGGCACAGAACTGACATTCTGTGACTCTCACAGCCTTATCTCCTTTGTCTCCTAGCCTCCTGGCATGGTGGAAATTTCCCAGGAGGAGAGGAAATTAAGAACTGCACAGACAGAACAGTATGCTTCAAGCGGAAAAAAATACTGAGAAGGTGGAGGAAAGCAGCACAGGTGATCTAGGTGCATCTTCCGAAAAAGAAATGCATGCGCTGGACAGCCAAGGAGGACGCCGAGGGACAGTCGGCACCCAGCAGGGGCTGCGGGTAGCTTCTTTCTGGGAAAAAGGTGACTGCACTCCATCCAGGGACAACCAAGGAGAGCCACCAGGAGACCAACAGAAAACCTAGTACCAGCCTGAAAATCAGGTGGCTCGGAAACTCCATTTTCCGGCCAGTCGGTGGTACTTCTGTTTATCAACTCATCAGCATAATGATGGTATTAAAAACCAGGTTCCTTTCCTCTGGCTTAGTGTGAGCTCTTCACTATAAGCAGGAGGAAATAATACTTTGCACATAATCCAGTGTCTGATATCTGATCCCTTTGGTTGCTTAATTCCACTTGGGAAAGTGGGCTTCGAACTTCCAATGCCTCGTTTCTGCTCATCCCTACTTCCTACTTACCTTGGCTTTTTCTTAGATCTAGTTTTCCAGAAGACACAAAATTACATTGTGAATGTGTAAGGATTCCTCGTCTTTCACAAACTGATTTCTTTTGCCCCCAACTAAGCTTTGCCTAGACTCCATCTTACCATAGTCACACCTTTACTCAACAGCCACAGTACACAAGCCACGTATCAGGGCTTGAGAGCTGCATGATAATTAAAAAGGTCCCTGCTTTTGAGATGTTTATAATTAAAATGAAATAAAACACACACACGCACCCTTAACAGTTCCTAGCAGGAAGGAAAATGAGGTGGGGGACTTTGTAACAGTAAAGGAAATAGCATAATTGTGAACTTTTGTGTGGGCACATCACTATTTCCAAATTTTCGTAAAGACATTCATTCTGGCCTTGTTAAAAGGATCTCGGGATGATAAATTAAAATGGCAAAAGGCACAGTATAAAGGGGGGAAAATCCCCACGTAACGATTAACAACACGATTGCTCTTTATCAAAAGAAGCCAGTTCTCCATCTGTCTCGTCCTGAAGTGGCCCTCGTTCCTCATTAACACCAAGGAGGCTCCTGGAGAGCGTTCAGATAGCCTGGCAAGCAACAGGCTGCTTAAAAGGATGCAGAGTGGCAGCATCTCCCCCGACCCAGGCATGATCTATTACAGCGTGTGCGTCCCACTCGCCCCAAAGCTCTCATATGCCAGAAGCGTCAGCTAGAGCAAACAAGCATGGCAGAAGGGGCAGGAACACCAAGAGAAGCGAAGGACTTCCCATGACTGGGAACCTGCGCTCCTGCTCTGGCCCAGCAACCGAGAGAAACGAATCCCACGCGGTTCTTCTCCAGTCATCTTCACTACACAGCAAAGAGAGCTCCCAAAAGATCAGCAAACTGAAGTGACCTGGACTAGAAAATGAACAAAGACTGAGGGCTTTAGACAAATCAGGCTGTGGGCGAGGGAGTTTTCTTTACATGTGGCACCCGGGACTGGCAGGGTGCAGAGGGCTGGGAGGTACTGTGCTTTGCCAAGACAATGGCATTCTTTGTCTAGCTGATACCATGTGCCTGCAGGTATCATCCGATAGACAGAACAAGGAAAGTGATCGTATGCTTTTGACCTCACCAAGAATTATATTAACTATTTCAGAAAGAATAATCTTCTCTTCCATGCAGAGCTACTAAAAATACAAACAGCGGAACTTCAGATACCTGGAGTTTTCCTTAAGGCTTACAGCTCACCCGTGTCTGTAAAGCGTTTGCATACTGGGAGACTCAACAATTTCCGAGGCATAAATCCAGCATGTTATGGGTCAAAGATAAAATATTCTGTTCCTATCATAACCTGAACTCCACCCCAAAGGTTCCTACTGCTTTCTATTTTGACAGTCCAGAACATTCACTTCTTGGGTAACACCAGAGGAATGAAAAACCCATTCCCAGCGAGCAAGTCTATTAATGTCTGTCTTTAGAAAAACACACACACTGGTAGCCCTCAACATCGAGTTTCTTGGGCCCCATCTATTGCCCCCAATTCGATCTACAAAACCAAGCACCTACTGCGTGCCTGCTCTGTGCTAGACACTGGGATAGAAATGCAACCAAATTACAGTCCTTGTCTTCACGATGCTTACGACTGGCTGGGAAGGTACCTAGACCAGGCGGGATAAGCATTACGGTGAAGAAATGAAGGGTGCACTGGGATGGCCTCATGGGGAAGAACAGGGGGCTCCTGAGTTTCATTTCTCTGAAGACATAAAATTTAAGGGGACACCTAAGGATGGTTTAGTCAAAATCATGGTAGTGTTCCAGGCAGAGGGACTAGCATGAACCAAGGCTCCAAGGCCAGAAAAAGCCAGATGATACATTCGAGGACTGAAAGAGGGGGCTGTTTGGCTGAAGGGTAGGGAACAAGGGGGAGTAGGGTGAAAAGAGACAAACAAGGGTCAGGTTCCACAAAGTATTGTGAGATATAATAAGGACTGTTGACAAGTTTTTCTTTTGAGACAAGGTCTCACTCTGTTGCTCAGGCTGGAATGCAGTGGTGCAATCACAGCTCACTGTAGCCTCGACCTTCTAGGCTCAAGTGATCCTCCCGCCTCAGCCTCCTGAGTAGCTGGAACTATGGGCACGTGCCACCACGCCTGGCTAATTTTTAGTCCTTCTTTTTTTTTGTGGAGACGGGGTCTTGCTATATTGTTGCTCAGGCTGGTCGTGAACTCCTGGGCTCAAGCGATCCTCCCACCTCGGCTTCCCAAAGTGGTGGGCTTGTAGGCGTGAATCACCGCACCTGGCCCAACAAATTTCTTTAAGTAGATTATTTAGAATTTATCTTCACTATAGGCCATGCATAAAGCTGGCTTTAGAACAAGCTTGAACATCTGACTCGTGGATGGGCCTCATAAAGGGAAGGACTTGGTCAGACACAGATCTCCTCAGGAGGCAAGCATTCCATGGTGACAGCTCTCAGGCCTGAATGAGTGTCAGCAGAGCCACTGTTTGCCTCGCACACATGAGAACCAACACTGTGATAAGCAGGTTACCAACAAGCCCCCTCTTGCAGGTGAGCACACATATATATACACACAAGAAACCATGCTGCACTCATACAGAAACTCAACACTTAGACAGAAAAGTCTCCATTGCCTTTAATAGTGAATATGGAATACAAGTTCCTTAAAAAGTAATTGCATCAAATGTGGCCTAGATGGGCATTCAAACAGCTTAGTATCTTTGTTTCTACCCAGCACTTGTTCACTGGATTGACTAAATTTATAGTACAATTTCATTACTGTATATATAGGAACTTCTCCATTAACCAGCTGGGGATTAAGTTACATCATCCAAGATGGAACAGAGAAGGCATTTTAATCTTTGGAGATAGCAACAACTACGGTAAAGTGAATCCCCGGGTGGTGGGGACAGAACACTGAAGGTGTGAGTTTTTAATCTCGAAAGAGCACAAGAGGCATGAGTTTAAAAGGTCAGTGTTGTGCTGGAGGAGGCAGCTATCCAGGACTGCAGAGCCTGAGGCTGAGGGAGCTGGCCCTGAAATCACAGGGCAAATGACAGTCAGAGACAACAGCAAATAAAATTGGCCCAAATGCACCAATTTTCCTTTAAGAAAAGGTGAGCAGAGGCAAGCAGAGTCATTTTGTTGTGGAAAGACTTTCTCAGCTCTAATTACTCCCGATAGCTGTAATTTACAAGTTTTGGGTGGATAGAAATCTCCAAGATTCACACATTTTCAGACCAACAGCTGCCACTATTAGTGAGCAAATTGCCAAGTCTTCTGCACGGTGGTGGCCGGCTATCTGTGGCCCTGTCAGGTAACAAGAAAGAAGTGCAAAGAGGCCAGCCCCACCAAGGGGCCCCTAGTGTTCCTGGGCCCTGTAGGACTGACCACAGGACAAACTGTCAAGAGACAAAAAATTGCACAGCCATCACAGAAATGTATCAGCCTTCGCATGGAAGACAGGACGATACGTACCGTGCAAAGAAGGACGCCTCTCCTGGAATGTGAAAATTCCTGAAACACTGCTGTTCTTTCCTACAAAAACAAGGAAAAATAGAGCTTTACAACTCAGAGACAAACTCCAGCAAGGTAGGCTTAGATCTCCCTAGCTCGCTCCATCTCCTACTGCTAGAGCTATTTTCAGGCACAGAGAGGCTTGCCAGGAAAGAGGAAGAAGTGGATTCTTTATATCTTCTAAGATGACCTTGTACTTACAGGACCAGACTTGAGGCTACGGTGAAGTAGCAGGGGTTTTGAGGGTGCACATTTCTGGGAGACAGTACCAGGGGAGGCACACCCTCCAGGAATGGCCAAAAACAAGAACAGGAAGGTGCAAGCTCCTGCGTGCAGGGTTCCAAACCTGTGTGCAATGTATTCTAAACATTCTCCTACAAGTGCTCTGAAGGAATAAAGAATCACCAACCTTCTCTACAGGCAGTTTTTAAAAAGATTAGATATGGCCGGGCGTGGTGGCTCAAGCCTGTAATCCCAGCACTTTGGGAGGCCAAGGCAGGCGGATCACGAGGTCAGGAGATCGAGACCATCCTAGCTAACATGGTGAAACCTCGTCTCTACTAAAAATACAAAAAAAAAAAATTAGCCGGGTGTGGTGGCGGGCGCCTGTGGTCCCAGCTACTCGGGAGGCTGAGGCAGGAGAATGGCGTGAACCCGGGGGGTGGAGCTTGCAGTGAGCCGAGATTGCGCCACAGCACTCCAACCTGGGCCACAGAGCGAGGCTCCATCTCAAAAAAAAAAAAAAATTAGATATTTATAAAACTATGTATTTTAATTGGAGAGAAAATATATTTGCATTAAAGGAAGAAAATAAAATACCACTCAAGGCAAACCACCACTACCACTGGGAATACTTTGATGTTTCCCGAGTTCCCCTTTTATGCATCACATACCCAAATATGTAGCTTTCCAAAAACATGGCACCCTACTATTTATACTATTAACATGCTCTTAGATAGCAACAGAATATGAACATCTCTTCATGCCAATAAGTATCCAAAGACCAGGTCATCTGTTGTGGTGAAACAGTACTCAGCTAAATGGATGCGCCATTATTTATTTGACCAATGTTGTATGCAGTGAAGGTTGTTTCTGATTTTTTTTTTTTTTTTTGAGACAGGGTCTCATTTTGTCACCCAGACTCACTGCACAATCTCAGTTCACTATAACCTCCACCTCCCGGGTTCAAGTGATCCTCCCACTTTGGCCTCCTGAGTAGCTGGGACTACAGGCATGCACCACGATGCCTGGCTAATTTTTGTATTTTCTGTTAGAGACGAGGTTTTGCCATGCTGCCCAGGCTGGTCGTGAACTCGAGCTCAAGCAACTCACCAGCCTCAGCCTCCCAAAGTGCTAGAATTACAGGCGTGAGCCACCGCGCCCTGCTGATTTTGTAATATTGCAATCAATGCTGTGACAAACATCTCTGTAAATAAGTCACTGTGTAGATTCTTAATTACTCTCTTAGGTTAAATTCCTAGAAACAGACTTGCTGGACCAAAAGGTGAGCATCCTAGAATGCTTTCAGTATGAGCCTGCAACGGTGCCTTCTGAACGCTCTTCAGTCATGATGCTCTATGCATTTGAGTTGGTCACATTCACCCGTCAGCAGCAAATACAAAGAAATAGAACCAAACTACCCAAAATCTGGAAAAAAGTAAAGTCTCTGTTGCTTTGGCACAGTCACTGTGTGCTGTGGCATGTCTTTCTGGGCTTTCATGTGCGTAGATTTTGTCCATGGCTGGAAGCCCAGGGCACACCTCACTGAGTACACTGGATAAAGACATACAAACAACAAACATTCATTGAGTGCTCACCACATACCAGACACTGGCTTAAGCACCTCACACGTCTGAACTTCGCTAATCCTCACAACAACCCTATGTGTAGGTATTATCATCACCCCATTTTCCAGAAGAAAAAAACTGAGGCACAGACAGGTTAAGGAACTTGCCCAAAGGACACACACACATGGTAAAGGGCCGGAATGATATCCGAACCTGGGAACTGTGTTCCTGAGTCAGTGCTCAGACCCTCAAAAGGACAGATCCATTTGTCCAGTCTGCTGCACGGTCTTTATAAATGATCATTTTTGACGGCTGTATCTTAGAATCAGAATCAGAAAAAATCGAAAAGTTCGTAAAAGCTTACGAAAGACCTTAAAGACTAGTTATGATGTATTCAGATTTGAGGCAAGAAAAAAAAACCTACCAAACTCTGGGACTTTCATCACAACTACCCAATGCTCAGAAACTTACTTAGAATCATGTCAGTCATCATCACAACTACCCTGCAAATAGTAACTTCTATCCAATGCTCAGAAACTTATTTAGAATCATGTCAACCATCTAAGGAGACCATGCTAAGGCCTTGTAGGATAGTGGCCAGGGTAATAAGTCAGGAAAACTTAAGTGGGACAGTTTCAGCTTAGTCTGGAACAAGAAACTTACCCCTAATACTTAGAAAATAAAACACAGGGATACTATAACCTCCTGTCTTCCACTGCAAAAGCTAAATACTACACAGACACTCTCCTTTTTAAACTACAAAAACGCAATTTCAATTATAAAAAAAAAAAACTTTTAAACTGTAAAAACAGAACTATTTCTGAAAGACAGATAAAAACAATAATAATAAAGGCGCTTAACATTTACTGAGCACTTCCTGTGTGCTACGCCCTGTACGGAGAGCTCTGTCTGCATTAACTGAGTCCACCCTAAAGGAAGTACAATTATCAACCCCACTTTAGAGACATGGAAACTAAGTCACAGAGAGGTTAAATATTTACCTGAGATTACACAGCCAGCAACTGACAGCCAGGACAGGACCGCAAGCAGTGTGCCCCCAGAGGGCACAGCTATAAACAGCACGCTAGACTACTCCCCTGTTACAGTGTGAGATGAACAGCTTCTGTATAATGAAGCTATAGACTCTTGTATGTGATCTATTATAGCGAATTCCTAGACTGTTCTGAGTCCATACCCAGCTTCCCCCAATCACTTGGATCGACGCCGCAGAACGCCTCTGGTAAAAACAGACTCATAGGATTAGTAAACAAAGCTTAAAACAAAAACAAAACCCCAAACCATTAATGGTATTAAAAAAATAAAATCAACAAGTTTGATTGAATCAGGGATCCGAAGGTAAAGACCAAGAGTTTACCTAATGCACAAGGGCTGGAATATTCAGGGATTTCTATATAATCTTGTGGCAAATAACCTGTGTCCTTGAGTGACCTTGAGCAAGTTCGCTTTTCTGGGCCTCTATTTACTTCAGTATTAAAACAAAAGAGCAAAAGCAAAGAGAGGTTGGACTTGTTTAGGATCGTATCAAACCTCTGGTGTCCCTTTTAGCTCTAAAAATGTTATGATCTTTTAAGCTGGCTCAAATCAAATCTCATTCCGATTTCTAGTTTTCTTTCCCACAATTTGCGAAGCTGCCTGGTACCCTCTCCTCTAGGGCAAAATGGCTCCTACTTCCGAGTCTTGCTCGTCCTTTCTTTCCCAATTCCAGTGAGCATATCTCACTCCCGTACTCCACCCCGACTCCCTACCAAACGGCCTAGTTAAGAGTGGAGGAATGTGATTCACACAGCTAAGTCCCTAAAATAGAGGAAATATTGTACTCTTCTTCGTGAACGGAAATCTTACTCCGTGCCGAGAAAGAACTGGGAGCCCGCAGCCCCTTTGGTTCACAGTACCCTCTCCCAACCGAAAGTGTTCTGAGTGCAGCGCTGTGTCTTGTTGACAATGACAGCAGCCGTGCTCAGCAGTACCATATGGGATCCACAATTTAGCTCCATTAATGCTCTTAATTTGAAGACATCAAGCCCTAATTACACACTGGGTACTAAAAAGGCAAAACCCTTCCCTGGTGCCAGCTACTTAGTGGTACTCTGTTGCCTTAACAGCTGGTTGAGGTAGATTCAGGCCAAGTCGGGGCCTGTGAGCTCTCTCGGGTGGAAGAGACCAGCTCCCGGAGCAAAAGCAAATGGGAACAATAGACTCTCCTTGCCCACATCAATCCAGCAGTGTGATCCCCTCTAGTTCCAGTGGGTCCCCCATTTTCATCTAATTCTTGACTTGCCCAGTGGAGTGTGCAAGGGTCGTAGCCATTGCTGAGCTTAAAGAATAGGTTTGCGGGACTCAGGTTCGTCCCCATCTCCACGTGGGGCCACGGTGCTGTCGCTGCACAGGAAGATCAGTGCTCACCTCCTGCTCCATGTTGCCATGCAGCCGTAGGAATTTTAATCGCGTGGAGGCAGATGGCAACTGCCCTGATGCCGGCGCCCCTGAGCTGCTCAGCAGGGTCTGTAGGAAGAGGCTGTAGTGGAACTCCACCAGCTCGCAACTTGAGAAAAAGACAACCATCTTCTGGTCTTTCTCAAACTACATGATACAAAGGAAGGAAAACCCCACATATTTTAAGATTACATGACGCCAAAATGAGTATTTCTCCAAACTGTACACTCATGCTGACCCCCATTTGGAAATAAAGGTGACTATCTTTGAATTATTTTAAAAAACAAAAACAGTGATATTGCACTCTACAAAGAATGCAGGAGAAGAAAACGACACAACTATCATTTCAAGCGGGTTTCCCTTATCTGACAAAAATAAACACACTTCAGAGCACAGCTGGGTGGGAGCTCCATTCCCCTTATTCATCCAGGGCTTGCCACAGCAACACTACCTGGCTGAGACCCTACACATGCAGAAAATCTTCACCCTGAAGCCCTTCCACTTACTATCTTCTCACGTCTCAGAGTCATCACAGAAGTCTAGTAAATAAATGCACAAATGCCAGGACTCTTGGAGAAACATGAGCACAAGCCCCTATGTCTGCCTCACATCCAGCTGTTCCCGCCACCTGTGATGTGCCTACTATCAGTCCCAGGAAAGGTATCGAGGACAGATTTCAAGCTGAACATCATAGTTACCATTGACCTCTGATTCTTTACCATAATCCTAAAACTTGACTGAAAGGATGTACACCAAAGTTTGCATCCGGAATGCAGACATAAGTTGGAAAACCTCTGATTTTTGGTGTCTTAACTCATTGCTACCAATGGCTTAACACAAGAAAGCAGGCCTTTCTTCCCCGGATCAAGCTGGCACTAGCCCACAGTCCCACCTTGCATTTCTGAAGGATGAAGGCCGCTAGGCAGACAAGCCTCAGTTTGCTGGGAACCACAGTCACGTGCTGCTCGAGACTCTCTGGTATTGCAAAGTTGTCCAGCTCGTCGCCAGTTGGTGGAGGACAGACCTCCCGGACTGCTTTGTCCTTTGGGTTCAACTGGTCATGGCTCTTGTCCAGGACGGAAATACTGACTGGATCATGCAAACTGATATCAGCTAGCCGCGTTACACCTTGGATAAAAGGGAGAAGGGCAAAGCAGACAACAAACACACCGTGAAACTGGTCACAAAAGCGTACCCCCTATACACACCCACCCATGAATGTAAGGACTATGTATGTCACCCCATGGGCATCACCAAGTCCCAGCACTGATCTGCCCTAGTGCCAACGTGTGTGTGGCGGGGAGATCTACCAAAACTTCTTCCCACAGCCTAACAGCCAATCTGTACCAACGTTCTATAAACACTCACCTATGGAACAGCGTCCAAAAGACAGCGACAGACACTGCGCCCACTCCCACCTCCCAAAAGGGTTCTTTGATCAAGTAAGTTATGGTAAACCTTGGATTTCAAAGGTTTCACAAAAGCTTCTTTGCTCTAAGCAGCCCTCTCAGGGCCTTTATGATGTTAATGTGGCCTGAGAATATCCAACGGAGGGATGTGGGGCATTTCTCAAACTTTCTTGACCACAGAATCTCTTTTTCATGAATCATCCCTCAAAATTTAGAACATGGGGAACCGTGAGGGGTCACATGCATGGCATCTGGTACATGCACATCACAATGTGGCCTAGTAAACCAAGGAAACCAGACACGAGAATGTGAAAGCTGCACTGCTGGTCAATGACTCACTGTGTGGGGTGATTCTGGTAGAGTGATGCAACTTTTCCAAGCCTTCATGTTCCCACTGATAAAAGAGAGCTAAGAATTTCTATTGCATATGGATGGAAGACAGAGAAGAGCTTCATTGATATATTTTTTAAGTTCAATAGCTCTATTAGGAGGAAGAGTGATTACACCAAAAATGCACTCAGATAAGAGGTCATCATCTTCAGTGCAAGGGCCCTGCTCTCTGTGGGTTGCAAGTGCAAAAAAACCTCATGAAACCACCAAGCCAACGGCAGCCAGTCTTTTCTCGTCCTCATCCCTGCCCTTTCTCCCTTTCCCCATGTGCTGGGGAACATATCTGTCTTGGATGACTTGAAGAGCGAAGCTGGGAGTGCTGAACATACAGTTTGAAAAGGCAGTCTTCTAAGGACATCTCCCTCCCTGCCCCTCACCTCCCTGAGGTTGAGAATCACGGCAGCAAACAACCCAGATTAAATCTAGGTCCTTCCTCTTCATTAAGAACAAAGAAGGACCCATCACTTCTTTCCAACTCACCTTCTGTGAGTGTCGCTGATAGTAAGACGTTCTGTCGTTTCTGGCATTCAGCGTTTACAGCATTAAGTATCACTGTGATGTCCTTTTCAAAACCCAAATCCAAGATTCTGTGGTTGTAAAAAAAAGAAATTTTCATCTATATGAAGAGCAAATGTGGTCTAAAGGGCCACAGAAGTTGCAACAAGGAGAGCAGAAACAGCCCTTCTCTTCTACCTGTCATCATCCTGGGACGAGGCTCACCTGTCTGCTTCATCAAACACCAACCACCGCAGCCGACTAAAATGAATGTTCTTTGTGGATTTTATATGATCCACCAGGCGTCCAGGAGTTGAGATAAGGATATTTATTCCTTTGCGGAGTCTGTTTAAAATTATATATCATAAAAGAAAGTAAATCAAACAGGGCTACGCTAATAGAAAACACAGGAAAAAGGCAAAAGAGACAGACTCATTTCATGTACAGTACAAACGTGCCATAGCCTGAAATCATGACAAAACATAAAAACTGGGTAGAAAGCTGTGCTTGAGTCTTTCCCTGTACTGTGAGATGCAACTGTTATGATCTGAAATTACATTAAAATCATAAAACCTTAACTTTGAAAGGAATCATAACTACATAATCCAACGCTCTTTATCTGATTCACAAATCCTTTCTAGAACCTTTCAAAGAGATTGTAGTCTAGCCTGTTCTTGAAGGTTTCTGTGCTAGGGAATCTAGTATCTGAGCAAGTTATCCCATGCCAGTGTGCTTCAATTGCTAGGACACTTTTTTCTTATGCTAAGCCCTTTACATAACTTCCATACAACGGGGCTCAAAGCTTTGTCCCATGGGTTATATACAATAAATCTAATTTCTCATTCCCCAAACAACCATTTTCCTATTAGTCCATAGTAATAAAGGCTTCCAATTTTTAGCACATTTTTTTTT